>NC_138769.1:709766664-710181664 GCF_965119305.1 Pelophylax lessonae | reverse complement strand
TCCCGATCAGGTCCGCCTGTCGGTTTTTCAGGTGTACCTGATCAGATGCTCCATGCAGCCCTGACATCTCCGCTGCTCTCCGATCCGATCCTGTCTGTGAAATCCAGACGGATGGAAACCCTATTTTCCATCCATCTGGAGGATCGGATGAAAAAAAGAAAAAAAAAAAAAAAAATGGACAGGCGGTCAGTTATCATCCGATCTACCCATAGAGGACAGCGGGGATCTGACAGGTCTGTCTCTGCACACAGAGCGGAGATGGACCTGTCATCCGCCTGCTTAGTGGGGATCAGTGGATCTATAACTGCTTAGCAAAATGGAGTCCGCTGGGCGCAAAGCCAGTGTGAAAGGGGCTCAAATCATATCAATAGTTGGTGTGACCACCCTTTGTCTTCAAACCAGCATCAATTCTTCTAGGTACACTTGCACACAATATTTGAAGGAACTCAGCAGGTAGGTTGTTCCAAACATCTTGGAGAACAAACCACACACAGAGCTTCTGTGGATGTAGGCTGCCTCCAATCCTTCTGTATCTTGATGTAATCACCGACCAACTCCATGATGTTGAGATCAGGGCTCTGTGGGGGCCAAACCATGACTTGCAGGACTTCTTGTTCTGCTTTACGCTGAAGATAGTCCTTAATAACATTGGCTGCATGTTTGGGGTTGTTGTCCCGCTGCTTAATAAATTTGGGCCCAATGACACGCCTCCCTGATAGTATGGTATAGTATGATGGATAAGCATTTGCCTGCATTTATCAGCATTGAGGACACCACTGATTGGGCAACGTCGAGGACCGTAGATGCAGTGGTTGGCCAAGGAAACCTAATGCAGTAGATGAAAGACACATTATGCTCATTTCCCTTCAACAATCGGAAGATTTCCAGCAGTGCCACCAGCACAGAACTGCCAGAAACCATGGGAGCCAGGTTCACCCATCTACTGTCCGGAGAAGTCTGGCCATTAGTGGTCTTCATGGAAACATTTCAGCCAAAAAGCCATATCTCTGGCATGGAAACAAGGCTAAGCGACTCAACTATGCATGAAAACATAGGAACTGGGGTGCAGAAAAATGGCAGCAGGTGCTCTGGACTGAATATTTGAAATATTTGGCCGTAGCAGGAGACCGTTTGCTTGCCAAAGGGCTGGAGAGCGGTACAATAACGAGTGTCTGCAGGCAACAATTTTGGGGCTGCAATTCTGCAAATGGAGTTGAAGATTTGGTCAGGATCTATCGTTTCCCCAATGCTGAGAAATACAGGAAGATACATCCATCTTCCCATACCATCAGGGAGGCATTTCATTGGCCCCACATTTATTCTGCAAGGAACAAGGAGTCCTAAAAGTGATGGTTTGGCCCCACAGAGCCCTAATCTCAACAGATCGCTCTGGGATTACATGAAGGGACAGAAGGATTGGAGGCAGCCTACATCCCCAGAAGATCTGTGCTTAGTTCTGGAAGATCTTTGGAACAACCTACCTGCAGGAGTTCCTTCAAAAACTGTGTGCAAGTGTACCTGGAAGATCTGATGCTGTTCTGAAGGCAAAAGGGTGGTCAAACCAAATAATGGCTATTTATTTACTTTCCCATTTTCAGAAAACTTATGCCAGGTCTACCTATAAGAACTTCTGACTGCCCAGGTATACCTGTCCTACGACAGTGACATGAAGAGCTAAATACAAGTGTCAGCAAGAGTGCCAGGAAACTGGCATTGCCACAAAATGGCCAGCTGTGGAAGCCATTGGCCTTCATGTTTCATTGAAGTGTATGTAAAGCCTGGATAAAAGCAGGGAACGGTTATAACCCCAATGGAGTTATCTTTTTGTAGTATGTGTGCTGCTGGGGAGATTTCCGTATATGTCCTGTCCTGAAGACACAAAAGGAAAGCGGAGGTAATCTCTCCAAAGTGAACACATTTTTTATCTTCGAGAGTTGTCAGAGGAACAGGGGGTCCCCATTGGAGAACCTGGCCTTACCCATGGCTCTGGTAAGGCAAGGTTTCCCATCATTTTCTGTCTTGGTAACAATGATCCCCAGATCATATAGAGAGGGTGAATTTCTCCAGTGGGGACACAAACTGCAATAGAATTCCGACCCATCCTTACTTGGCTTTACAAATGCTTTTATAAATAATAGGTTCCCTTTAAGTGGTTCTAAAGGCAAAACATTGTCCCCCCCACTTTAATGCATTCTTTGCATTAAGGAAAAAAAAAAAAACCCACACACACACACACACGCATGTGCCTGCGTTCTTTCAATCCAGTGCTGTCCAGTGTGAAGCAGTGATGCTCCACTTTTCCTTTTTTCACACGAGTCTGAGAGCAGCAGTAGCCATAGGCTTCTGCAGCTGTCCGTCAAAATCCTGTGAGGAGGGAGCAGAGGGTGTGGCCAAGCCATGTTGTGTGAGTCTATGGACACACGCAGCCCAGCTCAGGAGGGAGCCCACACGAGTGCCCCCCTCCAGCAGCCAGCTTGCTGAGGGTGCACTCTGTGAGAAGAGGAGGAGCCAAGAATGCCAACAGGGGACTCAAAAGAGGAGAGAAGGGACCATTACCACTGCACAGAGCAAGTGGGTATAACTTATTTTTATGTTTTTTTTTTAAGCTTTAAAACCATTTAAAGACTATACAGTATATAAAACCAAAATGGTAATTTGTATGCTTGATCATTTGATAAATCGCTTTAAAAGAGTTAGAGTATGGAATGTTTAAAATGATGCTACTTCCTTACACAAATTTTAAAAATGGAAGCCAATACACCAGGATATATACATACGGTGTTATTGCTGAATAAAGTGATATCGCCCTCATTGCCAGTATAGAAGAGGATGGGGCCCCCAGGCTTCTTCCAATGGGTTTCAGACACCAGGTACCGCTGTTTAAATGTGGAGTCCTCAGCAAAACCGAAGTGGTCGATCTGTAAGAAATCAATAAAAAGCATTGAAGCCATGCAGTAAATTGCAGGAAGGCACCACACATTCAACCCAGGGCTAAAAAAAACACACACCCCAGAGGTTTAGGCCTCTTGCACACAATACTCCTGTTCAAACATCTACTTTTTTTGTATGGATTTGTGCGTACGGTATTTCTGCGCTTGCACAATTTCACGCGCACATGCGCATTTTCACACAAATGCACAAAATCCTTTTCTTGCTTTTCTGTTCTGTGCAAGATGTAAATAGGCAATTTTGCACATTTGTTCATGCATAAGACGTAAAATTACTGACCAAAACAACAGGAGCGCTTATTTTACGCACCTGTGTGCATAGGCACATTACAATGAATAGGCTGTGCTTAAAAAAAAAAAAAAAAAAAAAAAAAGCTGTACTGAGCTTTTTCAAGCTGCAAGAGGCCCTAAAGTGGAATTGGAACTGAAAAAGCGAAGAAGATTAGCTATGTCATAAGGAGCATATACAGGTCCTTCTCAAAAAATTAGCATATTGTGATAAAGTTCATTATTTTCTGTAATGTACTGATAAACATTAGACTTTCATATATTTTAGATTCATTACACACAACTGAAGAAGTAGTGCAAGCCTTTTATTGTTTTAATATTGATGATTTTGGCATACAGCTCATGAAAAACCAAAATTCCCATCTCAAAAAATTAGCATATCATGAAAAGGTTCTCTAAACGAGCTATTAACCTAATCATCTGAATCAACTAATTAACTCTAAACACCTGCAAAAGATTCCTGAGGCTTTTAAATACTCCCAGCCTGGTTCATTACTCAAAACCGCAATCATGGGTAAGACTGCCGACCTGACTGCTGTCCAGAAGGCCATCATTGACACCCTCAAGCAAGAGGGTAAGACACAGAAAGAAATTTCTGAACGAATAGGCTGTTCACAGAGTGCTGTATCAAGGCACCTCAATGGGAAGTCTGTGGGAAGGAAAAAGTGTTGCAGAAAACGCTGCACAACGAGAAGAGGTGACCGGACCCTGAGGAAGATTGTGGAGAAGGACCGATTCCAGACCTTGGGGGACCTGCGGAAGCAGTGGACTGAGTCTGGAGTAGAAACATCTAGAGCCACCGTGTACAGGCGTGTGCAGGAAATGGGCTACAGGTGCCGCATTCCCCAGGTCAAGTCACTTTTGAACCAGAAACAGCGGCAGAAGCGCCTGACCTGGGCTACACAGAAGCAGCACTGGACTGTTGCTCAGTGGTCCAAAGTACTTTTTTCGGATGAAAGCTAATTTTGCATGTCATTCGGAAATCAAGGTGCCAGAGTCTGGAGGAAGAATGGGGAGAGGGAAATGCCAAAATGCCTGAAGTCCAGTGTCAAGTACCCACAGTCAGTGATGGTCTGGGGTGTCATGTCAGCTGCTGGTGTTGGTCCACTGTGTTTTATCAAGGGCAGGGTCAATGCAGCTAGCTATCAGGAGATTTTGGAGCACTTCATGCTTCCATCTGCTGAAAAGCTTTATGGAGATGAAGATTTCATTTTTCAGCACGACCTGGCACCTGCTCACAAAACCACTGGTAAATGGTTTACTGACCATGGTATTACTGTGCTCAATTGGCCTGCCAACTTTCCTGACCTGAACCCCATAGAGAATCTGTGGGATGTTGTGAAGAGAAAGTTGAGAGACGCAAGACCCAACACTCTGGATGAGCTCAAGGCCGCTATCGAAGCACCCTGGGCCTCCATAACACCTCAGCAGTGCCACAGGCTGATTGCCTCCATGACACGCCGCATTGAAGCAGTCATTTCTGCAAAAGGATTCCCGACCAAGTATTGAGTGCATAACTGAACATCATTATTTGAAGGTTGACTTTTTTTTGTATTAAAAACACTTTTTTTTTTTTATTGGTCGGATGAAATATGCTAATTTTTTGAGATAGGAATTTTGGTTTTTCATGAGCTGTATGCCAAAATCATCAATATTAAAAACAATAAAAGGCTTGCACTACTTCAGTTGTGTGTAATGAATCTAAAATATATAAAAGTCTAATGTTTATCAGTACATTACAGAAAATAATGAACTTTATCATGTAGCACCACCCCCGCAGGAGCTGCTGATTAGATTATTGGGTCTACGTCCTGCCTAACAACCCACAGAATTGGCTCGAACCCTCCCTAGGCACAACTGACCCAGAATAGGACTGGAATACCAAATGGCTACACAGATTGGAATATAACACTTCAATAAATAATAATGACCTGTTACCTCTCTCCAGCTGCAGTCCTTCTGGGTAATACAAGGTGACCACACACAAGCTTGCTTTTAAACAGGAAAGTTATTTACTGTGAATCAAATAAACAGTTTCGATACAGTAAAATATGACTTTGTAAAAGGATATACTAATTAATTAATCAAAGATAAGATAAATACTGTGATATCACTCCTCAAGGGCACATTAATTGTTTCAGGAAATGTCTCAGAGCCTATAGGACCGCCATCTTAATCACTATTATACTTTTGGAGATAAGGCTCAGCATTCAGTTAGACACAGTATCAGAATGTCAGACCTATCTGAGTCCGCTGTTTCTTCTCTATATCTTCGCTAGCAACGTTGGTGCACTCGCAATTTGTAATCCACATTGAGGATGGGTGATCAATAGAGAGAATGGCAGCAAACAGTTAGTAATCACCGCGGGGTGTCTGTGCAGGATTGCCGGTAAAACTTCTGTGAGAGATGTACTGGGCCACCTGGTATATTGCCTTCTACTACTCTAAGGCTAATCCTGACTAAAGTTACTTCTTTGATAGATAGAGTCAGTTTTTGGGCAGGTGCCCTCTCACCAACAGGACTGTCTCCCAGGAAGCCTCCGCTGCTGTCTCAGTCTCCGGCCTCTGTCACCAGCCGCGCTAGGTATTTGGGGTGGATGAGTCTGGTCTCTGTAGAACATCGATGGGACCTCCAGGAGGGATCCTCTACTGGAGATGAAACACTGCAACTTAGTCACTTAAGGCCCAGGAGTTTCGGCCTAGCATACAGCATCAGCCCACAGCACTGGCATCCTGCTTGTCTCACTGTGTCTTTCCCCAAGAGAGTGAGCCTGGCTCCTCCCTTCCTTTATAAAGCTTCCCCCAGAAGGCTGTGCGGTGCAGCAGTGCACCCTGGTATTCTCAAAGCACTATGGGCGATGAAGACTGCTCAACTTCCTGAAAGGAAAATAACATCAAAAGACATTCCATAGCCGCTGCAATGTGTCCTTTTGGCCACTAGATGGAGCCGAGTTCCTCTCAAATGTCAAGCAGCAGTCTTTTAGAACTTGTATAATGGAAGACCCCGCTACACACTCCCCCCACTTGAGAAACTTTGGTCCCCAAAGAGGACAACAGCATGTACTCCAGTGCATATGTTGGCAGTACACAAAAAAAAAACATTAACATATGCATAACAGGGAATCATCTTCCTTTTCATAAGCAGAGTTCAAACTTAACAACTGCATATTACAACACAGGTTCGACATAGGAACCTCCCACCAATTGTCAGGGGAGGGAAGGTAATTCTGTTCACAGACCCCTGACACTTGAGTGGCTTGTACAGATGTGCCTGGGGGTGAGCTAGGGTTGTCCTCCACCAAATCTGCGGTGGAAGAACTAGGCTGATCAAGAGTTCGTTTGGAAGTAAAGATAGCCTCTTCTGAGCATTCACCCAATTGGTCATAGGTCAGTCTTTTGGGCGGGTGAATGACTCTTCTTTCCCTCTGTTCTTTGGGATGCACGATCTCAGAGGTACTAGGACCAGCCACTTCTGGGGATTCTTCAATGTCCTCCTCCTCATGTTCCAACACACAGGAATCTGATGCTTCAAGAGCGGTCAGTTCTTCTTCAGAGGAAGGTGCAACCTCCTCCTCAGGATCTTCATCATCAACTACTTCTTCTGGAAGCATGTGGAAAGGTATGAATTCGGGGGCTTCCGCCCGAAGGGTTCCTCTGTCAGCCAATTCGGATGAAGACAGGGAGGCAGGTGTGGGTTCTGGTAACTGAGACGACCACATCCAGTCAGGTACCTCCTCTTCATCTTCCAGATCTTCAGATGGAGAATTTCCCTCCCTCACATCTGGGAGTGTCGACTGAGATCTGGTGACTGGTCTGGACAGGCGAGAGGTCGAAGGGGTCTCTGGCGAATCTACGACAGGAGGCATGCGAACTGCTTCAGAGAGAGGCAGTAAATGGTTCCTATGCCAAGTCTTCAATGGACCCACACTTCCTTCAGGCCGAATTTGATACACAGGGAGGTTTGGTAGTTGCTTGCAGATAACATAAGGTTGGGACTTCCAGCGGTCTGCCAACTTGTGTTTTCCCGGGACACCCAAGTTCCTCAACAATACCCTGTCCCCTGGTTGCAAGTCTTGGATCCGAACTTTTAAGTCGAAATTCCTTTTATTCCTCAGTCCACGTTGATCAGATGTGGCCTGAGCTTTATCATAGGCCGATTTCAGACTCTTCCGCAGTCGGTCCACATATCCCTTGTGCGATGCTGAAGAGGTGTGATCGGGCGAGATGCCAAAGGCCAAATCCACTGGCAATCGAGCCTCTCGTCCAAACATTAGACGATAAGGGGAATATCCAGTAGCATCACTGACAGTACTGTTGTAGGCATGCACAATGGCAGCTACATGTTTGCCCCAATGCTGTTTCTTCTCTGAGCTTAAAGTCCCCAACATGTCCAAAAGAGTCCTGTTAAATCTTTCCGGCTGGGCATCCCCTTGTGGATGGTAGGGAGTAGTTCTAGTCTTTTGGATGCCTAACAGATCTAACAGTCTCTTGATCAGTCTGCTTTCAAAGTCTCTTCCCTGATCTGAATGGAGGCGTTGTGGTAACCCATAGTGTACAAAGAACTTTTCTACAAGAACTTTGGCTACTGTAGAGGCCTTCTGATCCCTTGTTGGGAATGCTTGGGCGTATCTGGTAAAATGGTCTGTTACCACAAGGACATTCCCTTGGCCACTCAGATCAGGCTCTAGGCAAAGGAAATCAATGCACACCAGTTCCATGGGTCCCTGGCTTTGCAGATGGCCCATTGGGGCTGCTTGACGTGGCAGAGTCTTCCTTTGTATACATCGGACACAAGAATGACAGTATCCTTCAACTTCGGCCCTCATACAGGGCCAGTAGAACCTGTCTCTGACAAGCTGAAAAGTTCTTTCAGGTCCCAGATGGCCATGATTATCATGAAGAGCAGCCAGAACTCTCTCCCTGTATTTAGCTGGTAAGAACAGTTGCCACTTCTCCTCCAGATCTTCAGATGGGCCTCTTCGGTAGGCCACCCCTTCTCGGATCTGTAACCGGGTCCACTCTCTATGCAACAGACGGGCCCCCTGAGGAGAGTCGGTGAGAAGCAACTCAGGGCGCTGGATCTCCAAGGCTTCCAAAAGAAGTTTTCCCAGAGGGTCTTCCAGCTGCTCCTTCCTCAAGTCCCTTTTGGACAGCCGGGGTAAATCTTCCCCTTCAACCTGGGTCACCCTGCAATAGTATTTGGGTACTCCGACAGCCGAAACCCCAATCTCTTCGGCTCTTGATCCTCCTCTGGATCGAAGTTCAGTTCCCTGATATAGGGCACGCACCCCTTCTGGAGCCAAATGGGTCCATTCTTCATCAGGTTCGTGTGGTGCATGCAACCTTCTGGATAGGGCATCTGCATCCCTGTTCCCGATTCCTGGCCGATACTTCAGGCTGAAGTTGAAGCTAGAGAGGGCAGCCAACCATCTGTGTCCTGTTGCATCCAGCTTAGCTGTAGTCAACAGATAGGTAAGGGGATTATTATCCGTCTTGACAATGAATTCAGCTCCGTACAGGTAATCTTTCAGTTTGTCGACCACTGCCCACTTTAAGGCCAGGAATTCAAGTTTGTGGGTAGGATAATTCCTTTCAGCAGGTAGTAGACTCCTGCTCACGTAGGCTACGGGTCGCAGGTGGCCCCCATGTTCCTGGTAGAGTACCCCACCCAGCCCATCTCGGCTGGCATCGACATGTAGTTCATATGGTTTCGTGGGGTCTGCGTAGGCCAACACAGGGGCAGTGGTTAGATTCTTTTTCAACTGAATGAAAGCCCCTTCACATTCTGGGGTCCACTGATCCTGGATGGACTCCTTGGCCTTCCGGGGTCCCATGGTGGACTTCATTGGCTTGACCAGTTCAGGAACGTCATCTTCTTCGTTCTTTAGTAACTCATTGAGGGGTCGGGCAATCTTGGCGAACCCCTCTACAAACCTCCTGTAATAGGAGCAAAAACCCAGGAACGACCGAAGTTCGGTCACATTTGTAGGTCTCGGCCAGGAGGCGACAGCATCCAGCTTGTCCGGGTCGGTGGCCACCCCTTCTTCAGACACGATGTGGCCCAGGTAATGGACCGAGGACTGATAGAATTGGCACTTCTCAGGAGAAAGTTTCAGGCCTTCTTCATGTAGCCTCTTCAGGACCTTTTCCAACCTCTCCTCGTGTTCTTCCAAAGTTCTGCCAAACACGATAACATCATCCAAGTATACCAGTACCTCTATCAAATTCATATCTCCAACGGTCCTTTCCATCAGCCTTTGGAAGGTAGCAGGGGCCCCTGACAATCCCTGAGGCATGCGATTGAACTCAAAGAACCCCACAGGGGTGATGAAGGCTGTCTTCTCCCGATCTTCAGGGTGCATGGGGATCTGATAATACCCACTCTTTAAGTCCATCACACTGAACCACTTCGCCCCTGACAGGCTCTGTAGGGCGTCTTCGATTCGAGGAGTGGTATACTGGTCTGGGATGGTTCTTCTGTTCAGTGTTCGGTAGTCGATACAAAGCCTCAGAGATCCGTTTTTCTTCCGGACTACCACTATCGGAGAAGCATATGGGCTCCTGGATTCTCGAATAACCCCAGTCTTCTTGAGTTCCGCCAGCTGCTGACGTAGATCTTCTAAGTCACCTAAGGGAACTCGCCGGACTCTTTCTCGGAAAGGTTTGTCCTCACTCAGGCGGATCTTATGAGTGGCACTCCTGGCGCATCCCACGTCGAACTCAGCCCTAGAAAATATTCCTCGCCATCCAGCAAGTTGTGCCTTGGCCCTCTTCACCCATTCTGGTGGGAGGGCAGCGTTTCCAGAGCAGAGCTCTTCTATAACATCTTCACCCCTTCCCTCCTCTTTAAGATCAGATGGGACAACTGGGGTAGCCGGGTTAACTTGGCCCAACAGCACTCTGGCCGGTACCTTCACCGGTGTAGTAGAGGTGTTTCTGACACTCACTAAAACCCTTCCATGGTTTTTCTGTAACACCTTCAAAGGGATCACTTCAGGGATTACTTCTATCCCTCTCTCCTCTTCCTGTGGACCTGATTCAAAGATGATAAAAGGGCCCGGCTGTTTCCATGTGAGTTTAACGGAAGCTTTCAGACAAGCCACCTCTCCTGGCTGCAAGACCTTTTCCGTTCTGTCCAACTTCCAGAGTCTTCCAACTCCTTCTGCAGGAGTCTCTTGCTCCAATACTAATCGTTGATAGGCCTGCCGTAGCATGGGGTGAATCCTTGGCGCTGGAGCATCCTGTCCCTGGACCAGTTGTGTCAGGAGGCGCCTTACTAGGTCAGTGTTGGTCCCTACGATGAGAGAGCTTTTGTTGGCCCCTGGCGGACGAGGACAGACCACCGCTAGGGTGTCGAAGGTTTCAGCTTCACCAGCCACTGATGGGTCAAAGGTCAACTTGATTGGCAGATACCCGTCATAGGGAAAACTTTGAGTCCCGATACCCCATATCTCCAGAACTTCCAACTTCTGCAGAGGTAGATGGGTAAGGTGTTTATCATAGAAGTCTCTATACAGAAGAGTCACTTGGGCCCCAGTGTCAAGGAGGGCTCTTGTGTAAATTCCTTCTACCTGGACAGAGACTACAGGGGAAGGCCCGACCAAGTTAGTTGGGAATTCTCTTGAAGTGGCCTTGTTGTCTGATTCAGTTCTCTGCACCCAGGCTCTTTTCTTTTTTTTTCTTCTTGACTTCAGTCCCCTCTGGGCCCGGTGTGCATTGATTTTCCTTCTCTCAGTAGCCTGGAGTATAGAACTAGGGGGGTTGTACCTGGATCTGACTCCCTGACTCAGATTCCCTGAATCATTGAGTCTCTTGGATTCCCTTGAAACTGGCGGGCACCCGGTCGACTCCTTCACGGGTGCCCTCTGAAGTTTTTCCGCTGGCTTGCGAGGTTCTGAGGCGACATTTCCTGGGCTGGGACATACTCCTCTAACATGTCCTACTCCCCCACAGTTGAAACAAGTTAGCGATCTCCTAGGTCTCGGTTCCGGGTCTACTCTAAGGTTAGAAGGTTTATCCGGCTTCTCTGACACGTTCCCATCAGGTAGAGTAGATGCCTGACTAGTCAGGATGGACACCATTTCTATCAACTGGGACACCTGGGTCTTTAGGAGTTCAACTTGCGAGTCACTTTCTTTTGCACTTATCACTCTGACACGAGCAGTTGAGTCAAACTGCCGACTCTTCCTTTTGTTGTCTAACATGACCTCTTCTTCTCTGACCATTCGGATCAGGTCAGGGTATTCCAGAATGCCACCATCTTGGCGAGTTCGCAACAGTATGGCAATGGGATCTAAGGGTTGAGCCCCTCTCAGCACCTGCCGTGCACGAGTCTCATCTACCTTCCGGGGGTCTATCCCTTTCTTTATCAAGATCTGGTGGATGATCTTATCTAGGCGTCTAATAAATTCGGACAACTTCTCTTCCTCTTCTTGGTAACAGTGGTCTAACTGGTAAAGAAGTTCAGCCACGTTCTCCGTCCGACCAAATACATCTTGTAGAATGTCTAGATAATCCTGTGCAGTACAGTTCTTTTTGCTTAGCTTGAGATTACGTACGGCCTCTAGTGCAGGTCCCTTTAAACTTTCTGTGATTCTCTGTTTCTTGTGCTGTTCTGGTACCTCCCACTCTTCCAAAGCCTGAGTGGCGGTATCTAACCACTCTTCAAACCCATCTTCTGTCGAAGGCACAGGCTGTTTCCCAGAGAATGTCCTGAGCTTCCTATATTCAGTCATCAGATAGTTTGGGGAGTCCTTACTACATTTTGCTACGATTTCCCCGAGAACAGCACACAGTTCTGAGCTAAAGGTAGACAAAGGTGGTGACTCTGGACTCCCTTCTTGGACACCTTTTTCTTTGCTGGATCCCCCAGGAGTGGTGGATGAGGGACCTTCAGTAAGGACTTCTGGATGTATTAAGAAAAGTTCTGTTTGGTCAGTAGTCTTTACACTGGTTCCCTTAAAGTAATCAGGGACCCCCTTCCTCCACTCACACAATGCATACGTGTGTGGAACGGTGGTGTCTGTCTTTATGTCAGTCACCCAGAATTTCCTGTCTGTGGACAGTGCCCTTAAAACTGGGAGGAGTTTTTCCTCAGTCCAGACCTCTCCCTTGATTTCAACCACCAGGCCATTTTCCACTACGACATTCTCTTCCCTGCACCACTCGGCTGCAGCGGTAGGATCCATTTCTGCGTTGAGGGGGATTCTGTGGCTGAGAGGGTTGTGTTGCAGGACTGTAGATCATCCCGGACGAGCCCCCACGTGTAGCACCACCCCCGCAGGAGCTGCTGATTAGATTATTGGGTCTACGTCCTGCCTAACAACCCACAGAATTGGCTCGAACCCTCCCTAGGCACAACTGACCCAGAATAGGACTGGAATACCAAATGGCTACACAGATTGGAATATAACACTTCAATAAATAATAATGACCTGTTACCTCTCTCCAGCTGCAGTCCTTCTGGGTAATACAAGGTGACCACACACAAGCTTGCTTTTAAACAGGAAAGTTATTTACTGTGAATCAAATAAACAGTTTCGATACAGTAAAATATGACTTTGTAAAAGGATATACTAATTAATTAATCAAAGATAAGATAAATACTGTGATATCACTCCTCAAGGGCACATTAATTGTTTCAGGAAATGTCTCAGAGCCTATAGGACCGCCATCTTAATCACTATTATACTTTTGGAGATAAGGCTCAGCATTCAGTTAGACACAGTATCAGAATGTCAGACCTATCTGAGTCCGCTGTTTCTTCTCTATATCTTCGCTAGCAACGTTGGTGCACTCGCAATTTGTAATCCACATTGAGGATGGGTGATCAATAGAGAGAATGGCAGCAAACAGTTAGTAATCACCGCGGGGTGTCTGTGCAGGATTGCCGGTAAAACTTCTGTGAGAGATGTACTGGGCCACCTGGTATATTGCCTTCTACTACTCTAAGGCTAATCCTGACTAAAGTTACTTCTTTGATAGATAGAGTCAGTTTTTGGGCAGGTGCCCTCTCACCAACAGGACTGTCTCCCAGGAAGCCTCCGCTGCTGTCTCAGTCTCCGGCCTCTGTCACCAGCCGCGCTAGGTATTTGGGGTGGATGAGTCTGGTCTCTGTAGAACATCGATGGGACCTCCAGGAGGGATCCTCTACTGGAGATGAAACACTGCAACTTAGTCACTTAAGGCCCAGGAGTTTCGGCCTAGCATACAGCATCAGCCCACAGCACTGGCATCCTGCTTGTCTCACTGTGTCTTTCCCCAAGAGAGTGAGCCTGGCTCCTCCCTTCCTTTATAAAGCTTCCCCCAGAAGGCTGTGCGGTGCAGCAGTGCACCCTGGTATTCTCAAAGCACTATGGGCGATGAAGACTGCTCAACTTCCTGAAAGGAAAACAACATCAAAAGACATTCCATAGCCGCTGCAATGTGTCCTTTTGGCCACTAGATGGAGCCGAGTTCCTCTCAAATGTCAAGCAGCAGTCTTTTAGAACTTGTATAATGGAAGACCCCGCTACAATCACAATACGCAAATTTTTTGAGAGGGACCTGTAGAATGTATGAATTTCACCCAAGCAGTACCCTGAAAATCTACTTTTTTTGTCTTAAACGCTCCTGAAAAATTAGCAGTGCACTTTCTGGAGGGTGCCTACAGTGACCACATTTCCAAACTGCCACTCATTCAGGGATGCCCAGCGTGGGGGGTCCCCCAGTCCATACCAGGACTCTTCTCTTTTCAGGTCCCTCCGGGCTCTGCCCCCCTGCTGAGTGCCCCCATGTCTGGCAGGCTGTTTGCCATTGTGGTCCTCATGCAGGCTCACTCCCAAACTGTGCGCTATGTGTCCATTGACACACACAGTGTGGCTCGGCCCCGCTCCCCACTCTTTCCTCACTGGCTGTAAAATGACAGCAGCAGGAGGCAATGGCTCCTGCTTGTGCCTCTGAACCATTGAGGAGTGAGCATGCTTGTCATGCACAGTGCTGGATCTACATTGTGCTCAGGCAAGTATGGGGGGGTCGGGGGGGTATAAACACAGAAGTTTTTTTTTTTTTTTTAACCTTAATGCATTAAGGGTTAAAAAAAAAAAAAAAAAAAAAAAAAAAAAAAAAAAAAAAAACCACCTTCTGCCGTTAGCACCGCTTTATTGCTTTCATTTCAACCCAAGGATACTGCATTCTTGGCAAGGTCAGATATTTTCTGTATTTAGACTGAAATATTTACTAATGTAGCCACCACATCTAAGGACTGGTAGGCTCAACAGCAATAGATTACATTTTGTTCTTGTGTTTAGAAAAAAGGTAGCTAGCCTATTCCCTAGACCAGGGGTGGGGAACCTATGTTCGGGGGGCCGTATGCGGCCCTCAAAGTCATTTGGTCCGGCCCCCCGTGCAGCTGAGTCTGTGTCTCTCAGCTGATCTGTCAGAATGGAGCCGATTCTTTCTGTAGTTTCAGCTCTGTTCTGACAGTCTGAGTGAGTCACAGGCGAAGTGATATCAAATGCACTGAGCCTGTGACCAATACAGGAAACATCGCCTCTTCCTCCAGCGCGGCCCCGCTGCTAGCCAGCATTTCCCGCCAGCAGCAAACACAGCAGTACCAGCCAGAGCCAGCAGTACTCACAGCAGTACCAGCCAGCTGTACCCACGAGCAGCACCAGCCAGCTGTACCCACCAGCAGTACTCACAGCAGTACCAGCCAGCTGTATCCACCAGCAGCACCAGCCAGCTGTACCCACCAGCAGCACCAGCCAGCTGTACCCACCAGCAGCACCAGCCAGCTGTACCCACCAGCAGCACCAGCCAGCTGTACCCACCAGCAGCACCAGCCAGCAGTTCTTTTCAAAACTTACCACCACAAAGAGTCGACTGCGCTCCAGACTGACCGACGCAGACCTGGAAAACCAGTTGCGAGTAGCAACATCATCAATACCAGCTAACATCACACACCTCACCAAAGAGAAGCAGTTGCAGCCATCACATTAGTGGCTAGTTAAATGTTTGACCAAATATAACAGGCACATTTTTAAGTTGATAATTTTGTACGGCCCCCGAATGATTTTATAAATACCCAAATGGCCCTTGGCAGAAAAAAGGTTCCCCACCCCTGCCCTAGACAGACAAAGAGGCTGCTTTTTCTAAGCTTTCTTGCCTGGCTATAATAAATCAAATCACTTGTGCCAATTTGCAGATATGGTCACCAATTGTTGCCCCTGTACTTCTCTCATAAAAGAATAAAAAGATTGACTTTGTAAATAGGCTTCACAGTACTGGGCCTGGTAGCCAGATTTTCAACACATGGTCAACAGGATTAAACGTATCTTCATTTCTGTGAAAGCGAACCTAATGAGAGCCAGATTCAAACACAAGCTTTAATGAACCAGAAAGAAAGTGGGCAAGACATCATTGGTTTATCACCCACTGACACTTTACCCTCTGGATTCAGCAAATATTTTGACAACTTCATTTCTTTAAAGGGTCATTTTCAGAAGTCTTGACCTCCGGATGTCTTGTCTTTGTTCTTGAAAGTTATGTTAATCGAGGCTTCAACTGACCTCCCTTTTCTGCTCTAATATGAACTACAATCAAACTTCAGAAATAGGCAACGAATGGGTGAAAGTTGGAGTTGGTAGTGAGAATCAAAAAGAAGTTAAAAGATGTTGACTTGTGGCCAGTGAAGATCAGACAACCAACCAAAAATAAAATACAATTCCCCACATATGGCCACTTAAAGCACCCTTTAGGCCAATCATGCCTGAGTTTGCAGAAAATGCCAGTTAAAAAAAGGGTGCCTGGGAGAAAGGATAACTGGTTTGTATTATGCCTGGCTGTAATGGTCTAGGGCAGCGATGTCGCCAGAGATGTATAGTAACTAAGTAGAACTACTTCACTACTGTACTTAAGTACCGAAAGGCGGTATCTGTACTTTCCTAGAGTAGAATTTTTTTTCTCCTACTTCCACTTTTACTTCACTACATTTTTTCGATGATTTCAATACTTCTACTCCGATATATTTTTTTTTGTGCTGCATAGTTACTCGTTACTATTATAAAAATTACCACTGCCAGAACAGTAGATGGCAGGTTTCATGAAGCTCAAAACATGTGTATTATCAGCGCATACGAAAATAAATGCTACTGTATGTATAAATAAAAGCTGCATTTGAAATAATAAAAAAACAATATGATGTTCAAACTTTTGACTTCTTTCTTTAATAACTACATAACACAGTACTTGGTACTTTTACTTTCAGTACTTGAGTAGCAATTTGTTTTTCAAAACTACTGGTACTTTTACTTTCAGTACTTGAGTAGCAAAATTTTTAAAAAAACTACTCGCAATACTTAAGTACAAAAAATGTTGAATACTTTAGTACTTCTACTCAAGTCACTTTTTTATCGAGCACTTGTACTTTTACTCAAGTATGGGTTTCGAGTACTTTATACCAGTGGTTCTCAATTCCGGTCCTCAGGACCCACTAACAGGCCAGATTTTAAGTATTACCTTGGGGGATGCAGACTAGAATACTGCAATCACTGAGCAGCAAATGAGATCACCTGTGATGTAATTTAGTTATCTTGCAAACCTGGCCTGTTGGTGGGTCCCGAGGACCGGAATTGAGAACCACTGCTTTATACAACTCTGGATGTCGAACCTTTGAGCTTGAGTGCCCAAACCGCAACACAAAACCAACTTATCTGTTTCAAAGTGCCAGCGGGTTAATACCGGGGTTGGGAAGGTGTTATATCGCCTCCCAGCCACCTGTCAACTGCCTTCTGAAAAATTGATCTACCATGGATTGCTACTCAGAAGAGCAGCAAGGGATGCTGTATATGTAAATGCACCCCAACCCAGCTACTCACCTCTGCATCCCAAAGCCCCCCCCCCCTCTTTGCTTACTTCTACATGCCCTCCTCTGCTCACTATTGCACCCCCACAAAGCTGTGCTTGTAAAGGATAGCCGGTCAGTGGTGTGCGCAATTCTTCCTCACGTGCCCACAGACAGGGCTCTGCGTGCTAGCTGTGGCATGCGTGCCATGGGTTCGCCATCACTGGTCTAGAGCATCTGTGGTGGACCATGGTACATCCACGAACATCTAATTATCAGAATTGGCAAGATCTGATATCCAATGTGCATTCTTACAGCACTTAGGTTGATCATGGATGGATGGATGGAAGGTTGATCATGGATGGATGGCTTTTGTTTTGTTTTGTTTTTTTGATCAGCCAGGCAGACAAACCAGACCAATTTCGATCCCTCTATGGTCAGCTTTAGGAGTTTCTAAAATTATTAGAACTGCCAGTAGATGAAGAGAATTGCCTAATGAAGCATCCATTTCCAGTAAGAAGTGTGTAAACAAAAAGGATACCTTTAAATATCATTAAAGCAGAATACAATGAACATGAAGCCCTTGCAGTAATGTCCATCCTGTCTGAGGAGCTTCCTCAGCTGAAGGAGATAGGAGGTAACAAAGAGGATTTCCTTTTTGCACCCACACTGTGCCTGCCAAGTTCCGAGCAGGAAGAGAGATTCACCGGTTAATGCAAACACACTAATAATACGCTGAACATACAAAATAAATGTGCCAAAGGTATGAAAAGAAAGCTTATATGCCCACCGAAACCTATAATAAGCTAACCCAAGCGCTAAATGAAGACCAATCACTAGGATATAAAATGGCAATGCAGCTACTTAACCTCAAAAAATGTGCACAATGGATAAACAGCAGATATTCAACAATGCCTCTAAATATACCAGTAGCGCAAACCTAGCAAAAAGAAAGTGCCATAAACATATTGTATGAAAATACAACTAGTGGGACTACACAAAGTCCCAACTTTTACACAGATGTCACACTAGCATCAGGAAAGAATCATATTGACATAAATCCTTCAATACATCTCCTGGGGTGATTAGGTATACAGGTGTAATTAGGTCACGACGTGCTGACGTCACCCATACGCTACAGTCTCACGAAGGAACGGGCGAGTGGAGCCGTCCGGCCGGCGGCTCTTATCTTCTTTCGGCCATTGTGATCTTCATGTTTGTAAGTGTTTGCCCTTTTCTTAATAAATTGTCCGTGGGGTTTTACACTATGGTCTACCTCTCTTTCATTCATGGTTGATATCCCCTGTATGCTGAGCCTCTATTAACGTTCCCATTGGAGGCGTCTGATCCGGTCTGGAGTGTCTTTATCTGGAGCTGTGCCATCAGTGGAAGTGCTCAGTCGGATCCTGGATCTTTTCTGCCTTACAAATTTCTGGAGCTGGTAAGGGCATATAAATGTCAGCCCTCCTTGGTGACACGATTGGGACCTATATGCATAATATGGTTTGCTTTTGGTAAGCTGCAGTCCTATTGGGGGAGGTCTCCTTCTGCTTTCTCTGCACAATTTTTTTATCACTCTGGTAAGGAGTATTTTCACAAGATTGGAGGTGTTGTGTCTTCTATCTACACTACCTTAGCACTTTTCCTAAAATTCCAATCACTCGGGGTGTCTATTCAATTTATTGTGGTTTTACGCTATGGCGTTTTTTTATTTATTTCACATGAATACCCAACACTGAGGAGATCCATTCAGAAACACGGAGTCCGATTGACATCTAGTTCCTGTGGACCCTTTGAAGTATTTTTTGGGCTTATATACTATTTGCCTTTGGTAAGCGGTACCTGTACAGAAAATTCGTCAGACGTGCTGTTTACTTATATGGACTTTATTACTGTACATAATCACATATGTTTTTCATGTTCTAGCGCAACTTATATATATATATATATATATATATATATATATATATATATATATACACACACACACACACACACACACACATAGAGAAATCCCCCCTTGGAGCACGGTGGTGGTGGTAAACCCTCTTGAGAATTACACCTGTATACCTAATCACCCCAGGAGATGTATTGAAGGATCATGGACTGATTTATGTCAATATGATTCTTTCCTGATGCTAGTGTGACATCTGTGTAAAAGTTGGGACTTTGTGTAGTCCCACTAGTTGTATTTTCATACAATATGTTTATGGCACTTTTTTGCCAAGTTTGCGCTACTGGTATATTTAGAGGCATTGTTGAATATCTGCTGTTTATCCATTGTGCACAAATGTGCCAAAGGGTTGCATAGTCCGAGGTCCTGCAATTAGATTAAAAATACCTACTGAACTAGATGGTGGAAAACTGCAGAATGAACGTTCTACAAACATGCAGATTGTGTCAGTTGACCATGTACACCCATGTACGCAACTCGCGCATGCGCAGTGCGTACCCGGCTGTGAAGCCGACAACTGTCACAGCCGGGTGCCCATGTACCTTTGGCCTAGGAAGGTAGTACAACTGATTACCCCATCTCAAATGCATACCTCTTGGGGTTGTTGCAGTTTTGATTCTGAAACTCCAAGAGGGAGAATAGGTATAGACCCCAGGGGGGAACATAAATAATAATAATAAATAAAAAAAAAAAAAAAAAAAAAAAAGCCCTTTCCTACTCTATAAATGTGTTTTGGCTACAGTATTTTTGACTGTCATCTCAACTTTTGTATCCTTGGTGCCAAAGCACACTGAAAATCCCACAATGCATCTAATAGTGCCATTTAATAATAGGTGTGCCTTAGCACTGGATTCCAAAAAAAAAAAAAAAAAAAAAAAAAAAAAAAAAAAAAAAAAAAAAAAAAAAAAAAGGTGTACTACAGGCTCGGAGAGCCGACTCTGGCAAAGTTTGGATAAGTGGCAATCAGTGCCTTCTCAAAGGGACACTAAAAATGAAAGTCCATGCTCTTTTGGGGCGATATCTCCCAAGTGTATCGTTTCAGTCATGACTATTTCAGTACCCTTATGTATTGATGTCTGTATACTAGGCCTTGTCCATTTGTCGGCCACATCCAGGGCCCTGAGAACCCCATTAGGATTGTTGCTTTCTTACGCTCATAAGACCCATATTTCTTAAAATGGAAATAGCCTCAGGTTCCCAACTTCTGGAAGTCTGCAGTTAATAAAATGGTGCCACTGTATAAAGTGTATTTAGGAGTCTAGAGGATGCCCTACTAACTTTTCCAAGGTCTGGGACATTTGGATGAATCCAAGGAGCCTGTGGCTTCCATTACCATGTCCCCCTAGATTTAGGTTTGCACCTGCTCTTTATTGGATACATATTATTCCATAGCTCTGTGAGACAAGTTCTCCTATCGTGCTACTTATTGAACCTTCAGCAGAGTCAATTTTGATAGCATTCGGGGCATTGGTTTCCAGACCAGTTGCTCAAAATTGTTTTGTAGAACTACACCCTTTAACCACTTAAGCCCCGGAAGATTTTACCCCCATTCCGACCAGGGGGTATTTTGCGATTCGGCACTGCGTGACTTTAACGGACAATTGCGCGGTCGTGCGACGCTGTACCTAAACGAATTTGGCGTCCTTTTTTTCCCACAAACAGAGCTTTCTTTTGGTGGTATTTGATCACCTGTGCGATTTTTTGATCACGCGCTATAAACAAAAAAAGAGCGTCAATTTTGCAAAAATAACAATATTTTTCACATTTTTTTTTATATGAAATTCCCCCCCCAAAAAAATGTAAAAATCAAAATTTTTTAACATTTTCGGCCAATTTGTTTTATGCTACCTATGTTTGGTAAAAAAAAAAAAAAAAAAAAAAAAAAAAAAAAAAAAATCGCAAAAAGCGTATTTTGATTTGTTTGCGCAAAAGTTATTGCGTTTACTAACAAAGGGAAAGATTTTTGTCATTTTTGTTTTTTTTAACGCATAATGGCGGCGATCTGCGATTTTTTTTGCGGTACTGCGACATTGCGGCGGACAGATCGGACCCTTGACTGACATTTTTGACACTTTTGGGGTTACCAGTGACATTTCTACAGTAATCAGTGCTATATATATGCACTGTTACTGTAAAAATACACTGGTAGTGAAGGGGTTAACTTTATTTGGGAGGGAGGGGCTGTGTGTGTCCCTAGGGGCGTGCTTTCTACTGTGATTGGCTGTGGCTTCAGCTGTAAGGACACTGATCAACGGATCTACATAGTAGATCCATGTGATCAGTGTCTTTGCAGCGAGGAGAATGACAGGCGGCTTGTTTACACAAGCTGCCTGACATTCTCCCTCTCCCCCGCCGATCGCCGAGTGGCCGGCGGACATCGGGTCCGCTGGTCACACGCGCGGGGGGGGTCCGTGACCACGCGGGAGCGCGCCTCCGGGGGCGCGCGCTCGCTCCCTAGACCCTCACAAGCAAGCAACGTAGCCCTACGTTAGTTTGCCTGTGAGGGGCTGACCGCCGACGTAGATAGTCATGCGGCGGTCGGCAAGTGGCTAAATGAAAAAAAAAAAAAAAAAATTTATATTATATATATATATATATATATATATATATATATATATATATATATATATAAAAAATAATAATAAAGATCTAGAATGTAATAAAATTGCTTAAAATATTATTCTCCCAAGGTAAGCCTAGCTGTGCTCTACACCACGCGTCTCCATTATCACATCAGCAGTTGTGGTTGAACTTCTGGCCCTCTCTTCGGGGTGTGAAATAGCTCAGGAAACGTGAGACTGCTGCAGTCACAGATGGTGAAGAGATCAGGAGATCATCTACAGATGGGACACCACTAAAAAGTTATTATCAGAGCCCTTGGCACAAACAACTTCATTGTCTTCAGATGAGAAAACAAAGTGTGATGAATCCCGTAACGGCTCCCCTGTGATTCCAGGACATCATTTAGATCATATGGGGGGGGGGGGGGGGGGGAGACATCTGCAGCACCACATATTTAGGAAGGCAGAGCATAATGTGCAAAGCAGTGGTGTATTTAGGTTCTCTGCTGCCCTAGGAAAGAAAGAAGAAGAGAAGAGTTCCACTTTTCTGTGCCAACCTATTACTGCCATCTGCATAGGTCAGGAAACCAGACCTGGACACAAGGGCAAAGTAAAAAAATTTGCATATACGCAACATTGCTATTTAGTACATTTTGGGGGAAGTGAGGATTTTTAAAGGCCCTGTTCACACCGGTTCGTTTTTCAGCTCGTAAAACGCCCATCTCTGAAGTCTCAGAAACATCCAACAAGCAAAATCCCATTCATTTCAATGGCCCCTGTTCACATTTGAGTGTTTTGTTGCCTGAAGCAAAAAATGCGTGAAGTTCAAAAAAAAGTACATGAGCTTCTTTTTTGGCAGAAGACAGGCGTTTTTGTTAGATGTCAATGCCTGCCTCCAAACAATACGCTCAGGTGTGAATGGAGCCTAAATGGTTGACAAAACAGAGACACACAATGAATGCCAAGATCACCCTCCCCTATTCTGTATAGAGTGGGAAAATTAACTGCTTGCCGACCGCCCGCCGCAGATGTACTGCGGCAGGCAGCCGCTCCTGGGCGAAACGCCGTACATGTACGGCGCTCGCCCTCGGTAGTGTAGGGGGCGAGCACGCGCCGCAGCATCGCGCTCCCGCTCGTCAGCGGGGAAGCCAATGTGTGTCAGGCGGCTCCAATCGCCGCCTGACACCCACGATCGCTCCCCACTGAGAGAGAAGAACGGACAGCTGTTGTAAACACAACCGACCGTTCTTCTCCCTGGAATGATCACAGAGCTCCTGTGATCCTTTAGGAAAACATGTCTCTATCGTCATCTCAGAAGCCACGCCCTCCCCTCCCCAGGCTCACATTTAACCCCTTGATCACCCACAGGGTTAACCCCTTCCCTGCCAATGGCATTACAATAACAGTACATTTAGCACTGATTACTGTAGTAATGTCACTGGTACCCCCAAAAGGGTCAAAAATGTCAGATATGGGTCCGATCTGTCCGCCGCAATCCCACTAAAAATAAAAAACTACAAATCTTTTCCGTAAACCAATCAGAATACGCTTATGGCAATTTTTTTTTACCAAAAATAATGTAGCAGAAAACAAATTGGCCTGAAGTGTTAAAAAAAATAAATAAACTTTGATTTTTTTGGGAATGTTAGCAGAAAGTGAAAAATATTGTTTTGTTCTTTCAAAATTGTTGCTCTTTGTTTATAGCGCAAAAAAAAAAAAAAAAAAAAAAAAAAAAAAAATCTGCAAAGGTGATCAAATACCACCAAAAGAAAGTTCTTTTTGTGGGGGGAAAAAAAAAAAAAAAAAAAAACGTAAATTTTGTTTGGGTACAGCGTCGCACGACCGCGCAATTGTCCATTAAAGTAACGCAGTGCCGAATCGCAAAATAGGGCTTGGTCAGGAAGGAGGTAAAATCTACCGGGGCTGAAGTGGTTAAACCCCCCCCATTTGTTTGTTTTTGGGGTTTGGAGGGCTATGGAGACCACTGCCCTAGAGGAACCCTGGTGAAGAAAAGCAGTTCTATCCAAAACAAAGCTTTACATAAAAGTACTCGTCAGAGTGGCTCTACTTTTGATCAAATTGACATTACTTTATATCTAAAAATCGGCTGAAAAAAAAGTAAGCCATAGAAACCAGTAGGAATTCATCATGAAGCTGGGCACACAGGCAATATTAATCGTGGAGGGACAAAAAAGAAAAAAAAAAAAAAAAAATTAAACAAAAATGTATCATTGCATTTACCTTTATTTCCCCTCCCCCCAAACCAGAAAGGAGGATATGAAAGAAGAAAAAAAAAAAAAAAAAAAAAAAAAAAAAAACTTGCAGATTTCATATGACAGAAGGAAGATTCAGTTCTCTAATGGCCTACCACACACATACAGATGTTGTACGTTGCTGCACTCGTAGCCTAAAGCAGAACTGAAGCCTCTATATTTACCTCCTCTCCTATTGCAGACATACTCCCCTTTTTAAACCACTTCAGCTCTGGAAGATTTACCCCTCTTCATGACCAGGCCATTTTTTTTTTTTTTTTTTTTTTGCAATACCGCACTGCACGATTTAAAAAACACACACGACAATTCACAGTTGTGCAACGCTGTACCCAAGTAAAATTACGGTTCCTCCCCCCAAACAGAGCTTTCTCTTGGTGGCATTTGATCTCCTGTTTTTTTATTTTTTTGCGCTAGGAACCAAAATAATAAATAAAAAGGACTGACCATTTTGAAAAAAAAAAAAAAAAAAAAAAAAAAAAAAAGCTCATTTTGATTGTTGACGCGATAAACTTTTTGCGCAAACCAAAAGGTCATTATTTTTTACTAGTAATGGCGGCAATCTGCAATTATCGGGACTGTGACACTGCGGTGGAGATATTGACACTTTGGGGGGGGGGGGGGGGGCAGTGATATTACTACAGTAATCAGTGCTAAAAAATATGCACTGTTACTGCAATAATGACATTGGCAGGGAAGGGGTTAACCTAGGGGTGATCAAAAGGGTTAAGTGTGAGCCTAGGGGAGTGTTTTCTAACTGTATGGGGGCGTGGCTTGTGAAATTGACCATAGAGACCTGTGAGCCTATATAGAAGGATCACAGGCGCTCTGTGATCATTTCAGAGAGAAGAACGGTCAGCTGTGATTACCAGCAGGGGGGAATCGTGGATACCCAGCAGCAAACGCGGGGCATCCCCGCTGCCTACTTTGGAAATGATGTTTCTGGGGGTGTGGTCAGCATACATGCTGTGTACAGAACTCCTCCCAGTGGCCATATTGCATTTTACAGAAAATTACAGCACTGCAGATTGAAAATTAAAGATCATTTTTAATACCATTCAATTTGCATACTCAGACTGGTCTGGGGTGGTAAGCGGGGTCCCCCAAGGCTCAGTCCTAGGACCAACCTTGTTCAATTTATTCATAAACAGCATGGAGGTCGGGATCTGTAGTTCGATATCAGTTTTTGCAGATGACACAAAATTGGGCAGGGCAATAACTGCACAGCATGAAGCAGATATCCTACAGAATGACCTGGACAAAATAACAGAGTGGGCAACGACATGGCAAATGAGGTTTAATGTGGAGAAGTGTAAGGTTTTGCACTTGGGGGACTAAAAACATAAAAGCACAATACACTTTATGGGGGGCCTTTGGGGGAATCAAAAATGGAGAAAGATCTGGGAATCCTGGTAGAGGATAGACTAAGCAATAGCATGCAATGTCAAGCGGCAGCTGCCAAAGCCGGCAGAATATTAGCATGCATAAAGAAAGGGATGTATTCCAGAGATAAAACTATAATCCTTCCACTTTATAAAACTCTGGTCCGACCGCATCTGGAGTATTCTGTCCAGTTCTGGTCGCCGGTCCTCAGGAGGGATGTGTTGGAGCTGGAGAGAGTCCAGAGAAGGGCAACTAAACTGATTAGGGGATTGGAGGACCTTAATTATGAAGAGCGGCTGCAATCGCTCGATTTATTCTCTCTGGAGAAGAGACGCCTGAGGGGGGACATGATAGCAATTTATAAATACCTCAATGGTGATCTCAGCATTGCATGAGGACTCGAGGGCATACAATGCGATTAGAGGAGAAGCGTTTTAACCTCAGGCAACGTGGGGGGTTCTTTACGGTTAGGGCTACAAGAGCGTGGAATTCTCTACCACAAGAGGTGGTTTCTGCGGGAAGTATGGTGGTTTTTGGACGTACATCTCAAGGATCAGAACATTCAGGGGTATGTGAGATGAATATGTCCACACACACCTACACAGGTTGAACTGTTGTCTTTATTCAACTACTATGTAACCACAATAGGATTAGTGTTGCAATTGTATACGCTAGATTTCTTTTTTTCTTCATTTGCCATTTTCTTTCCCCACGAAAGTGGAGTTATCCTTTAGGTTTGCTGGAGAAAACTACTCATGCTGAGCCACAGACGGTGTCATGTGCAACATTTATTTATTTATACAGCAGCAAAGATTTGTCTATAATCCTGTGACTCTCCAGGCAATGGAAAAATCTTAGCAAATGTACAAAGTTGGGTTTACTCATGGAAACAATGTGCTAATCCCTCCCGTATCAGCAAGAAAGGAAGACCCTTATTTTTTAACCACTTGCCGAACTCAACACAGCGATACTACTGCGGCGGGTCGGCTCCCCTGGGTCCAGCGACGTAGACCTATGTCGCTGGACCCCTAGTGGTCTCGGCAGCTCCCGCTGTGTTTAGACACAGCGGGAGTCGGGCCGGAGGAGGAGAGGCGGTGATCGCCGCCTCCCTTCCCCAATCTTTGGGGAAAGTTTGAGAAGACCCGCCTGCTCATGTAAAACAAAGCAGGCGGATCTTCTCTGTGACAGACCGGGAGAGATTACAGGATTCAGCATAGCTGAACCTGCGATTTCTGCCTGTGTCACAGAACCCCCTCCCCCCACACACGTCAGTAAGCATGAGGCATCCATTTAACCCTTTGATCACCCATAAGGTTAACCCCTTCCCTGCCAGGGTCATCATTACAGTAACAGTGCATACGTTTAGCACTGATTACTGTAGTAATGTCACTGGTACCCCCAAAAGTGTCAAAAATGTCAGTTAGGGGTCCGATCTGTCCGCCGCAATGTCACAATCCCGCTAAAAAAAAAAAAAAAAAAAAAATCCCCCAATAAAAATGACAAATCTTTCCCGTAGTTAGTAGATGCGATAACTTTTGCACAAACCAGTCAAAATACGCTTATTGCGATTTTTTTTTCCATTTTACCAAAAATATGTAGCAGAAAACAAAATGGCCTAAAATGTTGAAAATTCGATTTTTTATTTTTTTTTTGAGAATGTTACATAGCAGAATGTGAAAAATTTTTTTTTTTTAAATTGTCGCTCTTTTTTTGGTTTATAGCACCAAAAAAAAAAAAAAACCCCAAACACGCACAGGTGATCAAATACCACCAAAAGAAAGCTCTATTTGTGAGAAAAAAAAAAAACGTCAATTTTATCTGGGTACAGCGTCGCGCAACCGCCCGTTAAAGTAACGCAGTGCCAAATCGCAAAATATGGCCTGGTCAGGAAGGGGGGGGGGGGGGTCAAATCTTCCGGTCTTAAAGTGTTTAACAGTTGAATGTTAAAGATTAGAGGACATCATGTACAAAATGTTATAAACGAGCTCTGAGTACCACACTATCATATCCCATCCATGGATTGCCATGCGTGTGACAAGCACTGGATACCATTTCTGATTGGACATTACAGGTAACTGCACTTTGCACATCTATATTGCTCTGTGCGCACACCAAGTCAGGATTTAGGGCTGATTGACACCATTGTATTGCAGTAACAGGGGAGAAGAAGATGCAGTAACAGGGGAGAAGAAGAAGGGCTGATTGACACCATTGTATTGCAGTAACAGGGGAGAAGAAGCCTGACACTTGTCAGCCCATTCCAACTAATAGGATGCCGTAATGGGCATGTATAAAAAAAAAAAAAAAAAAAAAACGCAAAGCGTATTTTGATTGGTTTGCGCAAAAGTTATTGCGTTTACTAACAAAGGGAAAGATTTTTGTCATTTTTTTTTTTTTTTTTTTTTTTTTTAACGCGTAATGGCAGCGATCTGCGTTTTTTTTTTTGCGGGACTGCGACAGACAGATCGGACTCCCAACTGACATTTTTGACACTTTTGGGGTTACCAGTGACATTTCTACAGTAATCAGTGCTATAAATATGCACTGTTACTGTAAAATTACACTGGCAGTGAAGGGGTTAACTTTGAGAGGGAGGGGCTGTGTCTCTCTAGGGACGTGACTCCAACTGTGATTGGCTGTTGCTTGAGATGTATGAACAGTGATCAATGGTCCTACATAGTAGAACCGTATGATCATCATTCATACACCGGGGAGAATGACAGGCGGCTTGTTTACATCAGCCGCCTGCCTTTCTCCCTCTCCACGGACGATCGGGTCCGCCGGTCACACGCGCGCGCGGGGGGGGGGGGGGGTCCGTGACCACTTGGGAGTGAGAGCGTGCCTCTGGGGGCGCGTGCTCGCTCCCTAGACCCTCACAGGCTAGCGACGTAGTACTGCCTGTGAGGGGCTGAGCGCCGCAGTAAATAGTCGTGCGGCGGTCGGCAAGTGGTTAAACACACAAAAGATACCGAGAGACATCGCAAGAGCTATGGGAAAAAAAAAAAAAAAAAAAAAAAACACCACACAAAAATATTTTATTTTCAATGATTTATATAGTAAAATAACATTACAGAAAAAAAAAAAAAAAAAAAAAAAAAAAAAAACAAAATACCGGGACCACAAAAACTGAACCGCGATGGAGCGGGGGGGGGGGGGGGGGGGTTTACTGTACTATTCTTTAATGATTACTTATGGACATTTTATAGTTATACGGGTCAGATGTTCTTCCCTGCTGAGTAAGTATTTACCTACGTTACTCATCAGTGTGCAGAGAGATCACACGGCCGGCTGGAGATCTCCCAACTGGAAAACAAGCGGCAGACTGCCGAATAAACTTCTGAAGGATTCTTCTTTTTTTTTTTTGGCGGGTGCTGCTCTCTGTGTCTTGGATTCACTAAAAGCTAAAATGACTGCATCTACTATGTGGGAGACTATTAGTCATCAAAATTTCTCAATGTAGTTCAGCAAAAAAAAAAAAAAAAAGTGCCGGGGTCATAGCAATGCCTGAGAGATTCAAAAATGTCTGTAAACCCTTACATATACCCAGCGAAGGGACCATCCTCAGGCGATACACAGATTAAACAAATCCTCCTACATAAGTTGTACCTGTTTGTCTGCAGCCTTCCCTTCAACTGTTCAAAGTGCTGAATGTTAGACCTGGTTCACACTGCCATGACTTGTCAGGCGACTTGGACAAGTCGTGCTCCATTCTGTGCAATGGAACCGTTCTAATCAGTGCGACTCAAGTCGCTCCCGACTTAGAAAAAGGTTCCTGCACTACTTCAGGGCCACATCGGAGCGGCTTGCATTGACTTCTATTATAGAAGTTGTTTGCAAGCCGCAGCTCAAAGTCGGGGAGACTTTGAGTCGCCTCAGTGTGAACCGGCTCTAAAAGTGATGGCAAAAATCTCAACTATGTTATACTTCCCTCCTCTGCAGTTGGTTTTGCATAGAGCAGCCTGGATCCTCCTCTTCTGTGCTCCTGGCCCCTCCCTCCCGTTGAGAGCCCCCCCAGTAAGCAGCTTGCTATGGGGGCACCCGACCTGAGTCACAGCTCCCGGTGTCCATTCAGACACAGAGCCCTGATCCCTTTCTCTCCTCATTGGCGGACTGACTTTGATTGACAGCAGCGGGAGCCAATGGTGCCCTGCTACTGTTTCAGCCATTGAGGAGGGGAGTCCCGGGCATACATGACACTCCTGCAACATCGCTGGATAAAGATGGGGCTCAAGTATTAGGGGGGCTGCTGCACACAGAAGGCCTTTTTTATCCTAATCCATTAGGGGGGGGAAAAAAAAAAAAAAAAAAAGAAGGAAGGAAGGAAGGAAGGAAGGAAGGAAGGAAGGAAGGAAGGAAGGAAGGAAGGAAGGAAGGAAGGAAGGAAGGAAGGAAGGAAGGAAGGAAGGAAGGAAGGAAGGAAGGAAGGAAGGAAGGAAGGAAGGAAGGAAGGAAGGAAGGAAGGAAGGAAGGAAGGAAGGAAGGAGTGTGGGGGGTGCAGAGCTGAAATGACAATTCAGAACCCTCTACTCCTGTCTCCCCATTCTAGTTCTGCCCCCCCCCCACTCCCTGTCTCAGTAATGCCCCCCCCCCATTCCCTGTCCCAGTACTGCCCCCCCTCCCCCGTTCCAGTACTGCCCCCCCATCCCCTGTCCCCCTGGTCCAGTACTGGCCCCCCCCTATTCCCTGTCCCAGTACTGCCCCCCCCCCCTTTTCCCTGTCCCCCTGGTCCAGTACTGGCCCCCCTCCCCCGTTTCCCTGGCCCAGTACTCCCTTCCCCCGGCTATTCCCTGTCCCCCTGGTCCAGTACTGGCCCCCCCTCCCCCCATTCCAGTACTGCCCCCCATCCCGTCCCCCTGGTCCAGTACTTGCCCCCCTCCCTCCCCATTCCCTGTCCCAGTACTGCCCCCCCCCTCCATTCCCTGTCCCCCTGGTCCAGTACTGGCCCCCCCCCTCCCCTGTTTCCCTGGTCCAGTACTGCCTCCCCCCCCCCCCATTCCCTGTCCCCCTGGTCCAGTACTTGCCCCCCTCCCTCCCCATTCCCTGTCCCAGTACTGCCCCCCTCCATTCCCTGTCCCCCTGGTCCAGTACTGCCCCCCCCCCCTCCCCTGTTTCCCTGGTCCAGTACTTGCCCCCCTCCCTCCCCATTCCCTGTCCCAGTACTGCCCCCCCTCCATTCCCTGTCCCCCTGGTCCAGTACTGCCCCCCCCCTCCCCTGTTTCCCTGGTCCAGTACTGCCTCCCCCCATTCCCTGTCCCCCTGGTCCAGTACTTGCCCCCTTCCCTCCCCATTCCCTGTCCCAGTACTGCCCCCCCCCCCCATTCCCCGTCCCCCTGTTCCAGTACTTGCCCCCTACTCCCTGTCTCAGCAGCTTTTAACACTGAATATGTCACCCTAAGTAAAATCATTAGGATTTCTTGCACTACAAATACGTATCTTTGCTATGAAACGTTAATATGGGATGCTGTTGAGGGGTATCCTTTTACAATGCTGGAACTGATCCCAATACCACAGAGAAAAAAAAAAAAAAAGAAAAAGAAAAAGAAAAAGAAAAAGAAAAAGAAGAAAAAGAAAAAGAAGAAAAAGAAAAAGAAAAAGAAAAAGAAAAAGAAAAAGAAAAAGAAAAAGAAAAAGAAAAAGAAAAAGAAAAAGAAAAAGAAAAAGAAAAAGAAAAAAAAAAAGCAGAACCGGTCACTAAACACATTCACCAAGTACAGGAATATGACTCTGCAGTAAATTAGAAATCCTAGAAACATGCTCAATATATGGCCGACCTAAAAGCTATTTTTTTTTCTCCCTCCTACAAACCCTGTATACTGGTTTACAAGATGAATTGTGATATTTGCGATTGCTCGCAGGGAGAGACGATTAGCGGACGCAGGGAGGAAGCGAGTTTGGTTTCCTGCTCGGGTTTGGAAAGTTGTGTCTGCAGTGTGACCCCCTGATTAGCAGTGCATAAAAATATATCATTTCACTGGCAGCAGCTAACAAGTACTTCCTTATTTTACCCAATTGCCAAACACAGTCCATTGTTTCCCCGGAGAGACCATTGTTTGTATTACGCTATTAAAATCCTCATTCAACGACTGCCAAGTACATTAGCTCTACTAATCAGGAGAACAATGAGGAGCCCCCGGTACAAAAGCAGTTTTTATTTTTCCTCTAGTATGACATAACGCTAGCAAAGTCTTATTGTATACCCAATTAAAGGGAAACCCATAGCATTTACAGTAGGCACTCGGTTTTGGGTTAGAAAATTAATTATACATAGGGAGACAACTCAAGTTTGTGGAGTTAGTCATATTTTCATTATTTTAATGATACACTATTGGATGCATCAGATAGTGCAGTCAGCATACACATTGAACTACTACAAGACACCTTGTACACCACACAGGGAAGCCTGGATGGAAAAGGGTCTACTTGGTGATGCACCTAGTTTAAAATCAATGGACAGTTTTATTAGTATTTTATTTCAACGTAGTACTACAGATATGGAAGACTGGATAGATATGGAATGAGTAAAATACCTTCGAGGTCAGCCTGTCAACCTTTTTGACACGGAGGAACCCTTGAAATAACTTTCTGCTAAAATTTGCTATATCTACGCCTCATGATACATTAGTGTGATGGTCAGTGGGAAGAATGATCCTAGAACTTGTGGTCAGTTGGAAAGAATTACCCTCTTATAGATTAGCTAAAAAGATCAGTGGTAAGTTATCGGAGGTGCCGGAGCTGCTCATTGCTCAAAGAACCCTTAGCAAATTCTGGAGGAACCCTAGGGTTCCATAGAACCCAGGTTGAGAAACTCCTTAGGATACACACTTGAAATTTTGTGGATCCGGTGCGGACTCCCCTCCTCACTGCCGGCCCGGGGCAGACTCCCCTCCTCACTGCCGGCCCGGGGCAGACTCCCCTCCTCACTGCCGGCCCGGGGCAGACTCCCCTCCTCACTGCCGGCCCGGGGCAGACTCCCCTCCTCACTGCCGGCCCGGGGCAGACTCCCCTCCTCACTGCCGGCCCGGGGCAGACTCCCCTCCTCACTGCCGGCCCGGGGCAGACTCCCCTCCTCACTGCCGGCCCGGGGCAGACTCCCCTCCTCACTGCCGGCCCGGGGCAGACTCCCCTCCTCACTGCCGGCCCGGGGCAGACTCCCCTCCTCACTGCCGGCCCGGGGCAGACTCCCCTCCTCACTGCCGGCCCGGGGCAGACTCCCCTCCTCACTGCCGGCCCGGGGCAGACTCCCCTCCTCACTGCCGGCCCGGGGCAGACTCCCCTCCTCACTGCCGAAATCTATCCTGTGGCAGAAGCTACATGGAAGGAGTTTTTGTGCAAAGCTACACACTGTGGTGCCTTGGGAAGAGATGCACATTCTGGTGTACCTGATCCTTACAATAATCCCAACGTTTAAGTGACCCTGTCACTGTAGGAAATACAAGCCAAGTGGGAAAAAAACCACTGAGTGCAGCAGGTGACCCTGATAAACACTTAAGGGTCCACTGAGGTCATCAAGGTCCCATGCCGCTGACTGATGAGGAGGAGAGGTCCATCCAGACCTAAAGCACGCAGCAGAAATAGAAGAGATAGCCTGGCCGCCGCACATCTCACCTGGCCTGAGTGGTTAGCAGGTAAAAGCAGCCTTTAGCGCGATTCATCCAGGCCACATACCCAACATGTTTCGGCCTATCCTGGGGCTTAATCACGGAGATCTCCAATGATTAAGCCCTGGAGCAGGCCGAAACACGTTGGGGACTTGGCTTGGATGAATCGAGCTGAGGCTGCTTTGACATGCTAACTACTTGGGCTGGGCGAGGTATGTGGCGACTGGGATAACTCTTCCTATTTCTTCAAGGGGAACCAGATATTTAATCCATACGGGATTCACCCAGACAGTCCGGGTTTTGAATCATGTGTCAGCCTAAAACCCAGACACATTCAGATTTAACTCTGGCTCCCTCTATGCATACTTGTGAGAGAGTCAGTCTGTTCATAGGGATGAAGATGACATGAAGTGGCCAGTATAGTGTACAAACTCCTCCCTTTACAACATGGGCTGATCACCAGGAAGCCCCTCCCCCAACCCTGTTCACTCACATACCAGCGGTCATAGACCCCGCCCCACTCATTATCTCTGCAGCATAACCAGGATTGTTGCATGTCTTTACAATCTTAAGGCCCCGTTCACACTGGGGCGATCCGACTTGGGGAGGCGACCTCCAAGGTCACGGTGCGAGCAGCGCGCCGTGACCTTGGAGCGGCCGGCACGGACTTCATAACATTGAAGTCTATGACGGTCGCGCCGGGTCGCCCCAAAGAAGCCCCGGACCCTTTCTCTAAGTAGGAGCGACTTGTGTCGCTCCTATTAGAACGGGTCCACAGCTTCCCTATGGAAGGCGACCTGTGAGGCGACCAGGTCGCCTCACAGGTCGCCTTAGTGTGAACTACAAGAAAAAACATTTTTTTTGCTGCCTAATTGTTTGGTTTAGCTTGAAGAAAGGGTGGCAACCCTTGACTGCGGCCAAAAAAAAAAAAAAAAAAAAAAAAAACCAACCACTGTTCAATTAACTATTTTTAGGCTCCATTCACACCTGAGCGTATCGTTTTCAGGCGTTTTTTTTTTTTTTTTCCCCAGGAGTTTATTGAAGGCATTGACATCTAATAAAAACGCTTGTAATCTTCCAAAAAAAGAAGCTCATGTACTTTTTTGAGCTTCAGGCGTTTTGCTTTAGGTGACAAAAACACTCACATGTGAACAGGGGCCTTTGAAATGAATGGGATTTTGCTTGTTGGGCGGTTTTGAGACTTCAGAAATGAGCGTTTTTCAGCTCATAAAACGCTCAGGTGTGAACAGGGCCTATGGGTAAATTTAAAAAATAAAAAACACAAGCAGAATGTGGAAAAAGTCCTTTATTCACAACAAATACAAATTTCTATGCCTAGAATGTCCGCCCATGCAAATCCATCATCAATTACATCACACAGCAATTTAAATCCTCATCAATCGTAAGGCCCGCCATCTGACTAGGTTTTCCAGCCACACATTGCTAATTGACAGGTCCCAGACGCTGCGGTAATATGAACACGCAGCCGGGGATGCTGGGCGACGTCATTGACTATATAGGACTAATACCAAATATGGTCAGTGACGTCACCCAGGATCCCTAGCCTTTAAAAAAAAAAAAAAAAAAAAAAAAAAAAAAATCTAGCAGGGAGATGGCGGGTCATCATAGCGATGGGGAAACATTGAGCGGCAGGTCGTTGTGATGGACGCTGGACCACGTGATTATATATTTTTTTTTATTGAGGAATTTTCTAATTTTATTTTTTTTTTATTATTGAGGAATATTATTTACTTACTTGGTTATTGTATTTAATAAAAAGGACTTTTTTCCAAGATGTCTATTTACTTTTGACTATTTTGACCACTTATTGCCCTAGGAGGGGGTAGATATCGGGGTCCCCTCCTAATCTAAAGGGGGCTTCCAGATTCCTATAAAGTCCCCCTCCCTCATCCTTTTTGGGGATCAGAATGTTGGGAGGACTGTAGGTACCCCATCTCTGCAACATGGAGACAAGGTACCTTGCAAGGAGAGGGGGAGGGAAGCTTTGATCGTTTCCACCCCTACAATGTTGAAAGACATGTAGTCCTGTCTGGTCTAGGAAGGGGAGGGCTGCATTCTAGCTGCCCTTTCTTTCCTGGACACCCAGGCTGCATGCCTGGATAAGGGTCTGGCTAGAATAATAAAAAGGATAACGCCACTTCATTGGGAAAAAAAATAGCAAATTTATAATAAAAAAAAAAAAAAAAATTATATATATATATAATAATAATAATAATAATAATATTATATTTTTATAGAAGCATAGATAATAATAATAATAATATTATATTTTTATAGAAGCATAGATAATTACTACACAAGTCATATTGTTATTGAATGTTAATAAATATTACCTTTCCAATTGGCAGCACTGTTATTTTCTGTAAAATGCAAAGCAATATAGAAACTTGAAGGCATTCTGTAGACAAGTTGTGTACAGAACGACTCCTCCCCCACCAGAAGTGTCATATTCTGCTTGTGTGATTGGCTGATTTTTTTTCCCAAAGTCTGCACTAAGATACAAGTCAGATTTTGGGCATCCCCTGCAACACAAATGTCATTTTTGGTAAGATACTCCCAAAGGGAAAATTACATCCAAAGGAATGCAGACCCTGACACTTTCCTTATTCGAACCCTGCAAGTGTAGCAGCTGAGTAAGACTTATAAAATCACTCCTATTCACTTTGCGCATGGACACAGACCAACAGAAATTTCTTCAGGATAACAAAAAAACGTAGTAATCTGCACCAGAGTTGGTTAAAATCCTTGTAATGTACATAGATCACTCAGAGGGGAAGCCCCCGTTCACACCGGTGTGACTTGCCATGTGATTTCACATTTCCAAATCCCACAACAAGTCGCTCCCCATTGTTGGCAATAGAACTGTTCAAATTGGTGCGATTCCGACTTTGCGGTGTCGCATCGATTTGAAAAACAAAAAAGGTTCTGGCACTATTTTTCTGGGGATTTCAGGTGTGACTTGCATAGACATCTGTGCATGAAGTCACACAGATGTCAGCCAACTCGCACCTAAACGCTCACTGACCTGCAGCTTTGAATTGAAGTTGCATGATTTAAAGTCGGATTCGGTGTGAATAGGGACAAAATTTGCTGTTTTTTTGCTTTGAAATCATGCCGTTTTTCTTTTTAGGTCACTATTCAAAAGAGGACTACATTATATATTAAAAAAAAAAAAGTGGAACTTGCAGATTAGCCTTGAAAAAGGCCAGAGAAAAATCACTAGCTTTGCCTCCCACAGACCTCAGTGGGAACTGATACTAAGTTTAAGGAGAATAGACTTCCCACTGGATTTGCTAAACCTCCTGCAAACTGAACCCAGCACAATTTTCTCATCCGTACTGATGACCAAGTCAGACACATTGTATATACTAGAATGTTGCCACTCGCCTGTATAATGCAGTACACTACAAAATGGGATACTAAAATAATCTCACTCTCCAACGCATCGGTATCAAAGCCAATAACTATGACTGCTCAGAAAGCTTGTTGGATACCCATCTCCAGGTTTATACCCTTTAGGCCCCTTTCGGAAGAGCGGTCCGATCAGGTCTGCCTGTCAGTTTTTCTGGCAGACCCAATTGGACCCTCCATTCTCCTCTATGGAGCAGCGGATTTAAGCAGACTTGTGTCCATTTACACCCACTACCTTTAATCAGATCTGGAAAAACCAAAACTGGAAGGGGATCCCCTCCATCTGGCCAGGACGATGTAAACGGACAGCCCGTCCAAGTACATCCAACTGCCCATAGAGCAGAGCAGGGCTGTGCCAAAAGTGGAGTGGACACGAACCTGTCATCCAGCCGCTCCGCTGGGGGATCAGCAGACGAATCCCCTGATGCACAATACTGGATTCGGTCCATGTAAAAGGTGCCTTAAGCCTCGTACACACGCAACGATTGTTGGCCGACCGATCGGCCGACTTTTGTCCAGTGTTGTTGTGTTGGTTGAAATGTGCTCTAGACTGCACACAAATTTTCTCGGCCAACAACAACCAACTTCAGAAGTGATGTCATGTGTTGGTTTACTTTCCGTGTGTTTTTTCTTCTATGAGCATGCCCAGTCTTGCTCATCTGATTTTTGTCTGCCGAAATCTGTACTGACTGAAAAAAAAAAAAAAAAAAAAAAAAAAAAATCGGCCGACGGCCAACAAAAATTTTATAGCATGCACCAGATTTTGTTCGGCCGAAAAGTCGCAGTCGGTTGTCGGAAGCATCATACTAACAAGCCGACAATCGGCCGATCGGACGTTGCCCGAACATTTACGGCCAACAATCATTGCGTGTGTACAGGGCTTTAGGTATTAAAGCAATGACATGCATGACTTGCTAGACCAGCCATTCTCAACCAATGTTCTGTAGAACCCTAGGGTTCCTCAAGCTGCAAGCAAATTCTGCCTTTCAGATATGGAACCACCAACACCAAAAACCATAAACCATCTGAGAGGGATTCTCCTCAATGACCATCATACTAATGCAGCCTTTCTTGACCATTTTAGCAGAGAGGAACCCTTGAAATAAACTTCGGGTCTCAGGGAGACCCGGCTAAAAGCTACTAGATCTACAACTCATGGTACATTAGTGTGATGGTCAGTATGAAAACTGCTCCTTACACTTGGGATCATTGGCAAGTAAAACCCTCTTACAGATAGCTTAAAAGGAGAAGCCTACCTTTTGGAACATGCAACATATTCCAGTAGCTGCAGCCCATCCCCACCCCCCCAGTCACAGCGTGCGTGTACCTTCTCCCAGCGCCCGCTGCCACTATCAACCCACGTCACTCATTCAGAGTTTCGGGGCAGCAAAGTGGCTAGCCTGGCAGCACTAGGGTCTTCAGTTCGAGCCCCAACCACGGCACTACCTGCCTGTAGTTGGCATCTTCTCCCTGTGTGGGGTTCCTCCCACACTACAAAGACATGCTGGTAGGTTCATTGGCTCTTGTCTAAACTGGCCCTTATATGTGCATGTATGGGAGTTGGGGACCTTAGATTGTAAGCTTCTTGGAGGACATGTACTGATGTGAATGTACAACATATATGTAAAGCGCTGTGTAAATTGCTGATGATATATATATATATATATGGAATCAATAACTTTTGTGTGAATAACTTGCACTACAAGTACCCCCACGGCTTGTAGTTCTGAATGGACTGGGAGTTTGCTGAGGAGTGGCCTTGTAGTTCATTCACAAGCCCTGCAGCTTGTAAAAAGCCTGCCTGTATGCAGGTATGGGTTGAAAGCTTCAGGGATTATTTGCAGGAGTCTGCCATTGTACCCCCTGATCACAGGTACATTGCTTTCCAAGCTCCTTGGGGGGGGGGGGGGGAATAAATGTAATTATATATATATATATATACACATACACACACACACACACACACTTTTTAAGGCTGGGTTCACACTAGCTGCAGCCATAGCAGGGGGGTCTGGTGCATCCCTGTTCTCAGTTTCAGGTGCGAACCGGGTCTGAATTTTGGCCTGAATTCAGACTTGAAAACCAGAAGACGCACAGGAACCTTTTCCAGTGCGGACCACGGCCGCTAGGGTTGCCACCTCATCCCTTTAAACCAAGGCACACTAATTACACAGTTTCTGTGGCTGATTAAGGTGGTAATCAAAATCATTTAGTGCCTTAGGCCCCTTTCACACAGGCTCACCGGCCGACGGAATCCGTTCTGCTCAGCGGGGGAAATCGATCCCCGCTGAGCAGGCGGATGACAGCTCCGCCTTCGCTCTGTGTGCAGAGATGGAGCTGTCAGATCCCCGCTGTTCTCTATGGGGAGATCGGACCGCTTGTCTGTTCTCATCCGATCCCATCCAAACCGATCCTCCAGACGGATGGAAAATGGGGTTTCCATCCATCTGGATTTCACAGACAGGATCGGATCGGATAGCAGCGGGTGTCAGCGGACATGTCTCTGCTGACATCTGCTGCCCCATAGGGATGCATGGAGCATCCGAGCAGGTCTGCCTGAAAAACTGACATGTGAAAAGGGCCTTATGTACATTAAATTAGCCCCAGAACCTGTGTAATTAATGTGTCCTGTTTTAAATGGGTGAGGTGGCAACCCTTATGGGTGCCCCGGAGGTGTATGAACTGGCTCCATTGAGAGCCGGTCATACGAATTGGCATAAGTGTGAACCCAGCCTAAAAGATCAATGGCGTCAGTTGGTTGAACTAGAATCAGGGGGGTATCAAACTGGCGGCCCTCCAGCTGTTGCAGAACTACAAGTTCCATCATGCCCCTGGCTGTGGTAGTCATACTTGTAATGGTCAGCCTTGCAATGTCTTGTGGGACTTTCCACTATTTCCACAAAAGCTGGAGGGACACCCGTTTGACACCTGTGAACTAGATGGACTGCTGTCTTTTTTTAACCAGACTAACTATGTAACTCAGGGGTCTTCAAACTACGACCCTCCAGTTTTCAGGATCTACAATTCCCATCATGCCTAGTCAGGTCTGTGAATTTGAGGAGTTTTACAATGCCTCATGGGATGGGTAGTGCCACAACAGCTGGGAGGGCCTTAGTTTGAAGAAGATCCCTGTTGTAACTTAATCGGAGCCAAAAACTGCTCATTGCTGAAGGAACCCTGGGCAACCTCTGGGAGGAGCCGCTGGCTACCAAGGAACCCTGGGCTACCTATGGAGGAGCCGCTGGGTAACCCTGAGCAACCTCTGGAGGAGCCGCTGAGTACCAAGGAACCCTAGGCTACCAAGCAACCCTAGGCTACCTCTGGAGGAGCCGCTGGCTACCAAGCAACCCTGGGCTACCTCTGGAGGAGCCGCTGGCTACCAAGCAACCCTGGGCTACCTCTGGAGGAGCCGCTGGCTACCAAGCAACCCTGGGCTACCTCTGGAGGAGCCGCTGGCTACCAAGCAACCCTGGGCTACCTCTGGAGGAGCCGCTGGCAACCAAGCAACCCTGGGCTACCTCTGGAGGAGCCGCTGGCTACCAAGCAACCCTGGGCTACCTCTGGAGGAGCCTCTGGCTACCAAGCAACCCTGGGCTACCTCTGGAGGAGCCGCTGGCTACCAAGGAACCCTGGTCTACCTCTGGAGGAGCCGCTGGCTACCAAGGAACCCTGGTCTACCTCTGTAGGAGCCGCTGACTACCAAGGAACCCTGGTCTACCTCTGGAGGAGCCGCTGGCTACCAAGGAACCCTGGGCAAATGTATGGTGAACCGTAGATATAAACATTTTTAGCAGGGGCTCCCAGAGACTGAAACATTATTTCAAGGGTTTCTCCATGTAAAAAAAAAAAAAAAAAAAAAAAAAAAAAAAAAAGTTGATAAAACCTCCTTCTAGATCAGTGTTTCTCAACTCCGGTCCTCAGGGCACACTAACAGGCCAGGTTTGCAAGAAAACAAAAATGCATCACAGGTGATATAATGTGCTGCTCAGTGATTGCAGTACTCTAGTCTGCATCTCCCCAAGGTAATACTTATCTGGCCTGTTAGTGTGCCCTGAGGACCGGAGCTGAGAAACACCACTCTAGACCAAAATCCCCGACTCTCCATAGAGAAGGTGGCACCTGTACAACACAAACTAGAAACGACAGCGCCCAATCAGAGTCAGCTGAGACCAATCATCTGCTATCAGGAAATAAGCCACAGAAAAAAAAAAAGGAAGAAGAATCAAAACTATCAACGTAGACAAAAGAAAACATATGTCCTGCAAGAGATCTTGCGAAACCCAAGAGACTCGTGACCTGCCGAGACGTCACTTTAACCCTTCCTAGAATCGTAGCAACTGAAAATGATCACTTTGCCAAATTTAAAGTGTTAACGTTGATGTTCCCCATTTCCATTCTAATAGACGTTTGCAGAGTGGTCACCTACCTTCTGATCAAAGTAATGTGTTTCATAGGTGGGATCAGAACACACAAGGGAGACCCAGAGGAGGAAAAGCCAACAAGATACTGCTGGAGATGCCATGTCTGTGTGTGACATGCAGGGATTCCCTGCCTGGGTATAAACTATAGAGGGGCGGGACTTGATGGGAGGGGGGGGGGGGACTCTGTCACTTCCCCTTTTTTAACCTATTACTGACACAAAGACTCAGCTGCTACAGAGTTGCTCAATAGACTTCAGCAATGTTAGCTTTTTGTTGCGTTTTGATTTCTTTAGTCACGCTCAAGTTAATCTCTTTACCATCTTGTTGCAATTGCAAGAAAACAGCTACAAATTCTGCTTATGATATACAAACTGTTTATTATTTTGTTTACCACAATAAACCTTTATTGTGAAAAAAATAAAATAAATTAAAAATAAATAAATAAATAAAATCTGCTATCACTCACAATGTTCTCAACAGGAGATCCACAGGCAATTTTTGGTCGTACGACTAATAGGCCACGCCCACTATACAATTGTCTTTAGATTTTTTTTTCCTTTAGATTTACCAAAACCATATAATATGAGGTCAGACCTAAACACTTTCAATCCGTATGAAATCAGGCAGGCCCTTGCACTACATAGTTGAAGGTAAATCTAAATCTAAATTGCAATAGACCCTTTGCTTGCTTTGGAAAATCTTGCTTTTTATTTGGTAGAGGTAATGCGTGATTTTTAGGCGCTTGATTGCGTGAGCGATGTCAGATGGCAAAATAATATTTCAAATCAGGTAGGTATATAATAAAACATACTATCATAATTAACCACTTTACCACCGGAGGATTTTGCTGTCTTACGTTCAGGCCACTTTTTGCGATTCGGCACTGTGCGACTTTACCTGACAATTGCGCGGTCGTGCACCTCAGTACCCAAACAAAATTTACGTCCTTTTTTTCCCACAAACAGAGCTTTCTTTTGGTGGTATTTGATCACCTCTGCGATTTTCATTTTTTGCGATATTAATTTAAAAAAGCGACAATTTTGAAAAAATAACAATATTTTTCTACTTTGACAGTTCAAAAATATCCAATATATTCAATTTTTGTCATATATTTAGGCCAAAATGTATTTAGCTACATGTCTTTGACAAAAAAATTCTCAATGAGCGTATTTTTAACCGCTTTATGACCGGAAGGTTTTACCCCATTCCTGACCATGCCATATTTTGCGATTCGGCTCTGCGTTACTTTAACTGACAATTGTGCGGTCGTGCAACGCTGTACCCAAATTAAATTTATGTCCTTTACCCCCACAAACAGAGCTTTCTTTTGGTGGTATTTGATCACCTCTGCGATTTTTACTTTTTGCGCTATAAACAGAGCGACAATTTTGAAAAAATAACAATATTTTTCAAATTATTTATATGAAATTCCTCCCCAAAAAAATGTAAAAATTTAAATTTTTTATCATTTTAGGCCAATTTGTTTTCTGCTACATATTTTTTGGTAAAAAAAATTGCAATAAGCGTATTTTGATTGGTTTGCGCAAACGTTATTGCGTTTACTAACTAAGGAAAAGATTTCTGTCATTTTTGGTGTTTTTTTTTTAACTAGTAATCGCGGCGATCTGCGATTTTTTTTTTGCGGGACTACGACATTGCGGCAGACAGTTCGGACCCTTGACTGACATTTTTGACACTTTTGGGGGTACCAGTGACATTACTGCAGTAATCAGTGCTATACATATGCACTGTTACTGTAAAAATGACACTGGCAGGGAAGGGGTTAATTTTTATTGGAGAGGGAGGGGTTAATGTATGCCTGGTGCTTACTGACGTGTGTGGGGGGAGGGGACTGAGTGACACAGGGACAGATCGCAGGTTCAGCTATGCTGAACCCTGCAATCTGACCCTGCCTGTCACTTAGGAGATCCGCCCGCTTTGTTTACACAAGCGGGCGGATCTCCACACTCGATTCCCCGACGATCGGGGAAGAGCAGCGGCGATCGCTGCTGCTCCTCCCCTCGCCCGACTCCCGATGTGACTGAATACAGCGGGAGCGAGCCCCCGGCGGCGCGCGCGCGCCGCAGAGAGAGGGGATGTCTGGCGACGTAGGTCTACGTCGCCAGACGTTATCGAGCCGCTTTGCTGCAGTAGAGCTCTAATGAGCAGCAGTAAAGTGGTTAAACTATTAATATTTCAAATCAACTGCATTCTGGGTAACTGTAGCAATTTTATGCCTCAATTTTTTTATCCACTTCAGCCCCCGGTAGGTTTTACCCTCTTAATGACCAGGTTATTTTTTGCGATACGGTACAGTCATAGGTGTGCGCACAGGGTGTGCCTGGGCACACCCTAATCATCCTATGTGGCGCAGATTCCCCCTGTTTAGACCCTAAAAATATTATAATAAAAATAAAAAAAATTAAAAATTAATTAAACAAAATAATAAAAAAAAAAACTACAGTCACCATCCACTGCCCTACTGACACCAATCTCTGCCGGACTGACACTGTCAGTATATATACACATGCACACACACATATGTGTTTGAGCTTTGGGGGTGCACACCCTAATGCGATAGGCTGCGCACACCTATGGGTACAGTCACAGTTGTGCGACGCTGTACCCAAATAAAATGTATGCCCTTTTTTTTCCCCACAAATAGACCTTTCTTTTGGTGGTATCTAATCACATCTGCGTTTTTTTGTTTTTTGCGCTATAAATAAAAAAAGACCGACAGTTTTGAAAAAAAAATATATATTTTTTTTTCTTTATGCTATAAAACATATCCAATAAAAAAATGTAAAAAATCAAATTTCTTCATCAATGGAGGCCAATATGTATTCTGCTACTTGTTTTTTGTTAAAAAAAAAAATCCCAATAACTGTATATTGATTGGTTTGACGCGATTGTGACTGGACTTGAAGCAATGCCTATGTCTTTGGACCTCAAAACGCATTAAAATCGGCTCAAAGTAATGCAGGGACTACTTTGAAGTCGTTGCAACTTGAAGCCGTACAATGAACGGTACTCATTAGAAATCATGGAGTACGACTTGTAATGCGACTTTGCAGTCCCAAATCGCACAAGTGTGAAAGGGGCCTTAGTGACACTTTTTTGGGGACCAGTGACACCAATACAGTGATCAGTGCTAAATAAAAATGCACAGTTACTGTAATAATGACACTGGCAGGGAAGGGGTTAACATCAGGGGCGATCAAAGGGTTAGGTGTGTTCATAGGGAGTGCTTTCTAACTGTATGGGAAGGGGGGGTGGCCTAATTGGAGGAAGACAGAGATTGGTGTTTCTGCTTAGCAGAAAAAAGATCTCCATCTTCCTCTCTGATAGAACGGCGGTCTGTCTTGTTTACATAGGCAGACCATCGTTCTGCCTCACCTCTGAACGATCTGCGGGTCTTGGCAGACATTGCGTCTGCTGGACCCGCTTATTGGCTCGCGCTGCGTCCAATCACAACGGTAAAGGGTCGCCATGCACCCATCCCCCAGACCCAGGGCCAGTGGTGTATTTTGGTTTTGTGCTGCCCTAGGCCTTTCCCCTTCCTATGTAAATTTACCACACCCCTTCCTTTTTAATGGATGTGACTCCCTCCAAAATTGAAGGACTCCAAGTGCCAGCATGAACCCCTGAGATCTCACGAGAGGGGGGGGGGGGTGAGAGGGGGTGGGAGAGAGAGAGAGAGGGGGGAAATGAGAGAGAGAGAGAGGGGGTGGGTGAGGAAGGGAGGGAGGGAGAGAGAGAGAAGGGGGTGAGAGAGAGAGAGGGGGGATGAGAGAGAGAGAGAGAGAGAGAGAGGAGATGAAAGGGTGAGAGAGAGGATGAGAGAGAGAGAGGGGTGAGAGAGAGAAGGGGGGTGAGAGAGAGAGGGGGTGTGAGAGAGAGCGAGAGAGGGGGGATGAGAGAGAGAGAGAGGGGGGATGAGAGAGAGAGAGGGGGGATGAGAGAGAGAGAGGGGGGATGAGAGAGAGAGAGAGGGGGGATGAGAGAGAGAGAGAGGGGGGATGAGAGAGAGAGGGGGGATGAAAGGGAAAGAGAGAGAGGATGGGAGAGAGAGGGGGGGTCGGTTAGAGAGAGAGAGAGAGAGGATGAGAGAAGAGGGGGTGAGAGAGAGAAAGAGAGGGGGGATGAGAGAAGAGGGGTTGAGAGAGAGGGGGTGAGAGAGAATTAAAGAGGGGGAGAGAGAGAGAGGGTGAGTGCGTGAGAGAGAGAGAGGTGGGAGAGGCGGCACTAGCAACCAGTGGCCAAAAGAGTCTCAGGTGGAGGGGGGGGCTTTTTTGCTGCCCCCCTGCTAAGTGCCGCCCTAGGTCTGGGCCTTGTCGGCCTGGGCCAAAATACAGCACTGCCCAGAGCACAAACCGAAGTCGGTTAATGAGTACTGTTGTTAGTTGCACACCTGCTGTCTTTTTTTGTATATAATTGTCACCGGAGACCAGGGATGAGCATGGGTTTGATCCCAACATAGACTGAACCTGGAAGAAAGCTGTCACTCCAACCAATGTCTCGTACACACGTAGGTATACATCGGTCGCGCGCAGGCAGCTAGGGGGCGCGCTCCTGCCACCGCTCGTCAGTGGGGAAGCCAATGCACGGGGCAGGCAGCTCCAATTGCCGCCTGACACCCGCGTTCGTTCCCCACTGAGACACAGCTGCCCGTTCTTCTCTCTGGAATGATCACAGAGCTCCTGTGATCCTTCTATATAGGATTACATGTCTCTATGATCATTTCAGAAGCCCCCCCCCCACAGTTAGAAACACTCCCCTAGGTACACATTTAACCCCTTGATCACCCACAGTGTTAACCCCATTCCCTGCCAGTGTCATTATTACAGTAACAGTGCATATTTTTAGCACTGATTACTGTAGTAATGTCACTGGTCCCCCCAAAAGTGTCAAACAGTCAGGGGTCCAATCTGTCCGCCGCAATGTCACAGTCCTGCAAAAAATCGCAGATCACCGGCATTACTAGTTAAAAAAAAAAATAAAAAAAATAATAAATATGACATAAATCTTTCCCATAGTTAGTAGACGCGATCATTTTTGTGCAAACCTTATGCTTATTTCGATTTTTTTTTTTACCAAAAATATGTATCAGAAAACAAATTGGCCTAAAATTTAAAAAAAATTTGATTTTTAGATTTTTTTTTTGGGGGGGGAATGTTATATAGCAGAAAGTGAAAAATATTGTTTTTTTCTTTTTTCAGAATTGTTGCTTTTTTTTGTTTATAGCGCAAAAAATAAAAACGCAGAGGTGATCAAATACCACCAAAACAAAGTTCTATTTGTGGGAAAAAAGGACATCAATTTTATTTTGGGTACAGCGGCCACGTTTCCCTTCCCGGGGATCCCCTGATGACGTCAGGTCGTACTGACGAAACGTACGTCGGGAAGGGAAACGTGAGACCGTAGCCATTTCCGGGTTAGAGGAGCGCTGTGCGATCGGCAGTGCTCACAACCCTCGCTGGATGTTTTTATGAGAAAGGCGATTGTTTTATGGTGATTCGAGTAAGTGCAATACTTTTTAAATAAAGCGATATGTTTAGATGTACTGCACCATGAGAGTCTCCTTTTTGTCCCACCCATGTTTGTCACCTGATCCGAGCTATGCTATAAGGGCTTGATGCTGGATTACCCACTGTGTAACAGAGGAGCTGAGGATCGTGTGTACTGAGTGGAGATATTGCCTATGTGACCCCCTATAATTAAGGGGTCATATATTTCCGGTAAGGAGTACCTTACTAGATCACTGGGTGAAGTGTGGAGGTGAAGGTTAATCTGCACTAACATCAAGTCTCTGCTAATTTGTGTGACACCAAAGAGATGTGGACTGTTTGATGCTGCATATGGACTGTTTGCACTTTACAATGTTGAGCACAGATTGATTGATTTTTTAGATTGTCACCAATCATGAATTTTTAATTTTTGAATTAAGGTTTAATTATCTGCACAAGCACTTTTATCTTTGAGCGCGACACTACCCTTCTTTTAAACAATTGTTCAGCACCTTGCTTTTTTTGTTGCCGCTCACTACAAGGAAGCAATTCCTGTAAATAATTAATATTTATTAATTATTATATTAATATCTATATTCACATATAATTTTATGTTTATATTTATTGATTATATATTTATATATTTATACATATATACACGGTTGAACCACTTGCGCGGTTTTTGGTTTGCACCAAACCCCCCTTTTTTTCTGATTCCTTAGTAAATCAACCCTACTAGGTCAATGACTTTGTCCAAATATGGCCATTTGGCCATATTAGGTTAATGATGTCATGAGCATGTAGGCAGGTGCAGTCTCCTTTCTCCACTATAGGTCACGCTCGTCCATTGCATTGCAGATGGAGAGGAAGTGAAGAGGAACATGGTTCCTCTATAGCAGTGATGGAGAACCTTGGCACTCCAGATGTTTTGGAACTACATTTCTCATGATGCTCAACTACACTGCAGAGTGCAAGAGCATCATGGGAAATGCAGTTCCAAAACATCTGGAGTGCTAAGGTTCACCATCACTGCTCTATGGTTTCCTGGGTCATTGGGAAAGCTATTGGATGCTGCAGCACCATGTGACTCTAGAGGCCATCGTGGGTCAGGCTTGGCGAGCATTTGCAAGTGGGTAAAGTAGGGACTGGTACCCAAACGGTTGTTTTTTAGGTCTACGTCGGTTCACGCAGGAGGGCCGCATTGCCACAGTAAAGAGGCGACGGGCGGTCGGGAACCGGTTAAAACAACTTACCATGCTGAGAATGCACTTCCTGCACGCTCCTAACACGGTAGCCAGAGGGGATCGGTAAGCTCTAGATGCATACTTGCAATCAGGAGCTTTCTGATCATGTGACCCTTGTGACAACCAATCACAGTGATCACATGACCCAAATGCCCACCTCAGCCTCCCGGTTTTAAGAACTCTCAAAGGGTAGAGAGGTGCAAAGAGTTTAATGATGTCACAAACTTCTCTGTTCTTTTGTTACGTACAGCTGTGGGGCATGGGTTGCCCCTAGCAACGGCTTATTGGGCACTGATTTGGCATGAGTGACAGCTTTCTTCTGGGTTCAGTCTGAACCTAAGTGCTACTAAACCCATGCTCGTCCCTACCGCAGATCAGGGCTCTTTCACACCGTGTGCAGAAAACTGCATTTTTCTGCATCCGCATCAAGGCAGGTCTCTGCAAGGGCACATAGAACAGGTGAGGAAAAATTCAGACAGTCCATTAGTGCCGGCTCACATTTCTGCGATGCGGGAACGCTGCGAATATACAGCGTGTTCCCGCATCGCATCCGCATCCCTGGCAATTCACACTGCCATATGTGATACGCTGGGGGTGTCAATTAAAGGTTAACAACACCCCCAGATCAGATCGCATATCGCAGTGCGATCTGAAAGTTCGCACAGAATCGGATCGTACAAGTGTGAACCACCATGCGATCCGATTCTGCTGCAGACCAAAAAAAGGGTCCTGAGCATGTTTCAGTGCGATTGCGGTGAAAATTCAGCCATACAAAGTGTATGGCTGAATTTGCACCGCACAGAGATCGCATGTAATTTTAGGAGCAGTGCGCTCCGAATTACATGCAATCTCTGTGATCGCACAAATGTGAACCGGCACTTAGTGTTCAAAACCAGCAGATGAATAGCAGCCATACATGCAGTTAGTTGTTTCATCTTCACTTTCAGAATTGATGTTCAGTAGAGCAGATGGGGAGGGGAGGGCATGTATGAATCAGGACAGTGTTGTGGGAAGAAGCCGCGTCACATGCTGGGGGTCACACTATGCCAGATGGTGATGATGACTACCGCCGAGCCCCAACTGCAATTCTGCCTTCAATAATAATGATTTTACTTTATTATTGGCACTAAAAATCAGACCCTCACACTACACCATTGCTGGTAAATTTATCTGATCTGACGGGTAAGATATAAAACAAAAATGAGGTGCCTTCAGATTCACAGTATATCCTCAGTCTTCCAGGTTGAAGGACACCGGATGGTTTCTCAAGAGGAAAGGTTCACCCTCCCTTGTTCACCAGAACAATAAAGGGGCAATCTTCCGATAGGGACACCTATCCGTGTTACTAATGTCTAGGAGAGAATTTCTCTTACTTTGGAAAAATCTCATGTCTCAAGACAAGACATGAAGGAGATTCTCGAACAGGAAAAAAAAAGGAAACTCCAGGGGTTCAACCATTTCCTACTCCAGCATTTCTCATCCATTTTTTTTTTTTTTTTTGCAGCACCCTAAAGTATGCAAAATCTCCAAGCACCCCAGTCTAAAATGTATAAACATAAATGCTACTTATCAAGCTTCCCCTGGTCATCTCTCGTCTCGATTACTGCAACTCCCTTCTCATTGGCTTACCTTTAAAAAGACTATTCCCCCCTTTAGTCCATCATGAACGCTGCTGCCAGGCTCATCCACCTTGCAAACCGCTCTGTGTCTGCTACCCCTCTTTGCCAATCCCTCCGTTGGCTGCCACTCAACCAACGAATTAAATTCAAGTTACTAACCATAACTTACAAAGCCATCCATAACTTGGCGCCCAGCTACATCACTAATCTGGTCTCAAAATACCGACCAGCTTGTTCTCTTCGTTCCTCCCAGGACCTCCTGCTCTCTAGCTCCCTTGTAACCACTTCCCATGCTCGCCTCCAGGACTTCCCCCGAGCTTCTCACATCCTCTGGAATGCTCTACCCCCATCTGTCCGACTATCTCCTACTTTGTCTACTTTCAGACAATCCCTGAAAACACATCTCTTCAGAGAAACCTATCTGGCCCCCACCTAACAACTGTACTTTTATTTTCTCCATCAGCCCATCCCACACAGCTATTACCTCTTGTATCTCTTGACCCTCCCTCTTAGATTGTAAGCTCTAACGAGCAGGGCCCTCTGATTCCTACTGTATTAAAGTGTATTGAATTTGTACTGTCTACCCTCAAGCTGTAAAGCGCTGCGTAAACTGTTGGTGCTATATAAATCATATATAATAATAATAATAATCAGTGCAATCCTGAGCCTTGGACTATGGACACAACCACCTTGAAAAATTACCTTCACATTCACATCAGAAGTCCCCCTTTACATCAGAGGTCCCCGATCACATTAGAGGTCCCCCGATCACATCAGAGCCCCCTTCACATCAGAAGTCCCCCTTTACATCAGAGGTCCCCCGATCACATCAGAGCCCCCTTCACATTAGAAGTTCCCAGAGTCCACAGTCCATCATCCCATTGCACACCTTTCTGGAATTACTTGATCATAGGCTTTCTCTGGAGGAACGCCAGGGCAAACTTGTCTACTGTTGCAGGCGTTGCTTATGGGCACTTCTGTATGATGGATCTGGTCCTTTGATCCCTGTATTTTTTGGATCAGGGGACCCTTTCTGGGGCACTCTTTCCTGTATATTCCATCCCTTGTTTGGAATCGACAGATTGGTTCCTCCACCCCCCGTGGAGATTTTTTTTTCCTTTGTTGTATCTCCATTCCATACAGCTATCTCCATTTTAAAATTTGAGATTTTATCACCTTTTCATACCTTTGGTTATTATTACACTAAGGGTTCGCTGTATGTACGTACGTTTGGATCTTGAGGAAGCTCAACGGTTTTGAGCGAAACATGTCGATCCACCAATCAGATGATGACATGTATCATATGAATTCATCTTGACATGTTTACAATGACTGTCATTTTTATATTAATAACAAATGTCATTTTTTTATTAGTTTTTGTTGGCTATATTGGGCACATTTAAATCCCAGTTTCCAGGATTTGCTGGCCATTTTCCTCCTTCCCTTTCCCTTCCTTCCCCTCTCTGTTCCCTGTTTCCCTGCCAGACCTGGGTTATACTGTACACTTTGGAATTTTCAGGGGACGGTGCCAGAATTGTATTGACAGAGATTTACTCTCCATCCAATTTGCAACTTCCTGGAACGAGCTCTTAAGCTACTGGGTGCTGTAGCGATCGCCAGCTGGATACTGGAACCTGTATGATATGTAGATATTCGCCAGCACACCAAGGATCATCAATTTTGTGCAAACAGTTTTTAATAAACAAAGATCACAAAACGGTGTAGTGCAACGTTTTGGAGCCACGCAGGACCCCTTCGTCAGGCATGTAATGATCATTACATGCCTGATGAAGGGGTCCTGCATGGCTCTGAAATGTGGCACTAAACTATTTTGTGATGTGATCTTTCTTTATTAAAAATGGTTGGGACGAAATTGATGATCCTTGGTGTGCTGACGAATATCTACATACGAATACATCAGAGGTCCCCCATCGCATCAGAGGTTCCACCATAACATCAGTAAACCCCTATTACATCAAAGGCCCCCCACCACATCAGAGGTCCCCCATCATATCAGAGGTCCCACCATAACATCAGTAAACCCCTATCACATCAGAGGTCCCCGATCACATCAGAGGTTCCACCATCACATCAGAGGCCCCCCATCACATCAGAGGCCCCCCATCACATCAGAGGTTCCACCATAACATCAGAGGCCCCCCATCACATCAGAGGCCCCCCATCACATCAGAGGCCCCCCATCACATCAGAGGTTCCACCATAACATCAGAGGCCCCCCATCACATCAGAGGCCCCCCATCACATCAGAGGCCCCCATCACATCAGAGGCCCCCATCACATCAGAGGTCCCCCATCATGTCAGAGGTCCCACCATAACATCAGAGGCCCCCCATCACATCAGAGGCCCCCCATCACATCAGAGGCCCCCCATCACATCAGAGGCCCCCCTTTACATTAGAGGTTCCAACATAACATCAGAGGTCCCCCATAACATCAGAGGCCCCCCATCACATCAGAGGTCCCCCATCACATCAGAGGTCCCCCATCATGTCAGAGGTCCCCCATCACATCAGAGGTCCCCCATCATGTCAGAGGTCCCACCATAACATCAGTAAACCCCCATCACATAAGAGGTCTCTCATCATGTCAGAGGTCCCACTATAACATCAGAGCCCCCTCTATACTTCAGATGCCCCCCTATAGGTGAGAGCCCTCATTACAGAGTCAACCCTATATGTAAGGGGTCTTCAAACTACGAGTTGTTCAGGAACTACAATTCCCATCATGCCTAGTCATGTCTGTGAATGTCAGAGTTTTACAATGCCTCATGGGATGTGTAGTTCAGCAACAGCTGGAGGGCCGTAGTTTGAAGATCCCTGTTATATGTCAGAGGCCCTCTTTGCACATCATCACAGTCATCGCAGTCATCCCTTCACATCAGAGTCCCCGCCATCAAAGAGCCCCCCTCAGATCAGGGTCATTAGAAATTTTTTGACTAAGCCTTTTCTGTAAACTGTAATGACAGGTTCTCTTTAATCTAATGTTAATAAAAAAAACATTTGTGTTGCCCATGGCACTGCAAATCACAGTGTTAGCTTAGCTGCTCCAAAATACTGTTTATGAGGAAACTTAAAATATAACTAAAGGCAAAACTTTTTTGCCAGCTTTGGATTGAGTAAAGAGGGATTAGAACCCCTGTCAGTTTTTATTGCTGTCTTTGTATGTCCTGTTTACCATTATCATTGAAAGTGAAAGTGCAGTGGGTCTAGGGAGCGTGCGCATGCCGCCGTCGACCCGCTCCCACTGTGATTGGACACAGCGGAAGCCAATCAACACAATGTCCACCGGGACCCACTGATCGTTCTCAGGAGAGACAGAACGCCAGTTTTCCTATGTAAACAAGGCAGACCGCCATTCTGTGAGAAGGGAAGATGGAGATCCTGTGTTTCTGTTAAGCAGGAACACGGATCCCTGTCTTCCCCAGTCAGAGTACCTCCCCCACACAGTTAGAAAGCACTCCCAAGGAGCACACTTAACCCTTTGATCGCCCCTGATTTTAACCCCTTCCCTGCCAGTGCCATTAGTACAGTGACAGTGCATTTTTTTTAGCACTGATCACTGTAATAATGTCCCTGGTCCCCAAAAAGTGTCATGAGTGTCAGTTAGATGTCTGATTTGTTCGCGCGAATGTCACAGCCCTGCTAAAAATTGCTGATCGCCATTATTACTAGTAAAAATAAATAAATAAAAATTTCATAACTCTATCCCAATTGTTTGTAGACGCTACAACTTTTGCGCAAATCAATCAATATACACTTATTGGAATTATTTTTTTTACCAAACATTGGCCTAAACTGATGAAGAAATTCGATTTTTTTTTTTTTTTATTGGATATGTTTTATAGCAGAAAGTAAAAAAAAAAATATATATATATATGTATTTTTTTGTTTATAGCGCAAAAAGAAAAAAAAATGCAGAGGGGATCAAATACCACCAAAAGAAAGCTCTATTTGTGGGGGGAAAAGGACATCAATTTTTTTTGGGTACAGCGTTGCATGAACGCGCAATTGTCAGTTAAATTAACGCAAAAATTGCCTGGTAATGAAGGGGGGTAAATCTTCCAGAGTTGAAGTGGTTAAATCTCTGCCGTGTACTACAAATCTCCTTCACCCCATCCTATCACACATAATCACATACTACAAATCACTGTCTGCACTAGGGTTGTCACCTCATCCATTTAAACCAGGACACATATGAATTACACAAGTTCTGAGGCTGATATAATGCACATCAGGTACTAAGAGTTTAATTACCACCTTAACCACTTAAGCCCCGGAAGATTTTACCCCCTTCCTGACCAGGGCCTATTTTGCGATTCGGCACTGCGTGACTTTAACGGACAATTGCGCGGTCGTGCGACACTGTAACTAAACAAATTTGACGTCCTTTTCTTCCCACAAACAGAGCTTTCTTTTGGTGGTATTTGATCACCTGTGCGATTTTTTTGATCATGCGCTATAAACAAAAAAAGAGCGACAATTTTAAAAAATAACAATATTTTTCACATTTTTTTATATGAAATTCCCTCCCAAAAAAATGTAAAAATCTAAATTTTTTAACATTTTTAGGCCATTTTTTTTTTTTTTTTACCATATGTTTGGTAAAAAAAAATCACAATAAGCGTATTTTGATTGGTTTGCGCAAAAGTTATTGCGTTTACTAACTAAGGGAAAGATTTCTGTCATTTTTGGTGTTTTTTTTTTAACGAGTAATGGCGACGATCTAAGATTTTTTTTTGCGGGACTGCGACATTGCGGCGGACAGATCGGACCCTTGACTGACATTTTTGACACTTTTGGGGGTACCAGTGACATTACTACAGTAATCAGTGCTATACATATGCACTGTTACTGTAAAAATGACACTGGCAGGGAAGGGGTTAATTTTATTGGAGAGGGAGGGGTTAATGTATGCCTGGTGCTTACTAACGCGTGTGGGGGGAGGTGACTAAGTGACACAGGGACAGATCGCAGGTTGAGCTATGCTGAGCCCTGCAATCTGACCCTGCCTGTCACTTAGGAGATCCGCCCGCTTTGTTTACACAAGTGGGCGGATCTCCACACTCGATTCCCCGACGATCGGGGAAGAGCGGCGGTGATCAGCCTCTCCTCCCCTGGCCCGACTCCAGCGGGAGCGTGCCTCGGCAGCGCGCCGAGGGGAATGTCTGGTGACGTAGGTCTACGTCGCCAGAAGATAACGAGCCACATTGCCGCAGTAGCAGCACAGTGAGCAGTGGGGAAGTGGTTAAAGGGATGATGCCGGTGTTCTATCAGAATAGCGCTACCTATCAGATTCTGCAACCAGAAGTGACGTTCGGACGAGAACAACTTACTGCGCATGCGCCATGCGTTCAAACATGGCTGCTATGCCTTCCAATAGATTTCCTAATGTGACAGAAAACAAAGCAGCGGCGGACATCTTCTTACACCCACGCAAGTCTTGAATATTACATTTATTTTAGCAGTAAACTCACCTTATAGACTGAAATAGACTATTTCACTATATAATCAGTTTGTCGCTGAGCAGTGCGGGGGTGTAGCAAGATGTCCGTCGTCACCTTCTACCTGCAGGTTTCTCGCTATATTTACTATATTTGAATAATAATAGAAATGTAATACTGCTATTCAGTCTATAAGGTGAGTTTACTGCTAAAATAAATGTAAAATTCAAGACTTGTAAGAAGATGTCTGGCGCTGCTTGGTGTTCTGTCACATTGGGAAACCTATTGGAACGCATAGCGGCCATGTTGGGACGCATGCGCAGTAAGGTGTTCTAGTCCGTACGTCACTTCCGGTTGCAGAATCTGACCGGTAGCGGTGTCCTGTCAGAATTCCGCTACTCATCAGAAAATGTAACGGAAGTGACGTTCTGAGCAAAAATTGCCTACTGCGCATGTGCCATGCGTTCCAGCATGGCCGCTATGCGTTACAATAGTTTTCCTAATCTGACAGAACACGAAGACATCGTCTTACACCCATTTTTACATTTATTTTAGCAATAAACTTCACCTTATTAAATGAATAACAGTATTAAATTTCTATTATTATTTTAATATAGTAAATATAGCGAGAAACAGGCAGGCAGAAGCTGGCAACGGCCATCTTGGTACACCCCGCACTGCTCAGTGACAAACTGATTATATTTTAAAACAGACTGTTTCACTTGGTGGCGGTGAAAAAGTCTATTTCAGTATATAAGGTGAGTTTACTGCTAAAAAAAATGTGAAATTCAAGAGTTGCTTGGGTGTAACAACATGTCTGCTGCTTGGTGTTCTGTCACATTGTGAAAGCTATTGGAACGCATAGCGGCCATGTTGGAACGCAGGGCGCATGCGCAGTAAGTTGTTCTCATCCGACGGTCACTTCCGGTTGCAGAATCTGATAGGTATCGGTATTGTGATACAACAGTGGCAACACTAGTCTGCACACTGGTAACATTATCTGAGTATTTAGACTGTCTGCAACCGTGGCCATTTTGTGGTAGACATTCCCTTATATCAGATGCAGTGTTGAGCTTCAGGAAGATGGCGCAGAGTGGAGCCACTGTTCCGGCGGCCTCTAGTGTGCGGGTGACGATCCAATAGCGGCTCTCGTTGGAGTCTAGGCTGATAGAACGAGAAGAGCTGCTATTGGTGGAGAAGCGGGCAGCCGGTTACGACACTCGGGGGCGCTGCATTTAAAACAGGAAAAGAGCCGAGAGTGCTGGAGGGTGAGTTGTTTACAGAAATTAATTGTTATGAGTGTGAGACTGAGATTTCTATGGAACAAACATGGTCAGTAAGCGGGGCACAGCTACAGCCTTCTTGTAACCAGTAGGACATACTGTCCAACTCTTCTCTCCCCCCAATCTGTGTAAACTGCAACTCACTACAGTCAGCCCACACAACTAGGGACTCATCTTGCTGCTTATTGGCCCGGTGAGATCACATGCTCTCCCATACCCGGAAGTACAATCTGTTTCCTATAGAGCTGTGGGGGCAGAGGAGGGAAGGTGAGTATGTGCAAGAGGTGCAGATCTCAATGGACCCCTCTTGTCTTCCAAGGTCCTGGTAGTCAAGGGGTTAAAACAAGCTCAGCTGTCCCTCCAGCAGTGGTAGCCGGTCCACAAGTGGAGCTGTCCCCCCATCCACAAGGGGAGCCGCCCCAAACCCCCCCCCCATCCACAAGGGGAGCCGCCCCAAACCCCCCCCCCCCTCCACAAGGGGAGCCGCCCCCCCCCCCGTCCACAAGTGGAGCTGCCCCATCCACAAGGGAAGCTGCCCCCCCCATCCACAAGGGGATCCAACCCCCGTCCACAAGTGGAGCTGCCCCATCCACAAGGGAAGCCGCCCCCCCCATCCACAAGGGGATCCGCCCCCCCCCCCGTCCACAAGTGGAGGTGCCCCATCCACAAGGGAAGCTGCCCCCCCCATCCACAAGGTTAGCCATCCACAAGGGAAGCTGCCCCCCCCATCCACAAGGGGAGCCATCCACAAGGGAAGCTGTCCCCCCCCCCCCCCCCCCATCCACAAGGGGATCCGCCCCCCCCGTCCACAAGTGGAGCTGCCCCATCCACAAGGGAAGCTGCCCCCCCCATCCACAAGGGGAGCCGTCCACAAGGGAAGCTGATCCACCCACCGTCCACAAGTGGAGCTGCCCCATCCACAAGGGGATCCGCCCCCCCCCCCCGTCCACAAGTGGAGCTGCCCCATCCACAAGGGAAGCCGCCCCCCCCATCCACAAGGTTAGCCATCCACAAGGGAAGCTGCCCCCCCCATCCACAAGGGGAGCCATCCACAAGGGAAGCTGCCCCCCCCCCCCCATCCACAAGGGGATCCACCCCCCCCGTCCACAAGTGGAGCTGCCCCATCCACAAGGGAAGCCGCCCCCCCCATCCACAAGGGGATCCGCCCCCCCCCGTCCACAAGTGGAGCTGCCCCATCCACAAGGGAAGCTGCCCCCCCCATCCACAAGGGGAGCCGTCCACAAGGGAAGCTGCCCCCCCCCATCCACAAGGGGAGCCGTCCACAAGGGAAGCTGCCCATCCACAAGGGGGGCCACCCCCCCTGTCAACAAGTGGAGCTGTCCCCCCATCCACAAGGGGAGACACCCCCCTCCCCAATAGGTCTCTACCAGGTCCATCACCGTTTCACAAGTACGTGACCACATCACAAGGCCCCAATTGGCCAGTTTCATACCGTCCTCTGCGACCCAAGCCCTCCCACCCTGCGATACCAGCGAATTGGCTTCCCGGCCAATCAGGACAGGAAAACCCAGAACCCGAAAAGAAGAATGGATCAAGACAGAAGTCGTGGCGCCGGGTACAAAGGGAGCCATGACACACGGAGGGCTTCAGCTTTAGGGGAGACTAGCGTCCCTCCAGACTAGCGTCCCCCTCCTTCAGCTCAGACATAAATCAGATCGCATAGATGTGAACACCCATGCGATCCGTTTCCGGTGCGGACCCAAAAAAGGGTCCTGTGCGAGTTTTGTCTGAATGCGATGCAAATTCAGCCTTACAATCTGTATACAATCTGTATGGCTGAATTGACATTACATGTGATTTCCAGAGCAGTGCGCTGCAAATCGCATGCGATGTCTGTCATTGCATATATGTGTGAACCGGCACTTAACCTTTAAAAAAAAAGGAACATATTCAAGCGATTATTCGGCTATTGTATGGCCAGCATTAGCCAGAAGCACCAGGCGGTGGGTATTTACCTTCTTTATGCTCTGACTGCCAGCCTGGAATTGTTTTCCAGCACTGATTGCTTCTGCGCAGCGACTCTTCATAGGATTGAATGTGGCGATGTAAGAGTACAGTCCTATCCGAGTCTATGGGGAGCCACTAACCAGGCAAGGACAGTGCTGGAAAAGATTTCTGTCCCAAGGATACAGACACCATGGGGGGGCCACAACCATCTTGCAGTGGTAAGTAAATACCTGGGGGAGGGGGGTATTGTAGAAACAACAGGCTTCTCCTTTAACCATTTTAAGACCGGAAGGATTTGCCCCCTTAATGACCAGGCCCTATTTTGCGATTCGGCACTGCGTTATTTTAACCACTTTACCACCAGAGAATTTTGCTGTCCTACGTTTGGGCCACTTTCTGCGATTCTGCACTGTGCGAATTTAACTGACAATTGCGCAGTCATGCGACGCTGTACCCAAACGAAATTTACATCCTTTTTTCCCCACAAACAGAGCTTTCTTTTGGTGGTATTTGATCACCTCTGCGATTTTTATTTTTTGCGATATTAATAAAAAAAAAAGCGACAACTTTGAAAAAATAACAATATTTTTCTACTTTGACAGTTAAAAAATATCCAATATATTACATTTTTGTCATATATTTAGGCCAAAATGTATTTAGCTACATGTCTTTGACAAACAAATTCTCAATTAACCACTTTAAGACCGGAAGATTTTACCCCATTCCTGACCAGGCCATATTTTGCGATTCGGCTCTGCGTTATTTTAACTGACAATTGCGCGGTTGTGCGACGCTGTACCCAAATGAAATTGACGTCCTTTTTTTCCCACAAACAGAGCTTTCTTTTGCTGGTATTTGATCACCTGTGCGATTTTTATTTTTTGCGCTATAAACAAAAAAAGAGCGACAATTCTGAAAAAAAAAAACAATATTTTTCACATTCTGCTCTATGACATTCCCAAAAACAAAAAATGTAAAAATCAAAATTTATTTTACATTTTAGGCCAATTTGTTTCTGCTACATATTTTTGGTAAAATAAAATCGCAATAAGCGTATTTTGATTGGTTTGTGCAAAAGTTATTGCGTCTACTAACTAAGGGAAAGATTTATGTCCTTTTTATAGTTTTTTTTTACTAGTAATGGCAGCGATCTTCGATTTTTTTTGCAGGACTGCGACCTTGCGGCGGACAGATCGGACCCCTAACTGACATTTTTGACACTTTTGGGGGGGGGGGGACCAGTGACATTACTACAGTAATCAGTGCTATACATATGCACTGTGCTGTAATAATGACACTGGCAAGGAAGGGGTTAACCTAGTTGGTGATCAAGGGGTTAAATGTAAGCCTAGGGGAGTGATTCTAACTGTGGGGGGGGCGGGGCTTGTGAAATGACCATAGAGACCTGTGATCCTATATAGAAGGATCACAGGCGCTCTGTGATCATCGCAGGGTGAAGAACGGTCAGCTGTGTTTACAACAGCCGACCGTTCTTCTCTCTCAGCGGGGAACGATCGCGGGTGTCAGCAATCGGAGCCGCCGGCCCGCTGCATCAGCTTCCCCACTGACGAGCGTGGGCGGGAGTGCGCCGCTGGCAGCACGCGCTCGCCCCCTAGCCTCCTGAGAGCGACCGACATATAGCTATGTCGTAAGACGATCTAAAACAGCGTCTTACTATCGTTTTAGATCGTCTTACTATTTTTCCTTGGTTTTTACCTAAGTGAGCAGCAGCTGCAGGAAACACTAATTTATATTTTTACGCGGGTTTTAACACATATAGTTTTCACATATAGCTACGTTGGTTTGCCGAGGAGCGGCTGCCTGCTGCAGTATAACTGCGGTGGGCAGTCATTAAGCGGTTAAAGGAAACCTGCATGAAGAAGTATAGATGCTTCCATTGCTGACCGACCCTTCTAGAGAATACTAATTCTCTGGCAGCCTTGTTGATCCAGTAACTTCAGCAGATTCTATATCACTGACAATGATGCAGATTGGTTCTGGCTTTCCTGGTCTGTATGCTTGTTTGGGGTCAGTGTCTCAGGTTATTGCACTCAGAGACAGCCAGGCAACTAGCATTCTCTGAAGTAGGGCTGCTATTACAGTCTTTGCATTTCTCTCTGTACAGATTCCTGTAACAGCTTATGGACCGCCCCATGCAGACATACTGGGGCAGGGCGGCCCCTCCTACACAAAATGATGTACCTGTAATTTTGCGCACGGGGCCTGGAGTGCACGCACGTGATTGGACACAGGAGGACCCAATCAGCAGGTCTGGCGGACCCCATGTTCACCGGCACCTGGCAATCATTCATGAGAGAGGCAGAATGGCGGTCTTCCTATGTTAACAAGGCAGATCACCGTTCTGTCAGAAGGGAAGATGGAGATCTTGTGTTTCTGCTAAGCAGGAACATGAATCTCTGTCTTACCACAATACAAGCACCTCCCCCACACAGTTAGCAAGCACCCTTAGAGAACATATTTAACCCTTTAGTCGCCCCCTAATGTTACCCCCTTCCCTGCCAGTGTCGTTAGTACAGTGAGAGCACATTTTTTTTTAGCACTGTATTGGTGTCACTGGTCCCCAAAAAGTGTCACTTAGGCTCCGTTTCCACTGTAGCGACTTGCTGTGCGACTTGACACATGTCAAGTCGCACAGCAAGTCAAAAGTCATTAATTTCCATTCGGCCCGTTCTAACTGCCGCGACTTGAAAAGTAGTTCTTGCACTACTTTTGGGCCGACTTCCTTCTATAATGAGGGACAAGTCTCACTGAGAGCTGCAAACAACTTGCTCTACGAAGTCGCTCTTGAAGTAGCACGACTTGGTAGCCGCAATAGTGGAAACGAAGGCTTAGTGTCAGATTTGTCCGCCGCAATGTCACAGTACCATTAAAAATCGCTGATCGCCGCCATTACCAGTAAAAAAAAATTAAAATTCCATAAATCTATCCCATAGTTTGTTGATGCGATAACTTTTGTGCAAACCAATCAAGATACGCTTATTGGGGTTTTTCTTTTTACCAAAAATATGTAGCAGAATACAAATTGTTTTAAGTTGATGAATAAATATGTTCCATAGTTTGTGAGGTTGAAAAAAGACATCAGTCCATATGATTTTTTTACATTCTTTTCATTAGATATATTTTATGTCCCCTGCAACATCGCAGTCCCACTATGAAGTCGCTGATCACCGCCATTACTAGTATAGAAAATAAATTCCATGACTATATCCCATAGTCTGTGGAACCTATAATATTTGCATAAAGCAATTAGACCCCGTTCACACTGGGGTGACCTGTCAGGCGACCTGGTCGCCGTAGGTCGCCTTCCATAGAGAAGCTGTGGACCCGTTCTAATAGGAGCGACACAAGTCGCTTTGACTTAGAAAAAGGGTCCGGAGCTTCTTTGGGGCGACCTGGAGCGACCTGCATTGACTTCAATGTTATGAAGTCCGTGCCGGCCACTCCGAGGTCGCGGTGCGAGCTGCGCGCCGCAACCTGTGAGGTCGCCCCGGCAAGTCGGATCGCCCCAGTGTGAACGGGGCTTAAGCCCCCGTTCACACTAGGGCGACCTGTGAGGCGACCTGGTCGCCTCACAGGTCGCCGCAGGTCGCCTTCCATAGGGAAGCTGCGGACCCGTTCTAATAGGAGCGACACAAGTCGCTCCGACTTAGAAAAAGGGTCCGGAGCTTCTTTGGGGCGACCCGGAGGCGACCGCCATAGACTTCAATGTTATGAAGTCCGTGGCGGCCGCTCCGAGGTCGCGGCGCGCTGCTCACACCGCGACCTCGGAGGTCGCCACCCGAAGTCGGATCGCCCCTATGTGAACGGGGGCTTAAATATACGCTTATTGTTTTTTTTTTGTTTTTTTTGTTTTTTAATAACATGTAGCAGAATACATATTTGCCTAAATTTATGAAGAAATCAGATTTTTTGCATTTTTATTTTATGGATATGTTTTATAGCAAAAAGTAAAAAAGTATTGTTTTTTTTTTTTTTCTTTTCAAAATTGTCGCTCTTTTTTTGTTTATAGCACAAAGAAAATAAAAATCGCAGAGGTGATCAAATACAACCCAAAGAAAGCTCTGTTTATGGGAAAAAAGGACATCAATTTTATTTGGGTACAGTGACCATGCAATTGTCAGGTAAAATAACGCAGTGCCGTATTGCAAAATATGGCCTGGTCATTAAGGGGGGCAAATCCTTCCAGTCCAGAAGTGGTTAAAGCAGCAGCCAGCACTGTCACACTGGATCTAAAGGGTGCTTTAACCACTTCCGCTCCTGGCGACCGCGCAATTGTTTAGTAAAGTAACGCAGTGCGGTATCACAAAATATGGTCTGGTCATGAAGGGGGCTGAACCTTTCTGGAGCTGAAGTGGTTAAAGCACCCTTTAGATCTGGTGTGACAGTACTGGCTGCTGCTTTAACCACTTCCAGACCGGAAAGATTTGCTCCCCTTCTTGACCAGGCAATTTGTTTGCGATTCGGCACTGCGTTATTCTAACTGACAATTGCGCGGTCGTGTGACGCTGTACCCAAATGTAATTGATGTCCTTTTTTTCCCACAAACAGAGCTTTTCTTTTGGTGGAATTTGATCACCTGTGCGATTTTTTTTATTTAATACAATAAAAAAAAAGAGTGACAATTCTGAAAAAAAACAATATTTTTCACTTTCTGCTATATAACATTTCCTTTTTAGGCCAATTTGTATTCTGCTACATATTTTTGGTAAAAAAAAAATCCCAATAAATGTATTTTTAATGAAAGTTATCGCGTCTACAAACTAGGGGAAAGATTTGTGTCATTTTTATTTATTTTTTTTACTAGTAATGGCGATCTGTGTTTTTTTGCGAGACTGCGACATTGTGGCGGACAGATTGGACCCCTAACTCACATTTTTGACACTTTTGGGGTTACCAGTGACATTACTACAGTAATCAGTGCTAAAAATATGCACTGTTACTGTAATAATGACACTGGCAGGGAAGGGGTTAATCCAGGGGCGATCAAAGGGTTAAATGTGTCCCTAGGGGAGTGTTTCCTAACTGTATGGGGGTGGGGCTTGTGAAATGACCATAGATACATGTGATCCTATATAGGAGGATCACAGGCGCTCTGTGATCAATTCAGAGAAAACAACGGTCTGTTGGGTTTACAACATCTGCCCGTCCTTCTCTCTCAGCGGGGAGCGACCGCGGGTGTCAGGTGGCAATTGGAACCGCCTGCCCGCTGCATCGGTGTCCTTACTGCCAACCATCCTTCTCTCTCAGCAGGGAGCGATTGCGGGTGCCCGGCGGTAATTGCGGCTGCCGACCCCTTGAATCGGCTTCCCTGCTTCCTAATAGGGGCGGGCGCCCCCAGGAGCACTCCCGCGAACCCACGTACCCATACGCCGGTTCTTGCAGCCAAGCCAGCCTGCCGCAGTATATCTGCGGTAAGCGGTCAGCAAGTGGTTAAAGAGGAAGTAAAGCCTGGAAATTTATTTTTTTTTTGTCTTTTTGGTTACCTGCAAAGTAAATGCATAATGTGCTGGTATGCAACGCATAATGTGCTGGTATGCAACGCATAATGTGCTGGTATGCAACACATAATGTGCTGGTATGCAACACAAAATGTGCTGGTATGCAACGCATAATGTGCTGGTATGCAACGCATAATGTGCTGGTATGCAACACATAATGTGCTGGTATGCAACACATAATGTGCTGGTATGCAACGCATAATGTGCTGGTATGCAACACATAATGTGCTGGTATGCAATGCATACTAGCACATTATGTGACACTTACCTGCAAACGAAGCCCGTGTTGTCCTCGCTGGAGGCCGCATCCATCTTCACCCGTCTTCCTTTCGGGTCTGTGGACTCCGGCTGTGCTACTGGCCGGAGCCGTGTGACGTCACTGCCACACATGTGCGAGGGAGCCGCCAGTCACGGCACAGGGCTTGGAAGAAACGGCACCAGCGGCCGTTCCTTCAGAGCGCATGCGCCAGTGATGTCATCCGCTGCATGCAATGTAAATATCTCCTAAACGGTGTATGTTTAGTAGATATTTACAGTACCCTACAGGTAAGCCTAATTATAGGATTACCTATAGGTACAAACATAACGGGGGGGGGGGGGTTATACAACCACTTTAAAACCCAATGGGGTCCACCTACACCCACATAATAAATAACTAACAATACATACTTTTTTTTCCAGGTGTCTGCAGTCTGGTCACGTGACATCACAGGCCCTCTTCATCCTATGCTCCCTCTTGTGGTAGGTCATGTAATGACTCTGATGTCTGCAGCCTTCTTCTAGGAGTGCAGGGTGGGGAGCCAGGAAGAGAGGGGGGGTGGGGGGGTGACCCTGGCTATCTGTGCAGACCATCTTTCCTGTATTCTATTGTGTAATTAGCTACTTGCCTAAAAATAATAATCTGGGGGGGTAACATATATGTATGTATATATATATATATATATGTATGTATATATATATATATATATATATGTGTGTGTGTGTGTATATATATATATATATATATATATATATATATATATATATATATATATATATTCACACATTGAAGGAGAGTTTACTAAAACTGGTGCACACAGAATCTGGTGCAGTTGTGTCTAGTAACCAATCAGCTTCTAACTTCAGCTTGTTCACTAAGGGCTCTTTCACACAGGCGGACCGTTCAGATCCGTCTGTCAGTTTTTTTGGCGGATCTGAACAGTCCACCCATGCATCTCTATGGGGCATCGGATGTCAGCGGAGACATGTCCACTGACATCCGATCTGTCAAATCTGGACACATGGAAACCCTATTTTCCATCCGTCCAGCGGATTGGATGAGAACAGACAGACGGACTGTTTCCATCCAATTCCCCCATGAAGATGTATGGAGAACTGACAGCTGTGTCTCCGCACACAGCACAGAGAACAGCTGTCATCCTCCTGCTCAGCAGGGGGATCGGCGGATCGATCCCCCCACTGAGATAAACGGAGTCCGTCCGAGGGACGGATAGTGTGAAAGGTGCCTAAGCCCTCGTTCACATTGACTGCGTCTTGGAAATCATACGGTTGTCGGTGCAACTTGGAAGACATATGTGCAGCTATACGCGCAGATGTCTTTTCAAGTTGCACCCAAATTCGCCAAAATGAGTGCAGAAACTACTTTTGCAAAGTCGGCGTTGCAACGATTTGAACAGTGCCATTGCCAGTAATAGGTTGCAACTTGTCATGTGATGTGACCTGTCAAATCGCACGACAAGTCACTGTAATGTGAACGAGGACTTAGGCCTTAGGCAGATCGATTGCATCTGCCTGTCCTTTTTTTAGGCGGACCCGATCGGAGTGCCTATTGTTCTCTATGGGGCGGCAGATGTCAGCGGTCCGCTGTCACCCGGCAGCATCCGATCCGCTAAAAACAGACGGATAGGGATTTGTTCCCCATCTGTCCGGCAGATCTAATCGGATGACAGTCGAATGGAAATGGACACGCAGTCGGTTTCCATTCCAACCGCTCCATAGAGAACAGGTCCATGTCTGCTCTGCATAGCGGAGCAGACACAGACCTGTCATTCGCCTGCTCAGTGGAAATCAGCAGAGGGATCCTTCGCTGAGCAGACGGATCCACTTGTGTTAATTCCGCTCCGTTTGAAAGGGGCCTTAAGCTGGACACACACACTATACAATCTTCTTTAGATTTACCAAAACCATATAATATGAGGTCAAACCTAAACATCAATTTGTATGCAGTCAGGCAGGCCCTTGCATTACATAGCTGAAGGTGAATCTAAAGGAAATCAAACAACAAAAAATGTATAGTGTGTATCCAGCCTTAGGCTTGGACAATAAAACCTGGAAGATCATTAATTCTATATCAGTTTTTGCAGATGACACAAAATTGGGCAGGGCAATAACTGCACAGCATGAAGCAGATATCCTACAGAATGACCTGGACAAAATAACAGAGTGGGCAACGACATGGCAAATGAGGTTTAATGTGGAGAAGTGAAAGGTTTTGCACTTGGGGACTAAAAACATAAAAGCACAATACACTTTAGGAGGGGAACCCTTGGGGGAATCAAAAATGGAGAAGGATCTGGGAGTCTTGGTTGATAATAGATTAGGCAACAGCATGCAATGTCAAGCGGCAGCTGCCAAAGCCAGCAGAATATTAGCATGCATAAAGAAAGGGATGTATTCCAGAGATAAGACTATAATCCTTCCACTTTATAAAACTCTGGTCTGACCGCATCTGGAGTATTCTGTCCAGTTCTGGTCGCCGGTCCTCAGAAGGGATGTGTTGGAGCTGGAGAGAGTCCAGAGAAGGGCAACTAAACTAATTAGGGGATTGGAGGACCTTAATTATGAAGAGCGTCTGCAATCGCTTGATTTATTCTCCCTGGAGAAGAGACGTCTGAGGGGGGACATGATAGCAATTTATAAATATCTCAATGGGGATCTCAGCTTAGAAAACGGCTATTCAGTCAAAGGGATTGCATGAGCACTCGAGGGCATACAATGCGATTAGAGGAGAAGCGTTTTAACCTCAGGCAACGCAGGGGGTTCTTTACTGTTAGGGCTACAAGATTGTGGAATTCTCTACCACAAGAGGTGGTTTCTGCGGGTAGTATGGTGGCTTTCAAAAGACTCTTAGACGTACATCTCAAGGATCAGAACATTCAGGGGTATGGGAGATGATTACAGCCACACACACCTACACAGGTTGAACTGGATGGACTATTGTCTTTATTCAACCTCACCTACTATGTATGTACTACTATGTATACTATGTAAGCTGATTGGTTACTAGGCACAGCTGCACCAGATTCTGTGTGTTCTAGTTTTAGTAAATCTCCCCCGTTATCTTAGGCATCAATTGACTGATTTTGTGTCCTACAAATTTGATATATTTAATATATGTATGTGACATCAAATGGTACATTTTACATATAGAACACGCTGCATTCTGCTTCTTTGTCACCAGAGGGAGCTGCTCATCTAATTTTGGTACAGGCAGAAACTGTTGCTATTTCCAAATCTACATGGACCGTTATAATAAGGAAATGAGGAATTGACAAACTTGCTAAATATTAAGCTGGATACACACTATACAACTTTTGTTGGTAGATTTCCTTTAAATGTACGTTCAACTATGTAGTGCAAGGGCCTACCTGATTGCATACAAATTGAAAGTGTTTAGGTCTGACCTCATATATTATATGGTTTTGGTAAATCTAAAGGAAAAAATCTAAAGAAAATTGTAGTGTGTATCCAGCTTTAGAGGTGGTTTGATTTTAGTCTACAGACAAAATAGACCCCCCCCCCCCCTCCCTCCCTACTCCCCCTTACTGTGACTGTAACCGGTAAAGGGCTGGCAGGGACAGAAGTGTTTCCCATAGCATGGCACATACTTGGTCAGTACTGCTGATTAAAGTATCCAAGTGTTTAACCACTTGACCTCCGGAAGATTTTTACCCCCCTTCATGACCAGGCCACTTTTTGTGATACGGCACTGCGTTACTTTAACCACTTGCCAACTGCTTAATATATATATATATATATATATACACGTCGGCAGAGTGGCTCCTACAGGCAAAACCACGTACCGGTACGTTGGTCGCCTGGTGGCAGCTAGGGGGCGAGCGCGTGCCGCCAGTGTGCAGCGGGGAAGCTGATGCGTTTGTCAGGTGGCTCCGATTGCCGCCTGACACCCGTGATCGTTCCCCGCTGAGAGAGAAGGACGGCCGGCTGTTGTAAACACAACTGACCGTTCTTCTCTCTGGAATGATCACAGAGCTCATGTAGGATCACATGTCTCTATGGTCATCTCAGAAGCCACGCCCCCCCCACAGTTAGAATCACTCCCCTAGGGTCACATTTACCCCTTGAACAAAAATGTCAGTTAGGGGTCCGATCTGTCCGCTGCAATGTCACAGTCCTGCAAAAAATCGCAGATCGCCGCCATTACTAGTAAAAAAAAAACAAGAAACATGACATAAATCTTTCTCGTAGTTAGTCGAAGCGATACATTTTGCACAAACCAATCAAAATACGCTTATTGCGATTTTATTTTATTTTTTTACCAGAAATATGTAGCAGAAAACAAATTGGCCTAAAATACAAAAAAGTTTTTGATTTTTACTTTTTTTTTTTTTTTGAGAATGTCATATAGCAGAATGTGAAAAATATTGTTTTTTTTTCTTTCAAAATTGTCGCTCTTTTTTTGTTTATAGCGCAAAAAATAAAAATTGCACAGGTGATCAAATACCACCAAAAGAAATCTCTATTTGTGGAAAAAAAAGGACATCAATTTTATTTAGTTACAGCGTCGCACGACCGCGCAATTGTCCGTTAAAGTAACGCAGTGCCGAATCGCAAAATAGGGCCTGGTCATTAAGGGGGGCAAATCCTTCCGGACTTAAAGTGGTTAACTGACAATTGCGCGGTCGTGCAACGCTGTACCCAAATATAATTGATGTCCTTTTTTTTTCCCACAAACAGAGCTTTCTGTTGGTGGTATTTGATCAGCTGTGCGATTTTTATTTTTTGCTGATATCACACAGTATACATAATTCTCGCCTAGGTGAGGGTGGGGGAGGTAAAAGCTTTCCTTCCTTCTATATTTTGGTACCTTTCCTTTTCCTCTTTCCTTCCTTTTATTCCTTTTTTATTCTTTCTCTGCCTCATTTCTCCTTGCTAACTTCCTTTTTCTTCTTTCCTTCCTTCCTTTTTTCTTGCTACCTTCCTCTTCAATCCTTTCTCTTCCTTCCTTATTTCCTTTTTCTTCCTTCCTTTATTTCCTTTTTCTTCCTTCCTTTCTTCATTTTCCTTCCTTTCTTCCCTTTTCTTACTACCTTCCTTTTTTCTTCCTTCCTTTTTTCTTTCTTTCTTCCTTTTCCTTCCTTTCTTCCTTTTCCTTCCTTTCTTCCTTTTCCTTCCTTTCTTCCTTTTCCTTCCTTTCTTCCTTTTCCTTCCTTTTTTTCCTGTTCCTTCCTTTTTCTTCTTTCCTTCCTTCCTTTTTTCTTGCTACCTTCCTCTTCAATCCTTTCTTTTCCTTCCTTATTTCCTTTTTCTTCCTTCCTTTCTTCATTTTCCTTCCTTTCTTCCCTTTCCTTACTACCTTCCTTTTTTCTTTCTTTCTTCCTTTTCCTTCCTTTCTTCCTTTTCCTTCCTTTCTTCCTTTTCCTTCCTTTCTTCCTTTTCCTTCCTTTCTTCCTTTTCCTTCCTTTTTTTCCTGTTCCTTCCTTTTTCTTCTTTCCTTCCTTCCTTTTTTCTTGCTACCTTCCTCTTCAATCCTTTCTCTTCCTTCCTTATTTCCTTTTTCTTCCTTCCTTTCTTCATTTTCCTTCCTTTCTTCCCTTTCCTTACTACCTTCCTTTTTTCTTCCTTCCTTTTTTCTTCCTTTCTTCCTTTTCCTTCCTTTCTTCCTTTTCCTTCCTTTCTTCCTTTTCCTTCCTTTCTTCCTTTTCCTTCCTTTTTTTCCTTTTTCCTTCCTTTTTTTCCTGTTCCTTCCTTCCTTTTTTCTTGCTACCTTCCTCTTCAATCCTTTCTCTTCCTTCCTTATTTCCCTTTTCTTCCTTCCTTTCTTCATTTTCCTTCCTTTCTTCCCTTTCCTTACTACCTTCCTTTTTTCTTCCTTCCTTTTTTCTTCCTTTCTTCCTTTTTCTTCCTTTCTTCCTTTTTCTTCCTTTCTTCCTTTTTCTTCCTTTCTTCCTTTTCCTTCCTTCCGCTCTTCCTTTTTCTTTTTTCCTTCCTTCCTTCCTTCCATTTTCTTGCTACCTTCAAAGATTCAATTTTCCTTTTAAAGTATAACCAAAAGCAAAACTTTTTTTTTCCATTTTGGTAGAGTGGAGGATTAGAACCCCTGTCAGGTTTGTATTGCTGTCTGTAACCCCATTGGGGAGATTCACTATTTTTCCTGACACCAAAAGTGAAAAAAAAAAAACCTAATATTTTGGGTTGTCCCCAGAGCAATAATAGAGGTGAAATCTTTCAGCGGAGACACTCGTTCTGATGACTCTGCTGACATCCAGGGATTTCCTCACTTTGGAGAGATTTCCTCTCACATCCTGTTTTGGCTTTGGGACAGGAAGTGAAGGAAAATCTCCCCAATTGGACACAAATAGCAAAAAAAAAAAAAAACTGCCAGGGGTTATAACACTCTCTTACTCTATCCAAAATTTAAAAAATGTTGGCTTCAGTTCTAGTCTGTTGGCTTTATCATGTTGATTGGATGATATGTGTTTCTGTTTTTCTTGCCCCTATAGATTGTATGAGATACATATGAATGAAAGGAGGAGGTTTCTCCTTGGCACCGTTCTGTCCATCCAGAATACTGGCTTTACCTATCCAGCCTGTCAGAACTGCTTCTCCCGGGTGATACACACTGCAGACAGGTAGGAAACTATATTTCATATTCCCATTGCACACATTCCTGGATACAGACACATCTATATTGGGTGCTGGAGCGATCACCAGCTGGACCCTGGATATAGCACAGATAAGTATACAGGTTCTCCAGCACACCATGGATCTTGTACAGCAGTCCAAAACTTTTTATTGCAAAAGGATCACATCATAAAAAGGTAAGGGTAACGTTTCAGAGCCACGCAGGACCCCTTCGCCCTGGCATGTGATAGTAGGAAGCTCTGTCCTGTTTATTTCACACTGTCCACCAGATGGCGCAGTTCCCATACTTGTCTCATTCTTTTCTGCATAAAGCAATACAATGGGCTCTATGTGTGAGCTTCTCTAGACAAAACTTTTTTCTAACTTGGGATATTTTATAGGGAAGAGTTAGAGCCCCTGTCAGATTGTATTGCTGTCTATGTTTCCACTCGGGAGATGTACCCTCTCTATTTGTTCTGGTGACCATCGTTGGGGCAGAAAGTGTTGCAAAATCCTCGATTCAGCAGTTATTGGCACACTGGAATAGAGGGGACATCTTCCAATGAGGGCACCTGGAATAGAGGGGAAATCTTCCAATGAGGACACCTGGAATAGAGGGGAAATCTTCCAATGAGGGCACCTGGAATAGAGGGGACGTCTTCCAATGAGGGCACCTGGAATATAGGGGAAATCTTCCAATGAGGGCACCTGGAATAGAGGGGAAATCTTCCAATGAGGACACCTGGAATAGAGGGGAAATCTTCCAATGAGGGCACCTGGAATAGAGGGGAAATCTTCCAATGAGGACACCTGGAATAGAGGGGAAATCTTCCAATGAGGACACCTGGAATAGAGGGGAAATCTTCCAATGAGGGCACCTGGAATAGAGGGGAAATCTTCCAATGAGGGCACCTGGAATAGAGGGGACGTCTTCCAATGAGGGCACCTGGAATATAGGGGAAATCTTCCAATGAGGGCACCTGGAATAGAGGGGAAATCTTCCAATGAGGACACCTGGAATAGAGGGGAAATCTTCCAATGAGGGCACCTGGAATAGAGGGGAAATCTTCCAATGAGGGCACCTGGAATAGAGGGGAAATCTTCCAATGAGGACACCTGGAATAGAGGGGAAATCTTCCAATGAGGGCACCTGGAATAGAGGGGAAATCTTCCAATACCCCTGCTCACGTCTTCTCCTCCAGTCCCATTCCAAGCAGCAGAGCTTCGGTTACCCAGTACCTGACACTTCTGAACCCATGCAACTTGGGCTTATGCGCCCCTCCTTGACAGCAGAAGAACGCCTGCGGCGATGACAGAACAACCTTCGTCTGTACTGCGGAGAGGCTGGACACTTTGTACACTCATGCCCAGCGAAGCTGCGTAAGTGTCTTTCTATCTCTCCCTCAAGCTACCCAGAATATGTTATCAGTACCACTCACCTGGCTCTCTCTATTTCGTTCCAGCTTCCTGAAGGCCCGATCCCAATCACCGCTATAATTGATTCCGGGACATGCAGCTGCTTCATTGATTTAACTTTTGCGGTACAACAGCGCATTCCACTCCGGCCCAAGTCACAAGGACTCTCCATTTTCCTGGCAGACGGGTCTCACATTAAGTCTGGACCGGTAACCCAAGAAAAACCCCTCCTTTTGCCTGTAGTCACTCGTGAAAATCACAAGGAGTTTTTGAGCCTGGACGCCATTTCCTCTCCCCTGTTTCCAGCTATCCTGGGGTTACCCTGGCTACAGGCGCACAATCCACAAATAAATTGGACTTCCGGAGATATCAAGATCCAGTCCCCCTACTGCCAAAATCATTGCCTGCCAATACCTCCCAGTTCTTCTAGCACTCTGTTGTGTCTGGACTCCGATAAGGAGATACGTTCCTCCGTGCCAGAACCATATCATAAGTATCTGGACGTCTTCAGTGGGGGGCTGAGACCCTATCCCCTCATCGTCCCTATGATTGCCCGATCGAGCTGCTCCCAGCGGCCGAAATTCCTTTTCGGACGTATTTTCCTGTTATCTGAGCGTGAATTAGGCACCCTAAAGGACTATGTGGCAGAAAATCTAAAGAAGGGATTCATCCAACCTTCTACCTCCCCGGCGGGAGCTGGAATCTTTTTTGTGGAGCAGGACCATGTGCTCCGGCCCTGTGTGGGCTGTCGGGAGCTAAACAAAATTATGTGGAGCTAAACAAAATTATGGTTAAGAACCGTTACCCTCTGCCATTGATTCCCGAACTCTTTCAGAGACTGAGAACTGCCTCTGTATTTACCAAACTGAACCTACGGGGAGCTGACAACTTGGTCCGTATCAGGGAGGGGTATAAATGGAAGACAGCATTCCGCACCCGATTCGGTCACTAAGAATATCTGGTGATGCCCTTCGGTCTCTGTAACGCCCCGGACACTTTTCAGGATTTAGTTAACGATATTTTCCGAGACTACTTGGACATCTTCGTAATCGTATACTTGGATGATATCCTGGTTTTCTCTACCTCCCTAGTCCAGCATCGGGAACATGTTAGAAGGGTACTATACCGACTTCGGCAGCACTGAATCTACGCCAAAGCAGAAAAGTGCGAATTTGAACAGTAGAGTATCCAGTTCCTTGGTCTGGTGATTTCCTCAGAAGGGATCAGGATGGATCCACAAAAGGTCTCCGCCATTCTGGACTGGCCAGCACCTGTGGATAAGAAGGGGGTACAGTGCTTTGTGGGGTTTGCAAATTTTTACAGAAGATTTATCAAAGGGTTCTCCTCCATCCTCTCCCCTTTTACCCTGCTCACCAGACAGGGTACTTGATTACGCTGGACTCCCGAAGCTCAGGCCGCCTTCACAACTCTCAAAGAACTATTTACTTCTGCCCCTATTTTGAGTCACCCGGATCCCACCCTACCCTACTTACTCGAAGTCGATGCTTCTGAAATTGCGTTAGGAGCAGTTATCTCCCAAAAACACCAGGGTATCAAGGACTTAGTCCATCCGGTAGCCTTCTTTTCCCGTAAACTCTCGCCTGCGGAGAGGAATTACGACATGGGAGATCGGGAACTTCTCGCTATTAAGACCGCGCTGGAAGAGTGGAGGTACCTGTTGGAAGGAGCAGCATATCCCATCCTCATCTACACCGACCATAAGAACCCTAAATATTTAAGGACAGCCAAACGCCAGAAACCTCACCAAGCATGATAGGCGCTTTTCTTTTCTAGATTTTCATTTCACATCACGTACCGGCCGGGCTCAAAAAATATAAAACCAGATGCGCTCTTCCGGATGTACGATGGTCCAAAGGAAACTTTTGTACCAGACACCATCTTAAACGAGGGTAACTTCCTGTTACAGACGGATCTTCTATCTTTCCTGAGGCAAGCCACGGTAGATGTTCCCCGGGCTCCTGGAATTACGCTGATACCCAGGAATGGGTTACTATGGAGGGGAGACCAAATCTTTGTTCCTGAAAATGCCTGTGTGACCATCCTAGGACTCTGTCATGACCATCTGCTGGCAGGCCATTTTGGAATTCATAAAACCCTTGACCTTACTCATCGCATGTTCTGGTGGCCCGACTTGGAGAAGAGTAGCAAGCAGTACGTTACCTCTTGTGCCATCTGCACCTGAAGCAAGACTGCCTGAAGCAAAGCGTGGGGCTTGCTCAGACCACTACCAGTTCCTGACAGACCATGGAAGATGAATGCTATGGACTTTATTGTGGAGCTTCCCCCGTCAGATGGGTGTTCTGCCATTTTCGTAGTAGTGGACCGTTTGTCAAAGATGGCCCATTTCGTTGCCATTGAGGAACACACCTTCCGCTCCGGAGTCTGCACAGGTCTTTATCAAAGAAATAGTGAGGCTCCATGGGGTTCCAACAGACATTGTGTTGGATAGGGGGGTTCAGTTTACCTCTCGCTTCTGGAGAGCACTATGTGACTCTGAGGATCAAATTATCTATGTCCTCCGCTTACCATCCCCCAGACTAACGAGCAAACGGAGAGGACCAACCAGACTCTTGAGCAATATATCCGATGCTTCACCACCTTCGTCCAGGATGATTTGGTATCATTGCTACCCTTGGCGGAATTTGCTTACAACAATGCCAAGCATTCGGCTACTGGCCAGTCCCCGTATGCCAACTACGGGTTTCACCCGTCCTTTCTACCCTGCCTTGTTCCCGAATCCGCAGTATCAGCAGCCCGGGATATCGTGGATTTCCTCAAGCGTAACAGCAAACTTACAAGACGCTATGACCAAAGCTCAGACCTCCAATAAGGAGATTTTTGATAGAAAAAGGACAGGGGAACTAGTATTTCAACCTGGTGACCAGGTATGGCTGTCTACGGCAAATCTTTGATTGGCTTGCCCTTCAAAGAAACTGGCACCCAGATTTGTGGGTCCATTTCCGGTGAAGAGTTAATTAAATGAGGTGTCGTACGAACTTGCCCTACCCAACTCACATAAAATCCCATTTTCCATATGTCTTTATTGAAACCCGCAGTACCTGATCCTTTTCCGGATAGAAGCTCGGGACCGCCAACACCTGTAATTATCAACGGTGATGAGGAATTCGAGGTAGAGGCCATTGTAGACTGCAGAAGAAGGAGGGACCAGCTGCAATACCTGGTCAAATGGAAAGGCTACGGCCCCGAAGAGAATTCCTGGGAACCTGAGCGGAACGTTCATGCCCAAGAACTAATCCGTAACTTTTTCACAGCCATCCTCAGAAAATGAATCTTTTGGGCACCCGGAGGTTGCCCATGAGGAGGGGGCAATGTCAGGGATTCACTATTATGCGCAGGTGCACTGGCGCCGCAAACCAGCGAATGCCTTTGCGCATGCGCATATGCAGCGGCGCATTGAATAGTTAGAGGCTACCTTAGCGTCCTCCCGTTCCTTGTGAAAGCAATCACCATTAGCGCCAAATGGCCTATTCAAGGGCAGTGGTCACACTGAATCTTTGCTGTGTGATCTTCAGCTCTCCTGTCTCCCGTACCTGAATTTACCTGCTGTCCCTGATCACCTGACCTGGCTTGCCTCTATCCTTGCTAACCTGCTGCCCGCCCTGACCCTGGTTTGTCTCGACTACTCTTCTGCCTTATCCCGATCTGCTTTTCTGCTACCGGCTATTGGACCTGGTCCCGCTCTTGGCCTGGTTAGGGAATCCAGAGGACCACGACCTGGTGTTAGCAAGCAGCCAAATCCATCCCCACCATCAGGGGCCCTGGTGAAATCCGGCTAGCACTTGGACTCCGCGCCTCAGATGAATCTGTGTCTTGCTAAGTATCCTGTCAGCATCCCCGTCCTGGGATTGCACATAGTTCCAGGCTCTTCATCCGGTGAGAAATCCTTCTACACGTCAGGCTCTGCCACGACAACCCTGACAGTAAGCTTCTCACATTGTACATTGGAAGCTGAACCAAGTTAGATAGAGCCCACCTTAATTCCTGTCTGCAGGGCATCCAACATCAGTCAGCTCTTTCATTCCAAGCCTGACCCTCATTGGCCCACCCCTTTATATTCACTGGATTTAGGTTATTTTAATTATGGAGGATCACGTGTGCTTTGTCTTGAGTGGTCTGCATACAAATACAGTCTGCTTAGAGACGTACTACTCCAGACTGAAATCCACACATCAAGGCATTTTGATAATTGCATAACTCCTTCCAAGAGCCGGCCCACTGCTGGCATTGGGGCGAGGGTTGTTAAGAGGACTACTAGGGGGTTTTGATGTTTTTGATAAGCTATCTACAGCACCCTGCCGGGCCCTCCCGTCAGGTATGATCTTCCTGCACTGCATTGAGCAGCACAGAGACCCAGTGATGGTGTCACTGGGTCTAAAACAAGGTACATTGTAAATATAGAAAGGTTTTTATTTTGTGTTTTTTTTTTTTTTTTTATATTCGCATGTTGATGAGGGGGGGAAAGGAGGAACCAGGATAGGCAAAATATAAACAAATTAAATAGCTTTAAATTAAGATATAAACTATATTTACCAAAAGTATTGGGACGCCTGCCTTTACACGCACGTGAACTTTAATGGCATCCCAGTCTTAGTTCGTAGGGTTCAATATTGAGTTGGCCCACACTTAACATCTATAACAGCTTCAACTCTTCTGGGAAGGCTGTCCACAAGGTTTAGGAGTGTGTCTATGGGAATGTTTGATCATTCTTCCAGAAGCGCTTTTGTGAGGTCAGGCACTGATGTTGGACGTAAAGGCCTGGCTCGCATTCTCCCCCTCTTATTCATCCCAAAGGTGTTCTATCGGGTTGAGGTCAGGGCTCTGTGCAGGCCAATCAAGTTCCTCCACCCCAAACTCACTCATCCATGTCTTTATGGGCATTGAGGAGATTACAGGAGACAGGCAGTTACTCTAGGAGAGCTGGACTGGGTCAAAGAAGGTCCTTAACCCATCAGCAGGACCGGTATCTGCTCCTTTGTGCAAGGAGGAACAGGATGAGCACTGCCAGAGCCCTGCAAAATGACATTCTGCAGGCCACTGGTGTGAATGTCTCTGACCAAACAATCGGAAACAGACTTCGTGAGGGTGACTTGAAGGCCTGATGTCCTCTGATGGGCCCTGTGCTTATTGCCTGGCACTGGGGAGCTCAATTGGCATTTGTCATTGAACACCAGAATTGGCAGGTCCGCCACTGGGGCTCTGTGCTTTTCACAGATGACAGCAGGTTCACCCTGAGCACATGTGATAGACGTGAAAGGGTTTGGAGAAGCCGCGGAGAACGTTCTGCTGCCTGTAACATCGTTCAGCATGGCCGGTTTGGTGGTGGGTCAGTGATGGTCTGGGGAGGAATATCCATGGAGGGACGCATAGACCTCTACAGGCTAGACAATGGCACCCTGAATGCAATTCGGTATCGTGTTGAAATACTTGGACCCATTGTCAAACCCTACACTGGTGCAGAGGGTTCTGGGTTCTCCTGGTGTATGACAATGCCCGGCCTCATGTGGTGAGAGTATGCAGCCAGTTCCTGGAGGATGAAGGAATTGATACCATTGAATGGCCCCCACGCTCGCCTGACCTAAATCCAATAGAACACCTCTGGGACATTATCTTTTGGTCCATCCGACCCCACCTGGTTGCACCTCAGTCTGTTCAGGGGTTCTGTGATGACCTGGTCCAGAAATACCCCAGGACACCATCCATCGTCTCATTAGGAGCATGCCCCGACATTGTCAGGCATGCATACAAGCACGTGGGGGCCATACAAAGTACTGAGTACCATTTTGAGTTGCTGCAATGAAATTCAGCAAAATGGACTAGCCTGCTGCATCATTTTCTCACTTTGTTTTTTGTGGTGTCTTTGAATTCAGCCCTCTGTAGGATGATAATTTTCATTTCCTAACACATTACCCACCAGTTCATATCAGTATAGATATCCAGCATGCTGTTTTTCCTCATTGAGATTTGATGTGTTTTTTGAGCTGTGTGTGTGTGTGTGTGTATATATATCTCACTCTTTCTCATACTGGTCACTCGAAGTTCAACATGGCACCTCCTGGCAAAGAACTCTGAGGATCTGAAAAAACAAATTGTTGCTCTACATCAGGCATGTCCAACCTGCGGCCCGGGGAAGTCGAGTTGGGGGCACAGCCACAGTGGCTTCCAACTAACTGTAGGCAGAGGCTGCCGCAGAGGGGAGGAAAGGGGGAGCGCTGACGGATTAAAAGAAGATCAGGGATCTCCTGCATACCCAGGGGCCACTGTCATACGAAGCCCTGCTTCCTGGACCAGCTCCTATGATAGAAAAAATTTCTCTACACTCAATGTGGCCCAGAGAAGCCTAAAGGTTGGACACCCATGCTCTACATAAAGATGGCCTAGGCTTTAAGAAGATTGCCAAGACCCTGAAACTGAGCTGCAGCACAGTGGCCAAGACCATACAGCGGTTTAATAGGACAGGTTCCACTCAGAACAGGCCTTGCCGTTGTTGACCAAAGAAGTCAAGTGCTCGTGCTAAGTGTCATATCCAGAGGTTGTCTTTGGGAAATAGACGTATGAGTGCTGCCAGCATTGCTGCAGAGGTTGAAGGGGTGGGGGGTCAGCCTGTCAGTGCTCAGACCATACGTCGCACACTGCATCAAATTGGTCTGCATGGCTGTCGTCCCAGAAGGAAGTCTCTTCTAAAGATGATGCACAAGAAAGCTCTCAAACAGTTTTCTGAGGACAAGTAGACTAAGGACATGGATTACTGGAACCATGTCCTGTGGTCTGATGAGACCAAGATAAACTTATCTGCTTTAGATAGTGTCAAGGGTGTGTGGCGGCATCCAGATGAGGAGTACAAAGACAAGTGTGTCTTGCCTACAGTCAAGCATGGTGGTGGGAGTGTCATGGTCTGGGGCTGCATGAGTGCTGCCGGCACTGGTAAGCTACAGTTCATTGAGGGAACCATGAATGCCAACATGTACTGTGACATACTGAAGCAGAGCATGATCCCCTCTGTTCGGAGACTGGGCCGCAGGGCAGTATTTCAACATAACAACCGCAAACACACCTCCAAGAAGACCACTGCCTTGCTAAAGAAGCTGAGGGTAAAGGTGATAGACTGGCCAAGCATGTCTCCAAACCTAAACCTTATTGAGCATCTGTGGGGCATCCTCAAACGGAAGGTGGAGGAGCGCAAGGTCTCTAACATCCTCCAGCTCTGTGATGTCATGAGTGGAAGAGGACCCCAGTGGCAACCTGTGAAGCTCTGGTGAACTCCATGCCCAAGAGGGTTAAGGCAGTGCTGGAAAAAAAATGGAGGCCACACAAATAATTGATGCTTTGAGCCCAATATGGACATTTTCACTTAGGGGTGTACTCACTTTTGTTGCCAGCGGTTTAGACATCAATGGCTGTGTGTTGAGTTATTTTGAGGGGACAGCAAATTTACACTGTTATACAAGCTGTGCACTCACTACTTTACATTGTAGCAAAGTGTCATTTCTTCAGTGTTGTCACATGAAAAGATATAATAAAATATTTACAAGAATGTGAGGGGTGTACTCACTTTTGTGAGATACTTTATATAAAATAAATAAATAATATACATTTTTGTTTTTTTTGTTTTTTTACATTTCACAGGAGTTCTCACTTTTCCTACCCAATCACAAATGTAAAAATTCAGTTTAGTTGTAGGGGTTGTATGTGACATATCTATGAAATAGACATTGGCTGCTGGAAGGTAAGTCAGATTGAAGACCTATAGAAGTACCATTGTAAAATACAAAATTCATCGGTTGTGTGTTCTCTTCTTATTGGCTCACAGAATAAAGGGACACTCCAGACAAACAATCTGATACCCAGGTAAATACTTGGAACTGTTTTATCAGGCAGAAGATTTGTAAAGCAATGCACATAGTCTTGTGCACTGCCCTCTCCTTCTGTACTACATGTTGGTATGGCATACGGGGGGTAACAATGCCATTCAGAGTATGTAGTTCTGCAGTTTGAATTTTATTGGCTTCCTCCTTCCTGTCCCAGTAGCCCCATAAGAAGTGAAGGCAAATCTTCCCAGCAGGGACACCTAACCGGAATTAAAAACTCCTTTTATTGGTGTGTGTGTCCCTGTTTGAATAATCTTGCTGCTTCCTATCCCAGTGACTACATAGGAGTGAGAAGAATTATTAATAAGCCGCCTTCCCCAATCAGTTAGAGGTGGGCTATATGTTATGTTTATTCTGTTTGGGTGGAGGACAGGTCCACTTTACACAGACCTTTGCTAAAAGACACCTTTTTCCTGCCATCAGCAGATACCAGTGTCAGAAATGCAGCGAAACATATCAGAATGCCACCCAGCGATTCAGACTGTGCTTGAAAGTGGCCGAGGACCAGACGCTTCATATTATCACAGTGTTCGGAAGCTGCGTGGAGAAGATTTTTGGAAGCAGCGCCAATTCCTTGCACAGGTAATTCGGTGCTATTGGGCATCTTCACCCCCAGGAATTTAACCACTTTACGACCGCCCGCCAGCCGCTCCTGGGCAAACCAACATAACTATACGAAGGTCACGCGCAGGCAGCTAGGGGGCGAGCGCGCACCTCCGGCGGCATGCCCCCGCTCGTCAGCGTTGTAAACACAGCTGTCCGTTCTTCTCCCTGGAATGTTCACAGAGCGCCTGTGATCCTTCTATATAGGATCACGGGTCTCTGTGGTCATTTCACAAGCCACGCCCCCCCACAGTTAGAAACACGCCCCTAGGGACACATTTAATCCCTTGATCAACCACAGTGTTAGCCCCTTCCCTGCCAGTGTCATTATTACAGTAACAATGCATATGTATAGCACTGATTACTGTAGTAATGTCACTGGTACCCCCAAAAGTGTCAAAAATGTCAGTAAGGTGCCCGATCTGTCCGCCGCAATGTCGCAGTCCCGCAAAAAATCACAGATCGCCGCCATTACTAGTAAAAAAAACAACAGTAAAAATGACATAAATCTTTCCCCTAGTTTGTAGACGTGATAAACCAATCAAAATACGCTTATTGGGATTTTTTTTTTTTTTCTACCAAAAATATGTAGCAAAAAACAAATTGGCCTAAAGTGTTCAATTTTAGATTTTTACATTTTTTTTTTTTTTTTTTGGAGAATGTTATATAGCAGAATGTGAAAAATATTGTTTTTTTTTTTTTTTCAGAATCGTCGCTCTTTTTTTGTTTATAGCGCAAAAAATAAAAATCGCAAAGGTGATCAAATACCACCAAAAGAAAACTCTGTGGGAAAAAAAGGACGTCAATTTTATTTGGGTACAGCGTCGCACGACCGCGCAATTGTCCGTTACAGTAACGCAGTGCCGAATCGCAAAATATGGCCTGGTCATTAAGGGGGGCAAATCCTTCCGGTACAGAAGTGGTTTAAAAAAATCAGGCTTTGTTCCCAGCGTCTTCCCTCAAAGTCTTAAGCCAGCCATAGATTCATCGAATATCCTCCGTTCTGCAGGGACCAGACGAAATTCAATCCAACTATGGGCAGGCTGGTAGTACTGAATTCGACTTCAGTACAACCAGCCTGTCTGATTTTGTTTATCAGATCATTGCCAACGCCCAACGGCTATAGCCACCAGCAGTGATCATTGTGTTCTGGTGGCAGGAAAGGCTCTCCTCCAGCAGAACACAATAGCGCTTTGGAGGGATTTGAACAATGGAGCAATTTTCTTTCCTTAGACCTATAGTGGAAGGAAAGAAAGTTGCATACTCTGTGAGCTGCTTTATACGCGCCTGTCTTTCTTTCTGTGAGATCCATGGTATGCCACTGGTGGAGAGTTGCACAGCTGTTGCTGCAAACTTTCCTAGGTGGTCTCTTCCTCCTTCTGCACATGCGTTACAAAACCCCTATTCAGTCCTATTCATCTACTACTGGGTTGCATCACAGGCAGCCTTTCTATAGCAATAAACAGAATTTTCCGCACATGTGCGTGGAAGTACAGAACCAGCCAAGAGGGTTTTACAGGGACTTCCAATGTGGATCAGGCGACAGTGTGGACAGGCGAGTATAGGACTTTTGGGATGCTGGAGCTGGGGGAAGGGGGTAACTTAAAGGAGAAATACAGCCAAAGCTGGTTTGGCTGTACTTCTGTGGATCACAGGGGTGCAGTTTGCGACAATGAAGTCAGGATCCGCCAACATGCCTGGACTGGCACCCAGCTCAGCCTTTCAGTGAGCCACTGAGAGCCTGAGCCGGCCACTACTGCCCCCTCCACAGCCCAGCCTTTCAGTGAGTGTGGGGGGGCAGAGCAGAGAGCTGGTGACTGGCAGTCACCAGCTCTCTCTGCTCAGGGAGCCCTGAGAACCGAGCGATCTGCAGTGTTTAATCACTCGGTTCTCAGCCTTGGATCCAGGGGGGGGGGAAATGCAGCATCCACCTAGGCAAGTATAATTCTGAACAAAAAAAAACATACTTCTCTTTAAACCGCTTCCATACCAAACAAATTCCGGGATTCCTCTCCTACATGTAAAAATCATCATTTTTTTTGCTAGAAAATTACCCAGAACCCGTAAACATATTCTATATATATTAGGGATAGACCGATTATCGGCAAGGCTGATATATCGGTGGCCGATATGCACTTTCCCCCGGATATGCTTAATGGCAGCCAGCAAACCAGCCATTAAGCATTAAACAAAAATGAACATGTTCAGTACCAGATTTGTGTCAAAAATGTTCTTTGTTTTTCAATACTTTAAATGTACAAAATATCGGCCCATACCGATACGTTGTAACCCAAATTTTGGTATCGGCCCTGAAAAAACCATATCGGTCTATCCCTAATATAAATATATATATATATATATATATATATATATATATATATATATATCAGAGACCCTAGGGAATAAAATGGCGGTTGTTGCAAATTTTTATGTCACACGGTATTTGCGCAGCAATTTTTCTTTTCTTTTTTTTTAATATCAAACTCATTTTTATTAAACGTATTCAATACAAATCCCAGAGCATATATTGCAGCAATTTTTCAAACACTTTCATGAATTAAAAAAACGAAACAGTAAAGGTAGCCCAATTGTTTTGTATAATGTAAAAGATGATGTTATGCTGAGTAAATAGATACCTAACATTTCACGCTTTAAAATTGCGCACACTCGTGGATTGGCGCCATACTTCTGTACTTAAAAATCCCTATAGGCTACGTTTAAAATTTTTTACAGGTTACCAGTTTAGAATTACAGAGGAGGTCTTGTGGTAGAATTATTGCTCTTGTGTGGTTTGAACGTCATTAACATATGCGGACACAACCTATGTATGCAATCGCTTTTAAGCACAAAATGGGCACTTTCATTTAAATTTTTTTTTATTGTTTATTTTATTTAAATTTTGTTGTTTTTTTATTGTTTATTTTATTTAAATTTTGTTGTTTTTACACTTTCCCTTTATTTATTTTTTTTGATCACTTTTATTTCTATTAAAAGGAATGTAAACATCCTTTGTAATAGGAATAGGGCATGACCGGTCCTTTTTATGGAGAGATATGGGAAATCTCTCCTCTAGGCTGGAAAAGCCTGAGATAAAAAAAAAAAGCGATCTCAGGCTTTCCAGCCGAACATACGGTAGTGTTTACAACTGCCAGGGCCGGACATGACATCATAACGTCGCTCCCGGCCTCCAAGGGTCTTAGAGATGACCAGGGACCATCTGGTCCTTGAATGGCTCTATGGTAAACTTCCACTGCCGGCGGATTCCTTTCCTGGCAAGCCGATCGCACTGGCGAGGCGGTAGAAGCGGCGGGAAGGGGGGGGGGGGTGATTGTCCCTCTCTGCCACCTGTAAAAACAATCAAGCAGCTGAACAGCCGCTCTGATTTTTTTACTGTGCAGGGAATGGCCTTCAGATCAAAAATATATCTAAATGATGCCTGCAGCTGCACCCATCATTCAGATATCTCCACTGAAAGCTCAGGACGTCATATGAAGAGCCGCAGTATGGAAGTGGTTAACGAAAATCGATCATTCAAATTTTTTTAGTTTTTTTTTTTTTTACAGTTCTCTCCCCTATAGGATAAAGTACATAGTTCACCTACAGGTATGCTTTCTATCCATAGTTATGAGTCTCAACCTGTCTTCCTGCCACAGCTGATCCAACAACAGCTTTGAAGGAGACGACTGATTCATAGCTGTGCTTGTCTCGGCTCTGAACACTTTCCACAGACAACCAAGAGCAAGAGGAATGCAGAGGGAGGAGGGAGGACGGGTCAGGATCTGCATTTCTCTTGCCGTTGCTTGTCTCATGAAAGTGCTCACAGCCGGGACAAGCTGTAGCTATGAATCAGCCGTCTCCTTCAGAGACTGCTCAGTGCTGGTATTCCCAGGAATGAGGGAAGGATAGCACTTTACCGAAGCATCTGCGTAGCATTGTACGGCTTCCACGTATATTTGCAACTGAAGCTTCTATTTTATCTTATTTAAAGGGTAATTCCACTTTTGTGGGGGGAAAAAAATAGCAAATAAAGAAAAAACAATATAGCGTATACAACTGCGACACAAATCATATTGTTATTGAATGTTATTAAAAACGACCTTTCCTTTTCAATCTGCAGCTGTTGTAATTTTCTGAAAATGCAATGCAATATGGCCGCCTGGAGCTGTTCTGTACACAGAATGTATACTGACCACACCCCCAGAAACATCATTTCCTGCTTGTGTGATTGGCTCACCAATTTTCCCAGAAGTCTGCACTAAGATACAAGTCAGATTTCTGGCATCCCCTGCAACAAAAATATAATTTTTGGTGAGATACTCCCAATAGGAACACGACTAAAGGGATGCAGGCCCAGCAGATTTCCTCATTAGAGCCCTGCAGCTGCCGCGGCTGATAGATAATTATGAAACCACTCCCATTAGACCCACTCAGCACGGAGGAACAAACAATGATTTCTTCAGAATAACAAAAGGTACCCTGTTTCCCTGAAAATAAGCCCTACCCTGAAAATAAGACCTAGCTTTAATTTTGGGGATGGCTGCAATATAAGCCCTACCCCAAAAATAAGCCCTAGTTAAAGTCATTGTAAAAACATGCAATCCGTTTTGTAAAAAGATTATATAATATGCAGTGTGTCTCCTTTTGTAACTTTATTGTGGAATATACCTTATTTACAGTGCCGCTGGGTGCTCACATGACCCGCCGTAGATCTTCTGCTCTCCTCCCGGTTGACGTCAGCGGCCCCTTACTCTGCAGTGCTCAAAGCTGGGAAGAAGAGCTCCGGTGGGTCATGTGAGCACCCAACGGTGCTGTAAATAGGATATTTTCCACTATATAAATACAAGAGGAGACACACTGCACATTCTATAATCTTTTTACAAAACGGATTTTGACTAAGGCTTATTTTTGGGATTACAGAATGTCCTAATGCTGACTCCTGAGCTGACAGGGGGAGAGAAGACAGGGGACACAGGAACTTTTTTAAAAACATTTTATTGTTTTATTACAGGTTTTTTTAGAACAAAGAGAGGGGTAAATGACACAGTGCATGCACTGTGCTGTCTATCATGCCCTGAAGGATCAGGATTTTTTTTGTGTTGGGGTTTCAACCATTTTAGGATCGTCATGATGTTTTTGAATAAATGTAAATTATTAGGGATGCACCGAAATGAAATTCTTGGCCGAAGCCGAATAATAATGAAATGTTTGGCCGAAGGCCGAATACCGAACGCGGTGTTTCGCATTTTTTCCATTTATTTTGCCAATTTTTTGTCCTCTCTCTTGTCTTCTCATGTCTCTCTCTCTCTCTTGTCCTCTCATGTCTCTCTCTCTCTCTCTCTCTCTCTCTCTTGTCCTCTCATGTCTCTCTCCCTAAATGTTACTGTAGGGAATGGGATTCAGTGCACACTGCAGCCTTGTACCATAGGGTTAATGTTAGTGACACTGTAGGGATTGGGAAGGATGCTGGGAATGGAAATCAGGAAGCATGCAGGCAGCCTTGTAAATTTTAATTGCAGATACAGGGCACTGGACAGGTCAGGGTTAATGTGGTAACATCAATTACTCAGTGACAGTCAGTCAGTGTTAGTGTGGACTCGATCAGATTATACAGTGACAGACAGTCTCTCATAGTGGTAGTAGTAGGAGGCTGGAGGTGGACTAGTAGGAGCCTGGAAAGGAGCACAGCCGCATACATACATTACTCACTCGTGCACTGCAGCCCGCCCCACACATTCAGTGAGTCTTACTCTCCTCCCTAGTTTTTTCAATGGCACATTCAGGAAGCCAATCACGCCGTGAGTAGCGGCACAGCGGAACCAATCAGGTGTGCAGGCACGCGTGATTGGTTCGCTGTGCAGCTAATCACGGCGTGATTGGCTTCCTGAATGTGCCATTGAAAAAACTAGGGAGGAGAGTAAGACTCACTGAATGTGTGGGGCGGGCTGCAGTGCACGAGTGAGTAATGTATGTATGCTCACCGCTGAATTGTCCCAGCTTCCCCTGCCTAACACGGAAGTCTGTGAGTCCTCCTGTCCTCCTCCGAGTCCCTTCCCCCTGTAAATCAGTGTTAATTTCGTCGACTAAAACCGACTAAAACGTTTTCGTCGACTAACACAATTCAGGTGACTAAAATACGACTAAAACTAAAATGGCATTTTAGTCAAAAAACTATAAAACTAAATCGAAATTTGCTGCCAAAAATTAACACTGGTGCATGCTCAAAGCATAAATAATAACATATTAGATTTTTCACTCCAGGACCAGTAGTAGTATATAATGAGTTTGGAAATTGTAGAGAAATGCTTAAATAATGCATTACAAATTACAATTGAACTACACCCATTTGATTATAGATGACTAAAATGAGTTTTAGTCGACTAAAATGTAGGGCGTTTTAGTCGACTAAAATATACTGGAGTTTTAGTTGACTAAATACGACTAAAACTAAAACACTTGCAGAAGACTAAAATGGGACTAAAACTAAAATGCCATTTTAGTCCTAAGACTAAGACTAAAACTTAATTTAAATTTGCTGCCAAAATTAACACTGCTGTAAATATCGTGACCTCGGCGATATGAATATCGCCTACGGCCACAGAACGATAGTCGATATCATATCGACTATCGTTCAGCCCTATTGTTCGGCACAAAATTATTCGGCCTTTTGACTTATTCGGCCGAACACCGAAAGTGCTATTTTTTCTATTTTCGGCCGAATAATGTTAGGCCGCCGAATATTCGGTGCATCCCTATAAATTATTGTATGTACCGTAAATAAATAAGACATCCCCTGAAAATAAGCCCTAGTGTGTTTTTTGTAGCCAAATTTAATATAAGATCCGGTCTTATTTTTGGAGAAACCCGGTAGGAACTTGCAACAACGTTTGTTAAAATCCCTGCAATGTACAGAGATCACCCAGAGGGGAATGTATTTTTCTCAACAAAAGTGGAGTTACGCTTTAAACAGTTGTGGAACGGAAGTTTGCCCCCTTAATGACCAGGCCATTTTTTGCAAAACGGCACTGCGTTTTTTAAGGGAAAATTGCGCGGTCGTGCGACACTGTACGGAAATAAAATTTATGTCCTTTTTCTTCCCACAAATAGAGCTTTCTTTTGGTGGTATTTGATCACCTGTGCTATTTATTTATCTTTTGCGCTATAAACAAAAAAACAGCGACAATTCTGAAAAAAAAAAAACTATTTTTCATATTCTGCTATATAACATTAAAAAAAAAAAATTAAAAATCTAAATTTTTTTCATTTTTTTTGGGCCAATTTGTATTCTGCTACATATTTTTTGTTAAAAAAAAAAATCCCAATAAGCGTATTTTGATTGGTTTGCGCAAAAGTTATCGCATCTACTAACTACGGGAAAGATTTATGTCATTTTTATTTATTCATTTTTTTTTTTTTAGTAGAAATGGCGGCGATCAGCGAATTTTTAACGGGGTTGCGGCGGACAGATCGGACCCCTAACTGACATTTTTGACACTTTTGGGGGCACCAGTGACATTACTACAGTAATCAGTGCTATAAATATGCACTGTTACTGTAAAAATGACACTGGCAGGGAAGGGGTTAACCTATGGGTGATCAAAGGGTTAAGTGGGAGCCTAGGGGAGTTTTTTCTAACTGTATGGGCGTTGGGCTTGTGAAATGATCATAGAGACATGTGATCCTATATAGAAGGATCACAGAGACCTGTGATCCTATATAGAATGATCACAGAGACCTGTGATCCTGTATAGAATGATCACAGAGACCTGTGATCCTATATAGAATGATCACAGAGACCTGTGATCCTATATAGAATGATCACAGAGACCTGTGATCCTATATAGAATGATCACAGAGACCTGTGATCCTATATAGAATGATCACAGAGACCTGTGATCCTATATAGAATGATCACAGAGACCTGTGATCCTATATAGAATGATCACAGAGACCTGTGATCCTATATAGAATGATCACAGAGACCTGTGATCCTATATAGAATGATCACAGAGACCTGTGATCCTATATAGAATGATCACAGAGACCTGTGATCCTATATAGAATGATCACAGAGACCTGTGATCCTATATAGAATGATCACAGAGACCTGTGATCCTATATAGAATGATCACAGAGACCTGTGATCCTATATAGAATGATCACAGAGACCTGTGATCCTATATAGAATGATCACAGAGACCTGTGATCCTATATAGAATGATCAGAGACCTGTGATCCTATATAGAATGATCACAGAGACATGTGATACTATATAGAATGATCACAGAGACCTGTGATCCTATATAGAATGATCACAGAGACATGTGATCCTATATAGAATGATCACAGAGACATGTGATCCTTTATAGAATGATCACAGAGACCTGTGATCCTTTATAGAATGATCACAGAGACATGTGATCCTTTATAGAATGATCACAGAGACATGTGATCCTATATAGAATGATCACAGAGACATGTGATCCTTTATAGAAGGATCACAGGTGCTCTGTGATCATTTCAGGGAGAAGAACGGTCGGTTGTGTTTACAACAGCTGACTGTCCTTCTCTCTCATCGGGGAACGATCGTAGATGCCTGGCGGCAATCACGGCCACCGGTTCCGTGGATCGGCTTTCCCGCTGCCTAGTGGGGGCAGGAGCGTGCCCCCCAGCACCACGCGCGCGACCGACGTAGGGCTACATCGTTTCGCGCAGCCGAGCCAACCTGCCGCTGTAAAACTGGGGCGGGCGGTTGGCATGTGGTTAAACGTCAGTTTTTTAAAGTTAGTTCAGGCCACGGCGTGAGATTTTGTTTAGCTTAGTTCGCAGAGAGCGGCAGCCACCATCCTCCCAGCCTTTCTGCGGATGTGGCGGTAAATCTGCCAGATAACGAGTAAGAGAAAAAGACGAGTGCAGATAGACGGGACACTCGTTTGAACATCAACCATTTCATTTAAATGACAGATAATATTTGATGTTTTAAACAAAATGTCATCTCCCTGTTTCCATGTAATTTGTGATGTACCGCGGAGACAATCAAAATGTAAATGAACGAACAAACATCCCTGCTTGTTTTGTAGCTGAAAACAGTTTAAAGATCCGCTGATAAAAAATTTGACATTCTGTTTACAAAACTATGTTTATTTCCCAACTAGATACATTTATTGTGTCAAATCCTGACATTTTTACTTCAAGGGCATGCCTACCCAATCTTGAGTCCCTGTTCACATTTCTGCGATGCGGGAACGCTGCAAATATACAGCGTATTCCCACATCGCATCCGCACCCCTGGCAGTTCACACTGCCATATGCGATACGCTGAGGGTATCAATTAAAAGTTAATGACACCCCCAGATCAGATCGCATATCGCAGTTCGATCTGAAAGTTCGCACAGAATCGGATCACACCTAGTGTGAACCACCATGTGATCCGATTCTGCTGCGGATAAAAAAAAGGGTCCTGTGCGAGTCGGGTGCGATTGTGGTGCGAATTCAGCCATACAAACTGTATGGCTGATTTTGCACTGCACAGAGATCGCATGTTATTTTAGGAGCAGTGCGCTCCTAATTACATGCGATCTCTGTGATCGCAGAAATGTGAACCGGCACTAAAGCTGAACTCCAGCCTTCACTTTTTTGTCTTGCACAGTTGTATCGGCTCCTCTTCTTTTACTGAAATGGCTTATTCTGATTTCACTGCACACTGTGAGCTTCTTATAATGTGCGTTAGAAACTGGAGCAAGTCAGATAGAACCCTCCTCATTTTCTGGCTTGAGGACATCCAGCATCATCCAGCACTTTTCTCCACAGGCTTACTATCCCTGGCTCACCCCTTTCACTTATTGGGTTTAAAGTAGGGATTTTTCATAATTGATACTTACAAATCTTAAAGTAGGGATCGACTGATTATCGGCAAAGCCGATATATTGAGGGCCGATCTGCACCAAAGTGACCGATATTGCTGATATTTCGGGAAAGTGCTTGTACCGGAGTGATGCCTGCAGCTAGAGGCGTCACTCCAGTACCGGCGTCCATAGCCAACGGTTGGCTGTCTTGTAATGACAAACCGATGCAACTGAGAAGCCGCTCGGCTGTCATTACAAGGAGCAGGAGGGGACCTCCCCCTTCCGCAGCTCACCCGGGTCTCCCGTCCCACTGTGAAACCCAGGCAACCAGCCTGAATGGCCGCCGAAGACCCGATCAAAGCTGCATTCGGCTCTGATCGGGTCTCCATGTAAAAACCCAGAAGTGATGTCATGACATCACTTCCGGGTACTGGCGCCAGATTTAAAAAAATGACAGCATTCAAAACAGCCAAACTTGGCGTTTTGAATGCTTTTAAGTGCAGAGGAGGGGTTTGGGGTTTTTTAGACCCCCAGATCCCTCCACAAGAGTACCTGTAAAAAATAAATTTTTTTTTTTTTTTAAATGTCCGAAAATATCGGCCAATATCGGTATCGGCAATAAAAAAACGATACGATATGGTCGATCACTAGTTTAAAATGGAATTCCAGCAGGGGCTGACTGGCAACTTTCAACCCAAGGGGCAAGTACAATCCAGAAGCCCATGGTGCAGCAATTCGGCCCCTCTCTCACTCTCCCTCTACCCGGCCGCCTCCTGACCCCCATTCCAGGCTGAAGCCCTGCTCCAGGTACTCTCTACCCACCAGCCAAATCCGGGTTCCCGACCTGGACAGCAGGGGGCGATTGGGGGAGCTTGGACAGCTTGGTTTGGGCTGGCCGGGGGAGAGTCTCCAGTGGGGCATGGAACTGACCTCTGCTCAGACACAATTTACACCATGGGTGTCCAACCTTTTGGCCTCTCTGGGCCACATTGAGTGTAGAGAAATTTTCTCGGGCCGCATATAAAATATATACTATAGTTAAGGTATATAAGTAATAAAATGCCGCTGCGCCCTTCCCACGCCGCCGCAACCCCCCCCCCCGTGCACTAATTTAACACAACTAGAAGATGATCAATTGAAATGGAATCAGTATACATAGGTTTACTTCTTCTGAGAGATATTAAAGCAACATTTAGTGATTTGAAGTGGTCATGGTGGTAGGAGTCAGAAACACTGCACATTCTCGCCTCCCCCCTCCCCTCCGAGGCAGCCTCTGCCTACCATTAGTTGGAAGCCGCTGTGGCCATGCCCCCGACCCGACTTCCTTCCTCCTCAGCAAAAAAAAAATTGTCAGGGGGCAGTGGGCCGCATTGCCTGGGGTTCCGGGCCGCATGTGGCCCCCAGGCCGCAGGTTGGACATGCCTGGTTTACACCATTCATGTAGGGGGAAGGCCTGCGCTCTGTCCTTGTCTTCATCCCGCACTCAGTAGGTCAGCAGCGAGGACTTCTTACTTCTCTTCACCAGGAATAATTTAGGCATGTCTGTGGCAGAAGCAGTGCAGCCATTTTACAGGGCATCAGAGCAGCCCGGGGGGCAATTGCCCCCTCACCCAGTCCTCCCATTAATTCCAGACAAAGAGTAATAAGCGTAAACCTGCTCCCCCCCCCTCCCATTCTAAGCCCGTTTACTACCCTGTGAAGCATGGGTGCTCAACCCGTGGCCCTCCAGCTGTTGTGGAACTACAACTCCCATCATGCCTCTGTCTTTGGTAGTCATGATTGTAACTGTCAGCCGCTTGCAATGCCTCATTAGACTTGTAGTTCCGCAACAGCTGGAGTGCCACTGGTTAAGCATCCATGCTGTAAAGCACAGGTGTCAAACTGGTGGCCCTCCAGCTGTTGAAGAACTACAAGTCCCATGAGGCAGTTACAAGTATGACTCCCATGGGCAGAGGCATGATGGGACTTGTAGTTCTGCAACAGCTTGACACCCCTGCGGAAAGAAGTCTATACTTGCCTGATCTGAGACAGCCCTGGTCAGGTCACATGATCAGGTCCCAGCGCCCGCTTCAGTGTAGAGGAGGGACAGCCAACAAGGGATGCCCCATAGTAAGTCTATAGGTGAAGTCATCGCCCAGCCACTGCAGCCATTGTTGGCGATCTCTCTTCTAGACTGAAGAGATCACATGACTGCACCGGAGCGCCCTTAGAATAGGTAAGTATAAAATCAGGGAGGGAGCAGGTTTAGGCTTCGTCAGTATCTGACTATGCTTCCAATTTACAGAGATTGTAAACGGTGACCGTGTAAAACAACCCATTCAGTTTAACCACTTCTGGATCGGAAGGATTTGCCCCCTTAATGACCAGGCAATTTTTTGCAATTCTGCACTGCGTGACTTTAACTAAAAGTTGCGCGGTCGTGCGATGCTGTACCCAAATAAAATTGATGTCCTTTTTTTCCCACAAATAGAGCTTTTCCCACAAATAGAGCTTTTCTTCCCCCCCAAAAAAAAAGTAAAAATCTACATTTTTCATCCTTTTAGGCCAATTTGTTTTCTGCTACATATTTTTGGTAAAAAAAATAAATAATCGCAATAAGTGTATTTTCATTGGTTTGCGCAAAAGTTTTTGAGTCTACAAAGTAGGGGAAAGATTTATGTCATTTTTATTTATTTTTTACTAGTAATGGTGGCGATCTGCGATTTTCTTGCGGGACTGCGACATTGCGGCGGACAGATCGGACCCCTAACTGACATTTTTGACACTTTTGGGGTTACCATTATGCTATACATATGCACTGTTACTGTAATAATGACACTGGCAGGGAAGGGGTTAACCTAGGGGTGATTAACCTAGCGGCTTTGATTGCCGCCTGACACCCGCAATCGCTCCCTGCTGAGAGAGAAGGACGGGCGGCCGTTGTAAACACAGCTGACCGTTCTTCTCCCTGAAATGATCACAGTGCTCCTGTGATCCTTCTATATAAGTTCACATGTCTCTGTGGTCATCTCAGAAGCCACGCCCCCCCACAGTTAGAATCACTCCCCTAGGGTCACATTTAACCCCTTGATCACCCACACTGTTAACCCCTCCCCTGCCAGTGTTATTATTACAGTAACAGTGCATATTTTTATCACTGATCACGATCGCAGGTGGCCGGTGGCAATCGCATCCGCCGGTCCCGTTGATAGGCATTCCTGCTGCCTAGTGGGGTCAAGAGCCTGCTGCGGTCGCTCCCCAGCACCTCTCCTGCGACTGACGTACCCCTACATCGTTTCGCACAGCCGAGCCTGCCTGCTGCAGTAAAACTGCAGCACCTGGTCGGCAAGTGGTTAAAATAGAAATGAAATGCAAACATTTTTTGTATAAATATAAAAAAGCCATTAAAAATACCTTTCTTCCCTTTTTTGTGATCACATTTCCTCTGTTTTCAGCTGCATAAGAGCTGGGGGGAAGAGAAGCAGCAGTACACTGATCTTCCTAGTGAATGGCTGTTAAGGTGGGTCCTGTCAGGACACGTCTAATCATTGGAGGAGAGCACACTGAGTTTCCAGCATGGTTACAGAACTGACCACAGTGTGTTCTCCTGCTTAGCGTGGTCAGTTTTTAATAGGAAAGCAGAGAGACTGGCAGGAACACCAGGGATTTCACATAAAGGAAGCAATACAAAGAGAACAGGAGACACTCATACAAGTACATGGTACAGCAGGCACATATCAGGAATATGAAGTATTGGGGTAACAAATGCTTTAAGTTCATAGAGGTTCATCGTCACATATGGATTTTACTCAGGGTGGTCCATATGGAAATACAGCTTTCCTAGGAACACCCACTCCTCCAGACGGACATCCACCCATCAAGACATTTTCTTTTTTCTATTTGCATTACTCCTTCCGGGAGCCTGCCCACTGCTTGCACCAGGATTGAGGGCTCTTGAGTGGAGTACTGGGGCAGGGCACCCTATAAGCCTCTACCACTGGCCATGATCTGCCTGCATTGCATAGAGCAGCATATAGTCCTTGGGATGACATCACTGGGTCTAAAATAAAATTCAGTGCATCCAGAAAGTATTTGCAGCACTTCACTTTTTCTAAATTTTGTTATGTTACAGCCTTATTCCAAAATGGATTAAATTTAAATCTGCCTGCACCAGACACTTCAAGAATATATACACATGGACTTGAAGTGACTGCTTATGACATCTTTCCAGCTTGCTTGTTGGTTTCCCAGTGCATCCTGGGATATTTCATACCATCACTAACTCCAGAATATTCCAGCTAAAGCTGAATAAAAGCCTCTCAAAAGCTTCAGGTGCTATAAGCGAGAGTTGTAATAGACTTCTATGGAGGCTTTGGAGACCAAGTCCCCCCCAAGTCCTGTTCACCAAGTCCCCAGCTTATTAGTACCCTTGTTCGGGAGGTCCCCTGCTCAGTAACCCCACCAGCTCTGCTGATGTCCCACTTAGTAGTACCCCCAGCTTTGCTCATCCCCAGCTCAGTAGCAACCCCCAGCTCTGCTGATTTTCTGATCCTCCCCTCTTTCCGGTAACTCCCCACTATATTGCTCCCATGCTGCCCACCACATCTGACATCTGCTAGTTTCCCCTTCTCTGGTCCCACAGCTCTGCTGATCCTCGACCGTTCAGTCCTCTCTTTCCAGTCCTCACTCACCTTTCGCATTTGAGTTCCCATGTTGCACACCACGTGTGCCATCTGCTAGTTGTTCTGCTCCAGTTGGACCCCCCTCACCTTCCTGCTGCTCCACGCTGCTCACCAAATGTGATGCCTGCACCAGAAACTTCAAGAGTATATACACATGGACTGGAAGTGACTGCTGATGACATCTTTCCAGCTTGCTTGTTGGTTTCCCAGTGCATCCTGGGATATCTCATACCATCAATACCTCCAGAACAATGAAGCTAAAGCGGAATAAAAGCCTCTCAAAAGCTTCCGGTTGAGCGAGAGTTGTAATAGACTTCTATGGAGGCTTTGGAGACACTTTAAAGCACCATGGAGGAAAAATTTTTAAGCAAAGGGAAGCAAAGCAAACACAATGTGTGAACAGGACTGTAAGGTAACCATTTTATTTAGTGAGAGGTGCTTTAATTGGCATTTGGAGAGCTTTAAAAAAGCATGGACACTGCCACATTTTGAAGGGTAAACGAGCCCTTACTAATAAAAGATAACAAGAAACATATTTTGGAGTTTAATACTTTTATACTTTATATTTTTCCAATATATTTATATTGTGTTTTAAATGTATTTATTTTTTTTTTTTTCTATAAGGCATTTGCAGGAGTCCAACCAACCTTCAAGTGATTTAGGATGGGACAAGGCTCAGCAGTTGTTGTTTCAGGCAGCAGAGGATTGTCTGATTGGCAGAAGCTTCATATTTGCTGTGAAGGTAAATGCAGACATTTTATTTGTGCTTCTTTTGCTTATAAGAAACAAGTAAATTTTTTATTTTATGTTGCCAGTGTTAGTTATGGAGGAAAGAAGGAAAAATGGTTGGTTGATGAGGGGAAACACAATCCTATTCTCTTTCTGGGAAACAATCTTTTGGCTAGAATCTTTTTTTCTTTTTTTTTTTTTTTTTTTTTTTTAAAGATGCAGTGGTAAGAGATACCACTGAAGGTGGACTTCCATCACTAGTTACTAGTGTCAAGGCTGCAGGAGACTAGTATTCATTCAATTGCACAAACTGAAAGTTAAAAAAGCCATATCACCTCCAGATCCTATCTTTTTTCAATAAACTTGATTCCATAGGGAACCGTGCATCACAAACAGCATCCACCTGGCCCTGCTCCTCTATTGTGTTTCATCCCAGGAGAGGCTTATTGTCCACCAGACCCTGCTCCTCCTCCACCAGTATATTTTACCCCAGAGAGGCGTATTGTCCATCAGACCCTGCTCCTCCTCCACCAGTATATTTTACCCCAGAGAGGCGTATTGTCCATCAGACCCTGCTCCTCCTCCATTTGCATATTTTACTCCAGGAGAGGCTTATTGTCCACCAGACCCTGCTCCTCCTCCTCTAGCATATTTTACCCCAGTAGAGGCTTATTGTCCATCAGACCCCGCTCCTCCTCCACCAGTATATTTTACCCCAGGAGAGGCGTATTATCCACCAGATCTTGCTCCTCCTCCACCAGTATATTTTACACCCAGGAGAGGCGTATTGTCCACCAGATCTTGCTTCTCCTCCACCAGTATATTTTACTCCAAAAGAGGCTTACTGTCCACCAGACCCTGCTCCTCCTCCACCAGTATATTTTACCCCAGGAAAGGCGTATTGTCCATCAGACCCTGCTTTTCTTCCACCTGTATATTTTACCCCAGGAGAGGCGTATTATCCACCAGATCTTGCTCCTCCTCCACCAGTATATTTTACACCCAGGAGAGGCTTATTGTCCATCATACCCTGCTATTCCTCCACCTGTATATTTTACCTCAGGAGAGGCGTATTGTCCACCAGATCTTGCTTCTCCTCCACCAGTATATTTTACTCCAAAAGAGGCTTACTGTCCACCAGACCCTGCTCCTCCTCCACCAGTATATTTTACCCCAGGAAAGGCGTATTGTCCACCAGACCCTGCTATTCTTCCACCTGTATATTTTACCCCAGGAGAGGCGTATTGTCCAGCAGACCCTGCTCCTCCTCCACTAGTATATTTTACCCCAGGAGAGGCTTTACAGTCACCAGACCCTGCTCCTCCTTCACCAGTTAATTTTACCCCAGGAGAGGCGTATTGTCCAGCAGACCCTGCTCCTCCTCCACCAGTATATTTTACCTCAGGAGAGGCGTATTGTCCATCAGAACCTGCTCCTCCTCCACCAGTATATTTTACCCCAGGAGAGGCTTATTGTCCTCCAGACCCTGCTCCTCCTCCACCAGTATATTTTGCCCCAGGAGAGGCTTATTGTCCTCCAGACCCTGCTCCTCCTCCACCAGTATATTTTACCTCAGGAGAGGCGTATTATCCACCAGATCTTGCTTCTCCTCCACCAGTATATTTGACCTCAGGAGAGACTTATTGTCCACCAGACCCTGCTCCTCCTCTACTAGCATATTTTACCCCAGGAGAGGCTTATTGTCCACCAGACCCTGCTCCTCCTCCACCGGTATATTTTACCCCAGGAGAGGCGTATTGTCCACCAGACCCTGCTCCTCCTCCACCGGTATATTTTACCCCAGGAGAGGCTTATTGTCCACCAGACCCTGCTCCTCCTCCACCGGTATATTTTACCCCAGGAGAGGCGTATTGTCCACCAGACCCTGCTCCTCCTCCACCGGTATATTTTACCCCAGGAGAGGCGTATTGTCCACCAGATCTTGCTTCGCCTCCACCAGTATATTTTACCTCAGGAGAGGCCTATTGTCCACCAGATCTTGCTTCGCCTCCACCGGTATATTTTACCTCAGGAGAGGATGCTTCTCCTCCACCAGTATATTTTACTCCAAAAGAGGCTTATTGTCCACCAGACCCTGCTTCTTCCCCGCCAAAACAAGTTTTACCCTGGGAGCCACTTGCCATCCACCAATCGCTGTCCCTCTTTCTTCAACACGTTTTACCCAAGATTGCGACCAAATTGCAAGGAGCGGCCACCAGAGAGTTGGTCGTGGATACAGCATACAGCCAGGTGTAGCTGCTAAAGCTGGATACCCCTGTTGCAAGGGGAGAGACATCTGGTGAGTGTACTATCAGGAGGTGGCAGGAATGGAGACACCGGGCACACTGCATGCTGTTGCACAAACCTCTTCTTGTAACATTATCAAGTAGCGTTCCTTTTATTGATGCTACCATAAGGACCAGCAAGGATAGCTGGAACGATAGGCTAATTAAAAGGACACTGCACATTATCCATGGACTGTTCACTAAGCACAGATCACTTTTTCATCAATATGGCTTATATGTGATTACATAGAGTGTTTATGATTTGAGTGTAATTGGAAGCTCACTCTACTTGGGCACTATTATTTTAGCACTGGCACTTTAGTAATGTTTGCTCATAATTTCTTGCAAATGTTACACAATAACTTATATTTTTCACTTTAGTCATTTTTGCACATAATTTTTTGCATATGTTGCACCATAATTTATATCCTTTTTGATTTGTTGTTTTTGGAGAATATGCATACGGGTATACTAGTATTTTATTGCACATAGAGCAGCGCCAAAACCCATTTTTTTATACATAGAGCCTACTTGCATTAAGTTGCTGCCATATGATTGGCTGATTAGCAATTTATGTTACCAAGCAATTGAACAGGTGTACCTAATAAAGTGGCCAGTAAGTGTATGCAGAGTGGGGAAGGGGTTAGCGCCTCTATCCCCTGTAGACAAAATGTCATCGTACCTACTGTCTTGGTGACGTGATGGGTGGGGAGGGGATTCTAGTAAATGACAATACAGCAAAAAAAAAAAAAATGAGGTTGAAGGATTATAAGAGGTACATGAAAGTCAGCCAGCCCCCAGTCTGATGTACTCACCCTCCAGTCTGCCACCAACCAAGTAGACCTGTCTCTTGATACAAAGAACAGGGGTTTAGATGACACACATTTGCAAACGCATGTGAAAGCTGCAGAGCCACTTCACGGCACCCTGTTAAATCTGCAGTCCTAACACTCCTAATTTAATGTCTCCACAATGGAAGCACATGGCTGCTAATGGATGGATGGGGGAACAGGTGAGAGGGAGACAGCCCAACCTCCCCCAACCCACCCTCATCCATGACTGGTCTACAGCAAAAAAATAAAAAAAACAACCCTTCTATATCCAGAAAGATCATTTATTGTTTTGGCTGGAGTTCTACTCTTTTCACTTTCACTATTTATGTTCCATAACAGGTTCCAGATCATCTGCACAGGGATGGATTGAGTAACTCGTCACAACTTGTAGCCTGCCAGATCATTCCTATAAACGATGACCATGCCGTCAGCATCTTTAACCGCTACCATCATCTGGTGGAGTTCATATCAAGCAACAGCATGATAAACACCAGGCACGAGCTCTCTGCACAGTCCCCTCACAAAGGCTTCTGGGATTTGACAGACGCAGAGAGCAGCCATAGTCTTCATCAAAGTGCAAATCAGTTTGCAGATTACTGGCAGCAGTCCCTCGGCCTAGCCTCCTCACCCACATTGAACACATCAGAAGAAACTCCATCCTGCAGTACCAGCCCAAGTCAGGCCAAGAAGGCCAAGGGAAAGTCTTGTGACGGGGGAAAAAAATTAAAGGAAAGAGTCTCTGCTGAGGGCAATGCAAAATCTACAGATCATAAAGTCATTGTTAAAGATCTCCTCTACATTCCAAAGAACAGTCCTCTGAGGGTTAAAAGTCCTTCAGCGAATATAGTTAAGCCCCATGCTGATACATGTGGCTACAATCAGTGCTCATCACATGCAAACCGCCTATCCTCCCGGGTGAGCTGCCGACATCACCGCCATCTGCACAATGTTTGTAATTCAAACAGTTACGGGCGCCAAGACTGTTCAGCCTGCCTTAAGCATTTTCCTTCCCAAAACATGCAGACACCTGAAAGCCATCAAGATGAAAATGGAACTTGGGATGAGTTCCTGTTCTCTGAAAGCCTCAGCGAGTTTATAGCAAGACTTGAGAACTCGGAGGAGGAAAGATTGAACTTTAGCGTCAAAGAGAATAAGTTTAGAATCGGCAACAAAAAGGAAGAGTTTTATGAAGGCCATTCCAAAACTGCTCATGACCTCATTAAAATGCCAGGTGCCTTGTTAGCACTATCTAGTAAGAAAATCAAAATCAAAACCCCTACAAAGACCAGAGCACCGCACTGCTTGGGGGACACCAGATCTAACACCGTTGCATCAAAAGAGCCTTCTGAAATTATTCAAAGTGACAATCCTGAAGAGGCATGGGCTAGTTCTGCATCGGAAAGCCTTCAAGGACTTTTACAGAAGTCTTTTTTACGTGACTTCTCGTCGAAAGACTCAGTTGTTAGTGTAGCCAGTTCAGTGAGTTCTCACCAAGACACCTTTTTACCAATGAATGAAAGTGCACCTTATATAGTTACAGAAAATAAAAGAAACTTAGAAATAAACACGATTAATAAGAACATAAACAAGTATATCCTTCCTATAGAGCATTGTAGCTCTTCTCATTGTAAAGAGACAGGAGATGTAGATAATGAGAGCCGATTGGATCTTGTTCTTTTAAGGTGTGATAACCTGAAACCAACTAATGCAAGTCCCGAAAGCTACAATGCTTCTGCCGATCTCTTCGATGATATGGAAGAAATCTCAGGAGAAACACTACAGTCAAAACTTACAAGCTCCCTCAAAAGAAGACATGCTAAGGAGGTTAGAGGCTTAAAGACTCCTTCTTCATGGGAATCGCCATGTACAGATGTCATCGTTCGAAGAAATTCCCAATTCCAAGCTCGTTATTTGCAGGAAGTTAATGAAACTGGCACCATACATGATCTGCTGTCATGCTTGCAGTCCACCCCAATGCTAAGACCACTCACAGAGTCCAGTATTCTTACTGGTGATGGTTGTATCTTCAGAGACCCCAGAACACCCGTTCTTTCCAGGAGATCAAGTCATTCTCTTACAAATTTCCTGCTGAAGAAAATCAAACAGTCACTGTCAAGAACCAGTTCAAACATGTATTGCACAGCTTCTGAAAATTTACGTCTCTGTTCCCCGGTCCTCCCTTCGTTTTCAGAGATGTCAAGGTGCCAAATCTTACAGAGGAGAAACACACTGGTCATTAAATCAGGAAAAAAGAAACTGAATTTGGAAGACAAAGGGAACTGCAATATCCGAAAATGTAATGGCGGGTCTAATCAGGATGGAGGAGACGGCAGCATTGTGCCCAGATGTCAAATGGAGCAGTCTGAAATATATATAGTGCAAGATGGAGTAACCACATCTCCATTGATGTCCCCCTTGCATATGTTTACTTTAAAGAACCCTCTCCCTGGTGAATGGTCTCCAGAACTTTTCAATGAACAGTCAAATGTTTCCAGGGAGAATGACACTCTTCAGAGGCGTTTGTTTTAAAAGGGAGATGAATTGTTTGTTGGTAAACTATATTATTTATTAAATGAATTGTAAGGCCAAGTTATGATTTTTTTTTTATTATTTGTAGAAAAACTTAACTTTTTAATTTCCATGGGGTGTACTTACTTTTTCACATGACTGTGTGTGTGTGTATGTGTATACAGTGTGTATATATATATATATATATATATATATATATATATATATAATGTGTGTGTATATATGTATGTATATATGTATATATATATATATATATATATATATACCTCACAAAAGTGCACACACCCCTCACATTTTTTGTAAATATTTTATTCTATCTTTTCATGTGACATCACTGAAGAAATGAAACTTTGCTACAATGTAACGTAGTGAGTGTACAGCTTGTATAACAGTGTAAATATGCTGCCCCCTCAAAATAACTCCACACACAGCCATTAGTGTCCAAATCACTGGCAACAAAAGTGAGTGCACCCCGAAGTGAAAATGTCAAAACTGGGCCCAATTAGCCATTTTCCCTCCCCGGTGTCATGTCACTCGTTAGTGTTACAAGGTCTCAGGTGTGAATGGGGAGCAGGTGTGTTTAAATTTGGTGTTCTCGCTTCCATTCTCTCATACTGGTCACTGGAAGTTCAACATGGCACCTCATGGCAAAGAACTCTCTGAGGATCTGAAAAAAAGAATTGTTGCTCTACATAAAGATGGCCTAGGCTATAAGAAGATTGCCAAGAAGCTGAAACTGAGCTACAGCACAGTAGCCAAGACCATACAGCGGTTTAACAGTACAGGTTCCACTCAGAACAGGCCGCGCAATGGTTGACCAAAGAAGTTGAGTGCACGTGCTCAGCGTCATATCCAGAGGTTGTCTTTGGGAAATAGACGTATGAGTGCTGCCAGCATTGCTGCAGAGGTTGAAGGGGTGGAGGGTCAGCCTGTCAGTGCTCAGACCATACGCCGCACACTGCATCAAAGGGGTCTGCATGGCTTCTGTCGTCCCAGAAGGAAGCCTCTTCTAAAGATGATGCACAAGAAAGCCCGCAAACAGTTTGCTGAAGACAAGCAGACTAAGGACAAGGATTACTGGAACCATGTCCTGTGGTCTGATGAGACCAAGATGAACTTATTTGGTTCAGAAGGTGTCAAGCGTGTGTGGTGGCAACCAGGTGAGAAGTACAAAGACAAGTGTGTTTTACCTACAGTCAAGCGTGGTGGGAGTGTCATGGTCTGGGGCTGCATGAGTGCTGCCAGCACTGGGGAGCTACAGTTCATTGAGGGAACCATGAATGCCAACATGTACTGTGACATACTGAATCAGAGCATGATCCCCTCCCTTCATAGACTGGGCCGCAGGGCAGTATTCCAACATAACGACCCCAAACACACCTCCAAGATGACCACTGCCTTGCTAAAGAAGGTGAGGGTAAAGGTGATGAACTGGCCAAGCATGTCTCCAGAGCTAAACCCTATTGAGCATCTGTGGGGCATCCTCAAACGGAAGGTGGAGAAGCGCAAGGTCTCTAACATCCACCAGCTCCGTGATGTCATCATGGAGGAGTGGAAGAGGACTCCAGTGGCAACCGGTGAAGCTCTGGTGAACTTCATGCCCAAGGGTGTTAAGGCAGTGCTGGAAAAAAATGGCGGCCACACAAAATATTAACACTTTGGGCCCAATTTGGACATTTTAACTTAGGATTGTACTCACTTTTGTTGCCAGCTGTTTAGACATTAATGGCTGTGTGTTGAGTTATTTTGAGGGGACTACAAATTTACTGTTATACAAGCTGTACACTACTTTACATTGTAGCAAAGTGTAATTTCTCTTACGTCCTCCGACAGTCGCCGCCTCTCCATATTCGTCACTATGGGGTTATTGACCTTTGCTCCGTAGGAGTAGCTAGGCAACAGAATATGTCAATATTAAAAGTTTTTAGCATATCCCACCACCAGGGGGTGGTCCCCTCAGTCAATACCCTCCTGCTTCCTGTATCCATACCTCAGTTTCATTGTCTAGCTATCAGGAGTAGCAGGCTGTTTCTGTGCTGGGGCTTTTTGTCTCAGCCTTTATCTTCTTTTTTGATTTTATTTGAGTTTTTTTCTCTCTTTTTACTTAGCTGTTATTTTTTTCAGCGTTAGTTAGTTCTTCTGATGAAGAGGATCGTGCGGGCTGGGTCTCGGGCTGGCCCCCCTGGTCGCAGGTTGTGGGCCAGTGGCTTCCCAGCCTGCCATCGAGCGTTCAGTCAGGTTTTTTCCTGGCATGTGTGAACGACCCATCCCTGTTCGCTGCAGGGATGCTGCGGTGAGGTGGCTACCTCACTGGACGCCATGCGGTTTCGCACCGCTGTTCTACTGCGTCCTGGCTGCGACTCTCCCTGTCTTTTGTGCAGCGGCTTGATCGCTTGGGCGGGCTCCCCACGCCATTCGCAAGGTAAGTGTACTCTGTGTGGGGACCGGTCTGTTTAGTGGGTGTCAGTCTGGGACTGTGTAACCCTGCATTTCTGTACACACTATTGGGCTCCCTGTCTGGTTTGCTGCTTCTGTGGGCTGCAAGGAGGGGGGCCATCCTGCACTGTGCTGTGTTGCAAGCGGTGTATTTTCTCTGTGTGACAGGCTGTATGCTGTGGGGCATGATGTGAGACATGTTATGCATACATGCGGCGGCCGCTGCTGCGGTCCGCCATTTTTTTTATTAATAGCATATGCTGGCCATTACTGTGTGTGGAGAGCGGCGTTTTGGCGCCAAGCGCCGCCATTTTGGCGGCGATCGCTCAGACCACATGTCAGCGCTGCATGCTCTGCCTTTACAGTCCCCCACCGGCGGCCATGTTTGTGGAGCCTCCCATAGGCTTTATAGGAACAGTCTGTATTACATCACTTCCTTTGCCCTGAGACCAGCAATCGATGCAGCAGCCTGAGGGATCTCTCCAGGTTTACCTTTCCTTATTCCTGTATTCCTTGCAGGGGCGTAACTACAGGGGTTGCAACCGCAGCCAGGGCCCATGGTCCAGGGGGCCCATGCAGCTCCCCTGTACACCTGGATAGGAGGGGCGGCAGGGGCAGCATGTAGAGAAATCACTGTCCTCCTTTTTCCTCCTGTAGCTGCAGGAGGAAAATGGAGGAGATTGGTTCCTCTGTATGCTGCCCCTGCCGCACCTCCTATCCAGTTCACTTGTGTTCTGCTGTCTCTGGGCCCCTGTGTGCTCCCCTGGTCCCCCCCCCCCCCCCACTGTGCTCCCTCCCCTCTCCTGCTGGCTGCTGCAAGGGATGTGTCACAATAGAGAACCAGGAAGGGGTCGGTAAATATGAAATTTACCAGCTCCTTCCTTTTCTGAATGGACAGAGTCATAGTCAGTGACATTGTAAAAAAATAAAATGATAAAAAATAATACAATTATAATACCAAAAAATAAAAACTACTCACACCAGTTGGTGAACTTCCAGGATCGCAAAGGTCACACTTGCGACCGGGCCCTGGCATTCCACCACCGTGGGGAGGCCCCAAGATTGCAGGAAGGGGGTCCAGTGCAGAACTTGTGAAAGGGTAATAAAGTGCCCCTCAACGAGAGTAAAGGGCCCCAGGATCAGTGGGAAGAGCCCCAGGCTTGAAGGGAAGGGCCCCGGCCAGGGGCCTGGGGGGCCCTTCATGGTTTCTTGCACCGGGGCCCTAAAGGTTCTAGTTACGCCTCTGATTCCTTGCCTAAGTTTGTTGTACTTCTCCCTGTGGGGGTCGGTGTGTGCTGTGTGTGTGCGGTGGGCTACGCTGCCGTGCTCTTAAAGGGATAGTACCCCTTTTTTTCCTGCAAACTTCTGGGGCATGGATTCTCAGGAAAGCAAATTTCCTCCCACTTTAGTGGGGGGCCAAGGGTCTGCTGCTTCCCCGGAGGGGGGCGATTTGGCTGCCATTGTGGCTAATCTAGCTGCTCAGGTGCAGATGCTTGTGGCTGCTCAATCCACAAAACGGCCCAGAGTTTCAATTTCCTCTGATTCAGAGGGCGATGGTGATGGGGCTGTTATGGCTGGGGTTCCCTTATCGGGGTCCCGTTCGTCCCTGGACTTTGTGGGGTCGGAAGGGGAGGCAGAGGTTGAAGGGGTTGATGATTCCCCCCCTGGCTCGTCTGAAGAGCTTGCAATCATGGATGAATTGGTTGCTTCTATCAAACAAACGCTGCATTTACAGGATGAACCATGTCCTCCTGCCGTCCTGGCCTCTTATGGGACGCAGCGGAGACGCAAATCATCGCAGGTTTTCCCTTGCACTGAGGATTTTCAGCGCGCTGTTAGTGAGCAATGGCCCAATATAAAGAAGCCTTTTGCTGTGCCAAGTAGGTTCAAGCTGCGCTATCCCTTCACACCCGCCACTGATGAACGTTGGTGTGTGCCGCCTCCGGTGGATCACGCGGTGGCGGTTTTGAATAAATCTACTGCGATTCCGGCGGAAGATACCCCGGTGTTCCGGGACCCCACGGAAAAGAGACTGGAGTCTCTTGCCCGCCATACTTGGTTACCGGTTCCATGCTAAAAGCGATTTTTGCTTCCCTTATGGCAGCTCAGGCTGTCGCGGATTGGACGCAGGTGTTCAGGCGCGTCCTGGTGGCTGATTCTGCCCGCCGACAACGTTGGCTATGGTGGATCAAATTCATCAGGGTGTCATGTATTTGTGTGATGCGGACTTAGATGTAATCCCTTTGGCTGCACGTGTGCACAGCGTGGCGGTGTTGACACGCCGCTTGATTTGGCTGAAATGTTGGTCTGTGGACCAATCTTCTCGCAAAACTTTAGCTAATCTACCTTATACGGGATCTCGCCTTTTTGGCGACTCCCTGGATACGCTGATAAAGGGGATCTCTGGGGGTAAGAGCGCGCTCTTGCCCCAGTCTCACAAGGCTAAGGGTGCTCAAGGTAAGAAGCATGCTTCGTTTAGACCCTCTCAGGGGTCCTTTCGTGCTTTTCGGTCGCACTATAAGGGCAAACCCTTCAAAGGTCAAGGCTCCCAAAAAAAGCCGTGGACAGGTAAGCAGAAGTCCGGCCAGTCCGGGTCCGCTGCCCATAACAATGCGGCCTGAAGGGGCGCCCTCACCCAGTTCTGGGGTGGGGGGACGTTTGCTCGGTTTTCTTCAACCCTGGCTGGCCCGCGTTCGGGACAGGTGGGTTCAGGAGATCGTTCGGTCCGGTTACAAGATCGAGTTTCTCTCTCGGCCGGCGAGCAGATTTTTTCCCTCAAATCTTCAACTGTCTCCGGAGCGTTTGCGAGATCTGCACCTGGCGGTGCGGGACCTGCGGGCTCAGGGAGTGGTGGTTCCAGTGCCTCATCGGGACAGATTTCGGGGGTTTTATTCAAATCTGTTCACTGTGCCCAGAAAGGAGGGCAAGGTACGTCCGATTCTGGACTTGAAAGCTCTGAACCGCTTTGTGCGGGTTTGCAAGTTCCGCATGGAATCCCTGCGCTCGGTGGTGGCTGCCCTGGTTCCGGGGGAATTCATGGCCTCCATCGACTTGAAGGATGCGTACCTTCACATCCCCATTTTCGAGGGTCACCAGAGGTACCTTTGATTCGCCATTGCGGAGGATCATTACCAATTCGTGGCGCTGCCTTTTGGTCTCGCTTCGGCTCCGCGGGTGTTCACCAAGGTGCTTGCACCGGTTCTGGCTTTATTGAGAGCCCAGGGTATCTCTGTCCTGGGGTATCTGGACGACATTCTGGTTCGGTCTGCAACCAGTCAGGGTCTGGTGAAGGACCTGTCCGTCACAATGCAAACTCTACAGGAGTTTGGTTGGACGATAAACTTCCCAAAATCGACGCTGTGCCCGTCGGTTCGTCTTCCCTACCTGGGAATGATCCTGGACTCTGTTCAGGGGAAGGTCTTCCTGCCGGAAGACAAGCTCAGGACACTTCAGGAAGAAGTCAGGTCCCTCCGGGACATTCCGTGCTCATCCCTCCGGACGGGCATGAGGTGTCTAGGTTTGATGGTCTCGGCTTTCGAGGCGATTCCCTTTGCCCAGTTTCACACGAGGGGTCTCCAGGCGAAGATCCTGTCCAGGTGGGACGGGCGACCACAATCTCTGGATCTTCAGATCTCGTTGAGTCCTCGCACCAGAAGGGATCTTCTGTGGTGGCTACAGTCCCCGGCAGTGTCGGGGGGCAAGTCTTTTCGTCCGCTTTCGTGGACGGTGATCACCACGGATGCCAGCCTGTCGGGCTGGGGTGGTGTTCTGGGTGTTCTGTCCGCCCAGGGTACTTGGTCGGAGGGGGAATCCTCCCTTCCGATAAACATTCTGGAATTGCGGGCGATAAATCTCTGCCTTCGACGTTGGACGGACAGGCTTCAGGGCCGTCCGGTTCGGGTGCAGATGGACAATGCCACAGCGGTGGCCTACATAAACCACCAAGGGGGCACCAGGAGTGCCCGAGCGGCTCGGGAGGTGGCCGATATTCTGTCTTGGGCCGAGACGCACGTCCCGGCGATCACGGCGGTTCACATTCCGGGGGTGGAGAACTGGCAGGCGGATTATCTGAGTCGCCAGACCTTGGACCAGGGGGAATGGTCGCTCCACCCGGATGTCTTCCAGATGTTGTGCGCGAAGTGGGGTCTCCCAGATGTGGACCTGTTCGCGTCTCGTCTAAACAACAAGGTGGGAAGGTTCGTGGCAAGGACGCGCGATCCTCGGGCAGACGCGTCGGACGCGTTAGTGGCTCCGTGGCATCAGTATCGACTGATGTATACATTCCCACCGATTCAGTAACTTTCCAGGTTCCTTCGCAGGTTGTCCTCGGAACCGCTCACGGTGATTCTGGTGGCGCCAGACTGGCCTCGCCAGTCTTGGTACGCAGACCTCGTGGATCTGGCGGTCGACGCTCCATGGCGTCTGCCTCTTCGAGAAGATCTTCTGTCTCAAGGACCAATATTCCATCCTGCTTTACAGTCGCTGGCTTTGACGGCCTGGCTGTTGAAACCGAGGTCCTGAAGGATAGGGGTCTCTCCCCGGAGGTCATTCATACCTTGATCAACGCTAGAAAGGCTTCTTCGGGGAAGGTTTACTACCGTACTTGGAAGGCCTATTTTGCCTGGTGTGAGTCCAGGGGGTTTTCCCCTCGCTCATACTCGGTGTCTAGGGTGTTGTCTTTCCTTCAAACGGGTGTGGACCAGCGTTTGGCGTTGGCCACGATTAAGGGTCAGATTTCTGCGCTGGCCGTTCTTTTTCAATGCCCTGTGGCGTCTAATTCTTTGGTTAGCACTTTTGTTCAAGGTGTGCGACATCTGGTCCCTCCTAGGCGGGAGCCTTTGCCTCCATGGGATTTGAACCTCGTTCTGTCCGTGTTGCAACGTGCTCCCTTTGAAAAGATCAGGGAGATCTCGTTGCTTCTGTTGTCCAAGAAGGTCGCTTTTTTGGTGGCGATCACTTCGGCTCGCAGAGTGTCGGAGCTGGCAGCCTTGTCCTGCAGGTCTCCGTATCTGGTGATTCACTTAGATAAGGTGGTCTTGCGACCTAACCCTTCTTTTCTTCCGAAAAGGATCTCGGAATTTCATCTCAATGAGGACATTGTCTTGCCTTCACTTTGCGCGAAGCCTAAGCATCCGAAGGAGGTGGATTTACATTCCTTGGATGTTGTTCGGGCGATCAGGGTTTACCTGTCAGCGACTAAATCTTTTCGCAAGACGGATTCTCTTTTTGTCCTTCCTGAGGGGCCTCGGAAGGGCTTGGCGGCGTCAGCTTCTACCATCGCCAAATGTTTAGACAGACTATTGAGCAGGCATATGCTTTGAAGGGAAAAGTTCCCCCTATGCCTGTGAAGGCGCACTCTACCAGATCTCTGAGTACGTCTTGGGCCTGTCATCATCGGGCCTCTGTGGCCCAGGTGTGTAAGGCTGCGACTTGGTCGTCCGTTCACACCTTCTCAAAGTTCTACAAAGTGGATGTTCGGGCATCGGCAGATGCTTCCTTTGGCCGCAAGGTTCTTTGTGCGGCAGTACCTTAGGGTCCCTTATTTTTGGGCCCTTGGCTGTTTGGGATGTTTTTATCCCTGGGTTATTTGTTCTTCCTGGGTTATTGCTCCTGTTGAGCAAAAGTTTTTTTCATGCTGCCCAGCTGGTTTCCTTCCTTTGGTAAGGTTCCTTTCTCTGATGTGGGTCCAGCGTTGCCTTAGGCGCGGCTGCGTTTCTCACCCCTCATGTATGCACTGCTTTGGGACGTCCCCATAGTGACGAATATGGAGAGGCGGTGACTGTCGGAGGACGTAAGAGAAAACTGAATTTTTGTAAAATCTTACCTGTAAAATTCCTTTCTCTGAGTCCTCCGACAGTCGCCGCCCCCCCCCCCCTCTTTTGGGGTTTGTTTATGTACTCTACTGCTATTCTACTGAAACTGAGGTATGGATACAGGAAGCAGGAGGGTATTGACTGAGGGGACCACCCCCTGGGGTGGGATATGCTAAAAGCTTTTAATATTGGAGCAAAGGTCAATAACCCCATAGTGACGAATATGGAGAGGCGGCGACTGTCGGAGGACTCAGAGAAAGGAATTTTACAGGTAAGATTTTACAAAAATTCCGTTTTCTTCAGTGTTGTCAGATGAAAAGATAGAATATTTACAAAAATGTGAGGGGTGTACTCACTTTTGTGAGATACTGTATGTATGTGTGTATATATATATATGTGTATATATATATATATGTGTATATATATATATATATGTATATGTATATATATATATGTGTATATATATATATATATATGTGTATATATGTGTGTGTGTGTATATGTATATATATATATGTGTATATATATATATATATATATGTGTATATATGTGTGTGTGTGTATATATATATATATATATATATATATATATACACACACACACACACACACACACAGTTGTGCTGATAAGTTTACATACCCTGACAGAATTTTATGATTTTTTGGCCATTTTTCAGAGAAAATGAATGATAACTTTTCTTTCCCTCATGGTTAGTGTTTGGCTGAAGCCATTTATTATCAATCAACTGTGTTTACTCTTTTTAAATCATAATGACAATAGAAACTACCCAAATGACCCTGATGAAAAGTTTACATACCCTGGTGATTTTGACCTGATAACATGCACACAAGTTGACACAAAGGGGTTTGAATGGCTGTTAAAGGTAACCATCCTCACCTGTGATCTGTTTGCTTGTAATTAATGTGTGTGTTTAAAAGGTCAATGAGTTTCTGGACTCCTGACAGACCCTTGCATCTTTCATCCAGTGCTGCTCTGACGTTTCTGGATTCCGAGTCATGGGCAAAGCAAAATAATTGTCAAAGGATCCGCAGTAAAAAGTAGTTGAACTGTATAAAACAGGAAAGGGATATAAAAAGATATCCAAGGAATTAAGAATGACAATCAGCAGTGTTCAAACTCTAATCAAGAAGTGGAAAATGAGGGGTTCTGTTGAAATCAAATCACGGTCAGGTAGACCAACTAAAATTTCAGCCACAACTGCCAGGAAAATTGTTCAGGATGCAAAGAAAAACCCACAAATAACTTCAGGTGAAATACAGGACTCTCTGAAAACCTGTGGTGTGGATGTTTCAAGATGCACAATAAGGAGGCACTTGAAGAATGATGGGCTGCATGGTCAAGTCGCCAGAAGAAAGCCATTACTACACAAATGCCACAAAGTATCCCGCTTACAATATGCCAAACAGCACAGAGACAAGCCTCAAACCTTCTGGCACAAAGTCATTTGGAGTGATGAGACCAAAATTGAGCTTTTTGGCCACAACCAAAAATGCTACATTTGGAGAGAAGTCAACAAGGCACAGGAAATTTGGTCAGAATTGATGGCAAGATGAATGCAGTATTTTATAAAAAAATACTGAAGGAAAGTTTGCATTCATCAGCCCGGAAGCTGCGCATGGGACGTACTTGGACATTCCAACATGACAGTGATCCTAAACACAAGGCCAAGTTGACCTGTCATTGGCTAAAGCAGAATAAAGTGAAGGTTCTGGAGTGGCCATCTCAGTCTCCTGACCTCAATATCATTGAGCCACTCTGGGGAGATCTCAAAACGTGCCGTTCATGGAAGACAGCCCAAGAATTTCCAGGAACTGGAGGCTTTTTGCCAGGAAAAAAAAGCAGATTTACCATCTAATAAGGTAAAGAGCCTCATCCACAAATACCATAAAAGACTTCAAGCTGTCATTGATGTTAAAGGGGGCAATACATGGTATTAAGAACTGGGGTATGTAAACTTTTGATCAGGGTCATTTGGGTCGTTTCTGTTGTCATTATGATTTAAAGAGTAAAATAAATGGCTTCAGCCAAAAACTAACCATGAGTGAAAGAAAGGTTTTTGTGTTATCATTCATATTCTCTGAAAAATAGCCAAGAAATCATAAATTCTGCAGGGTATGTAAACTTATGAGCACAACTGTATATATACAGTATCTCACAAACGTAAGTACACCCCTCACATTTTTGTAAATATTTTATTATATTTTTTCATGTGACAACACTGAGAAAATTACACTTTGCTGCAATGTAAAGTAGTGAGTGTACAGATTGTATAGCAATTAATGTCTAAACAGCTGGCAACAAAAGTGAGTACACTCCTAATTGAAAATGTCCAAATTGGGGTCCAAAGTGTCAATATTTTGTGTGGCCACCATTATTTTCCAGCACTGCCTTAACCCTCTTGGGCATGGAGTTCACCAGAGCTTCACAGGTTGCCATTGGAGTCCTCTTCCACTCCTCCATGAGGACATCACAGAGCTGGTGGATGTTAGAGACCTTGCGCTACTCCACCTTCCGTTTTAGGATGCCCCACAGATGCTCAATAGGGTTTAGGTCTGGAGACATGCTTGGCCAGTCCATCACCTTTACCCTCAGCTTCTTTAGCAAGGCAGTAGTCGTCATAGAGGTGTGTTTGGGGTCGTTGAAATTACATTTTGCTACAATGTAAAGTAGTGAGTGTACAGCTTGTATAACAGTGTAAATTTGCTGTCCCCTCAAAATAACTCAACACACAGCCAATAATGTCTAAACTGCTGCCAACAAAAGTGAGTACACCTCTTAGTGAAAATGTCCAAATTGGGCCCAGTTAGTAATTTACCTTCCCTGGTGTCACGTGACTCGTTAGTGTTTCAAGGTCTCAGGTATGAATGGGGAGCAGGTGTGTTAAATTTGGTGTTATTGCTCTCTCACTCTCTCATACTGGTCGCTGGAAGTTCATCATGGCACCTCATGGCAAAGAACTCCCAGAGGATCTAAAAAAAAGAATTTTTGCTCTATATAAAGATGGCCTAGGTCCTAGGCTATAAGAATATTTCCGAGACCCTTAAACTGAGCTGCAGCACCGGGCTAAGACCATACAGCGGTTTAACAGGACAGGTCCCATGCAGAACAGGCCTCGCTATGGTCAGCCAAAGCAGTGCACCCGCTCAGCATCATATCCAGAAGTTGCCTTTGGGAAATAGGCTTATGAGTGCTGCCAGCATTACTGCAGAGGTTGAAGGGGGAGGGCTCAGCCTGTCAGTGCTCAGACCATAGGGCACACACCGCATCCAATAGGTCTGCATGGCTGTCGTCCCAGAAGGAAGCCTCTTCTAAAGATGATGCACAAGAAAGCCCGCAAACAGTTTGCTGAAGACAAGCAGACTAAGGACATGGATTACTGGAACCATGTCCTGTGGTCTGATTAGACCAAGATAAACGTATTTGGTTCAGATGGTGTCAAGCTTGTGTGGAGGCAACCAGGTGAGAAGTATAAAGACAAGTGTGTCTTGCCTACAGTTAAGCATAGTCTGGGGATGCATGAGTGCTGCTGACCACTGGGGAGCTACAGTTCATTGAGGTAACCATGAATGCCAACATGTACTGTGACATACTGAAGCAGAGCATGATCCCCTCCCTTCGGGGACTGGGCTGCAGGGCAGTATTCCAACATAATAATGACCCCAAACACACCTCCAAGATGACCACTGCCTTGCTAAAGAGGCTGAGGGTAAAGGTAATGGACTGGCCAAGCATGTCTCCAGACCTAAACCCTATTGAGCATCTGTGGGGCATCCTAAAATGGAAGGTGGAGAAGCGCAAGGTCTCTAACATCCACCAGCTTTGTGATGTCATCATGGAGGAGTGGAAGAGGACTCCAGTGGCAACCTGTGAAGCTCCGGCGAACTCCATGTTCCAGTGTTTCAAGGTCTCAGGCGTGAATGGGGAGCAGGTGTGTCAAATTTGGTGTTATCGCTCTCACTCTCTTATACTGGTCATTGGAAGTTCAACATGGCACCTCATGGCAAAGAACTCTCTGAGGATCTAAAAAAAAGAATTGTTGCTCTATATAAAGATGGCCTAGGTCCTAGGCTATAAGAAGATTGCCAAGACCCTGAAACTGAGCTGCAGCACAGTGGCCAAGACCATACAGCAAATTTACACTGTTATACAAGCGCACTCACTACTTTACATTGTAGCAAAGTGTCATTTCTTCAGTGTTGTCACATGAAAACATATAATAAAATATTTACAAAAATTTGAGGGGTGTACTCACTTTTGTGAGATACTGTGTGTATGTGTATATACATATATCCCACACACACACACACACGCATTATATTCCCAAAAATATTGGGACACCTGCCTTTACACACGCATGAACTTTAAGGGCATCCTAGTCTTAGTCTGTAGGGTTCAATATTAAGTTGGCACCCTTTGCAGCTATAACAGCTTTAACTCTTCTGGGAAGGCTGTCCACAAGTCTGTCTTTCGGAAAGTTTGACCATTCTTCCAGAAATGCCTTTGTGAGATCAGGCACTGATGTGGACAAGAAGGCCTGGCTCGCTGTCTCCGCTGTAATTCATCCCAAAGGTGTTCTATTGGTTTGAGGTCAGGACTCTGTGCAGGCCAATGAAGTTCCTCCACCCCAAACTAGCTCATCCATGTCTTTATGGACCTTGATTTTTGCACTGGTCCAAATCATTTGGTGGAGGAGGGGGATTATGGTGTGGGGTTGTCTTTCAGGGGTTGGGCTTTGCCCCTTAGTTCCAGTGAAGGAAACTCTTAAGCATACTAAGACTTTTTGGACAATTTCATGCTCTCAACTTTGTGGGAACAGTTTGGGGATGACCCCCTTCCTATTCCAACATATCTGCACACCAGCGCACAAACAAGGTCCAAAAAGACGTGGAAGAGCGAGTTTGATTTCCAGGTCGACAACCTAGAGTAGGGCTTTAAATAAAAGCTGCACAAATGCAGCATTTTGCCCTTGCAGTCAAGTGTTTTGTTGTTACTTTATTGTTATCACTTAAAAAGCAATTTTTTTCCTGTGGTCCATTTTTTATTTTAAGCTCTTTATCAGACTTGGCCGCCTTATCTTTTCTGGCAAGAGTATACATAGTGCTACTACCATTATACCGTGTCTATACACTTCTCTCCCATTCAGCATATTGGCCTGAATCCCAGTTACACGCTCTTTTACAATGATAATAAAATCTATGTCACTGTTCCAGGACTGTCGCAGAGCCGCGACTTTTTTTTAAATATTTTTTTGGCATTAGATAACGTGCAGTATTTAGGAGAATCACAAAGCACTATTCTCCCACTCCAAGACTAATTAAAGAACAACCGTCTTCCACATATATCTCACTATATATTCTATGACACCAAATATTTCCTGTGCTGCAATGAACAATATTATGAAGTATATTTTTTAACCCACAATATAATTTTTTTTTTTTTTTTTTTTTTTGCCTTTTCAGGACCAAATCTCATGGATGTGTAGCTGGGTAGGCTAAATTTAGCAGGAAATATGTGCACTCCATCAATATATAAGTAGATAGAAGTAAAATGTATACATAAAGTTTATATACAAAATTATATACATCAATACATTGCCAAATATTACAAAAAAATAAATAAAAACTATTTTCTGTATCATAACATATCAAAACATTTTTTTTTTATTATAATAAAGTGTCCCATGCAGTCCAATATTCATTCAGTGCAGTAAATCAATGCATAAAGTTCATCAGAAAATGCCAAAATTTATAATATAAATTTCTAAAGTGTTCCATGCAGTATTAGACTGCACGGGACACTTTATTACCGTATAATAAAAAAGAAAATGTATGATAAAAAAAAATTTTGGGGGGGGGGGATATTTGGCAGTTTAGTGTATATCATTTTGTTATAATATATAAGTACATAGAAACAAAATATATACATAACATTCATATGCAAAATTATATACAACAAAAAAAGGGCCAAATATTCTTAACTACATTTTTTTTTCGTATCAAAACCATTTTTTTTTATTATAATGAAGTGTCCCGTGCAGTCCAATATTTATTCAGTGCAGTAAATCAATGCATAAAGTTTATCAAAAAAATGTCCAAATTCATAACCTAAATCTATAAAGTGTTCCATGCAATATTAGACTGCAGGGGACACTTTATTATAATAAAAAAGAAATGTATGATACAAAAAAAATTTGGGGGGGAATATTTGGCACTTTATATATTATAACAAAACGATATACAATAAGTACATAGAAACAAAATATATACATAACATTCATATGCAAAATTATATAGAACAAAAAAGTGCCAAATATTCCAAACTAATTTTTTTTTTTTCGTATCATACATTTTTTTTTTGTTTTTTATTATTATAATGAAGTGTCCCTGTCCCGTGCAGTCAAATATTCATTCAGTGCAATAAATCCATGCATAAAGTTCATCAGAAAATGTCAAAATTCATAATATAAATCTATAATATTCTAGATTGTAAGCTCTAACGAGCAGGGCCCTCTAGTTCCTCCTGTTTTAAATTGTATTGTAACTGTATTGTCTTCCCTCACATTGTAAAGTGCTGCGCAAACTGTTGGCGCTATATAAATCCTGTATAATAATAATATAAAGTGTTCCATGCAATATTAGACTTCACGGGACACTTTATTATAATAAAAAAGAAATGTATGATACAACAAAAATTTGGGGGGGAATATTTGGCACTTTATTGTATATCATTTTGTTATATATAAGTACATAGAAACATAATATATACATAACATTCATATGCAAAATTATATACAACAAAAAAGTGCCAAATATTCCAAACTACATTTTTTTTCATATCATACATTTTTTTATTATTATAATGAAGTGTCCCGTGCAGTCAAATATTCATTCAGTGCAATAAATCCATGCATAAAGTTCATCAGAAAATGTCCAAATTCATAACCTAAATCTATAAAGTGTTCCATGCAGTATTAAACTGCAGGGGACACTTTATTATAATAAAAAAGAAATGTATGATACAACAAAAATTTGGGAGGGAATATTTGGCACTTTATTGTATATCGTTTTGTTATAGTATATAAGTACATAGAAACAAAATATATACATAACATTCATATGCAAAATTATATATAACAAAAAAGTGCCAAATATTCCAAACGAAATTTTTTTTTCGTATCATACATTTTTTTTTTTTATTATTATTATAATGAAGTGTCCCTGTCCCGTGCAGTCAAATATTCATTCAGTGCAATAAATCCATGCATAAAGTTCATCAGAAAATGCCAAAATTCATAACATAAATCTATAAAGTGTTCCATGCAATATTAAACTGCACGGGACACTTTATTAAAATAAAAAATAAATGTATAATACAACAAAAATTTGGGAGGGAATATTTGGCACTTTATTGTATATCATTTTGTTATAATATATAAGTACATAGAAACAAAATATATACATAACATTCATATGCAAAATTATATACAACAAAAAAGGGCAAAATATTCCAAACTAAATTTTTTTTTCGTGTAACACATTTTTTTTTTTTTATTATAATAAAGTGTCCCATGCAGTCCAATATTTATTCAGTGCAGTAAATCAATGCATAAAGTTTATCAGAAAATGTCCAAATTCATAACCTAAATCTATAAAGTGTTCCATGCAATATTAGACTGCACGGGACACTTTTTTTTATAATAAAAAAGAAATGTATAATACAACAAAAATTTGGGGGGGAATATTTGGCACTTTATTGTATATCGTTTTGTTATAATATATAAGTACCATATTTTCCGGCATATAAGACGACTGGGCGTATAAGGCGACCCCCCCTAATTTTCATCTACCGGTAATACTTATACTTAGGTTACCTTGGAGATATTATACTCGGCGTATAAGACGACCCCCCATTTTTGGGGGATTTTTTTGAGGTTCAAAAGTAGTCTTATACGCCAGAAAATACAGTACATAGAAACAAAATATATACATAACATTCATATGCAAAATTATATACAATAAAAAAAGTGCCAAATATTCCAAACTACATTTTTTTTTCGGATCATACATTTTCTTTTTATTATAATGAAGTGTCCCGTGCAGTCCAATATTCATTCAGTGCAATAAATCCATGCATAAAGTTCATCAGAAAATGCCAAAATTCATAATATAAATTTATAAAGTGTTCTATGCAATATTAGACTGCACGGGACACTTTATTATAATAAAAAAAAAAAAAATTATAATACAAAAAAATTTGGGGGAGAATATTTGGAACTTTATTGTATATCAGTTTTATAAGAATTTGATGTATATATTCTGTTTCTATGTACTTGTATATTAATTAAGTGCACATATTTAATGCTATATGGCAATCACATTTTTTAGTTTATTTTGAGCACTGTGTGCCAGTGGTGAGAGGTTCATGTGATGCAGACTTTATTCTGATAGTAAATTTAGCAGTGTTGTGCATGTTAGTCCATTTCCCTTTTATTTGGCTACCTAATTTATATTTTTGAAGGACATATAATACTATTTTTGGTATATTTCCATAGCTGACAAATGTAATTGTAAATGTTATTATTATTATTGCTATACAGGATTTATATAGCGTCAACAGTTTACGCAGCGCTTTACAACATGAGGGCAAACAGTACAGTTACAATACAATTTAATACAGTAGGAATCAGCGCCTTGCTCCTTAGAGCTTACAATCTAAGAGCTATATAAAACTTTTATTCATTGAAATAATTATTTTATTTAACTTTATACTTTATTTAACTTCTATTCATTTTTTTTAACACTGTACTTGTCTTTAAAACATACTTTCTCTTACGTCCTCCGACAGTCGCCGCCTCTTCATATTCGTCACAATGGGTATTAGACTTTGCTCCGAAGGAGTAGCTAGGCAACAGAATATGTTAACATTAAAGCTTTTAACATATCCCACCCTCAAGGGGTGGTCCCCTCAGTCAATACCCTCCTACTTCCTGCAACCATATCTCAGTTTTAATGTCTAGCTTGTCAGGAGTAGCTGGTTCTCTCTGTGCTGGGGCTTTGTGCCCCAGCCTCTTTCTTCTTTTTTGATTTTTTGTTTAAGTTTTTTCTCTATCTTTACCTAGCTGTTCTTTTTGTCAGCATTAGTTAGTTCTTCTGACGAAGAGGATTATGCGGGCTGGGTCTCGGGCTGATCCCCCTGGTCGCAGGTTGTGGGTCAGTGGCTTCCCAGCCTGCCATCGAGCGTTCAGCCAGGTAACGCTCCTGGCACAGTGAACAACCCATCCCTGTTCGGTGCAGGGATGATTGGTGAGGTGGCTACCTCACTGGATGCTGTGCGGTTTCTTAACCCCCATTTTGTGCGTCTTGTATGCGACTCTCCCTGCCTCATGTGCAGCGGCTTGTTCGCCTGTGCGGGTCCCCCACGCCATTGGAGGTAAGTGTATCTATGTGGGGACCTGTCTGTCTGGGGGGGTGTCAGTCTGGGACTGTGTAACCTGCCTCTGTTCTCACTGTTTGTCTCCCTATCATTCTGCTGCATGCTGCGGGCTGCAAGGGGGGGGAGAGCTGTGTGACACTGTCTGTGTCAGCCTTGTCAGTGTGAGAAGCTGTGTGCTGTGGGGCATGTTTTGTGGCATGTTTGGGCACTATACAGCGATCGCTGCGGCGATCTGCCATGCTTTTTATGTGGATGGTGTTATGTGCATTACTGTACTGAGGAGCGGCGGTTTCGGCGCCAAACGGTGCCATTTTGCCTACACTCGCTCCGGCCGCATGTTCTACATGCATGGCGGCCATTTTCTTGTAGCCTCCCATAGGCTTTAAAAGAGCGCCCTGGCCTCATCACTTCCTCTTCTCCTGGGTACACCGATCGAGGCAGCAGCGGCGAGGGTCTCCTCAGGTTCTATCCTTCTGTTCTTGCTATATCTATTGCCTGTGTCAGTTTATTGTCCCTGTGGGGGTCTCATTGTGCTTGTGTGTGGTGCGGTGGGCTGCGCTCGCCGCGCTTGTTAAAGGGGCAGTTAACCCTTTATTCTCCGGCATATCATATTGGGGCAATGGATTCTCAGGAGGGCAAATTTCCTGCCACCTTGGTGGAAAGCCAGGGGACCGCTGCTTCCCCCCCAGGGGGGGATTTGGCCACTATTGTGGCTGGCCTTGCTGCTCAGGTGCAGATGCTGGTGGCTGCTCAATCTACTAAAAGACCCAGAGTTTCTATTTCCTCTGATTCTGAGGGTGAAGGTGATGCGGCTGTTATGGCGGGGGTCTCCTTATCGGGGTCCCGCTCCTCCCTGGATCTAGTGGGGTCCGAGGTGGAGGCTGAAGTTGAAGGGGTGGATAATTCTCCCCTTGGCTCGCCTGAAGAGCTTGCAATCATGGATGACTTGATTGCTTCCATAAAACAAACGCTGCGTTTGCAGGATGAAGTGTGTCCCCCCGCTGCCTTGGCGGCTTATGGGACGCAGAGAAAACGCAGGACGCCGCAGGTTTTTCCCTGCAATGATGATTTTCAGCGCGCTGTTAAGGAACAATGGCGCAATTTCCGCAAACCTTTTGCTGTGCCAAGTAGGTTCAAGCTGCGTTATCCTTTTTCGCCTTCCACTGATGAACGGTGGTGTGTACCACCCCCGGTGGATCACGCGATTGCGGTTTTGAACAAATCCACTGCGATTCCTGCAGAGGATTCCCCGGTGTTCCGTGATGCCACGGATAGAAGATTGGAGTCTCTTGCCCGTCATACTTATTCTGTTACGGGTTCTATGCTTAAGGCTCTGTTTGCCTCTCTCATGGCGGCCCAGGCTGTCACAAGTTGGACGCAGATGCTTAGGCGCGTCCTAGTGGCCGATTCGGCCTCGCCGGCGACCCTGGATATGGTGGATCAGATCCACCAGGGTGTCATGTATCTGTGTGATGCGGACTTGGACTTAGTTCCGTTGGCTGCACGTGTGCACAGCGTGGCGGTGTTGTCTCGCCGCCTGGTTTGGTTGAAGTGTTGGTCGGTGGACCAATCTTCACGTAAGACCTTAGCCAATCTGCCTTATGATGGGTCTCGCCTTTTTGGGGAGTCCTTGGATGTGTTGATTAAGGGGATCACCAGAGGTAAGAGCACTCTCTTGCCCCATTTCCCCAAGGCTAAGGGGGCTTCTGGGAAGAAGCATGATAATTTTCGACCCCCTCAGGGGTCCTTTCGTGCCTTTCGGTCGCACTACAAGGGCAAACCGTTCAAAGGACAAGGCTCTCAAAAGAAGCCCTGGTCTGGTAAACAGAAGTCCGGTCAGTCCGGACCCACTGCCCATAACGGTGCGGCCTGAAGGGGCGCCCTCACCCAGTTTTGGGGTGGGGGGACGCTTGCTCGGTTTTCTTCAACCCTGGTTGGCCCGCGTGCGGGACAGGTGGGTTCAGGAGATCGTTCGATCTGGTTACAAGATCGAGTTTCTCTCTCGGCCGGAGAGCAGATTTTTTCGCTCAAATCTTCAACTGTCTCCAGAGCGTTTACGGGACCTGCACCTGGCGGTGCGAGACCTGAGGGCTCAGGGAGTGGTGGTTCCGGTGCCTCATCGGGACAGATTTCGGGGGTTTTATTCCAATCTGTTCACCGTGCCCAGGAAGGAGGGCAAGGTTCGTCCAATTCTGGACTTGAAGGCTCTAAACCGCTCTGTGCGGGTTCGCAAATTCCGCATGGAATCCCTGCGGTCGGTGGTGGCTGCCCTGGTTCCAGGGGAATTCATGGCCTCCATCGATTTGAAGGATGCGTATCTTCACATCCCCATTTTCGAGGGTCACCAGAGGTACCTTCGATTCGCCATTGCGGAGGATCACTACCAGTTCGTGGCGTTTCCTTTTGGTCTCGCCTCGGCTCCTTTTCACCAAGGTGCTTGCACCGGTTCTGGCATTATTGAGAGCCCAGGGCATCTCTGTCCTGGGGTATCTGGACGACATTCTGGTTCGGTCTGCGACCAGCCAGGGTCTGGAGAAGGACCTGTCTGTCACGATGCAAACTCTGCAGGAGTTTGGTTGGACGATAAATTTTCCAAAGTCGACACTGAGTCCGTCGGTTCGTCTTCCCTACCTGGGAATGATCCTGGACTCGGTTCAGGCGAAGGTCTTCCTGCCGGGAGACAAACTCAGTCCTCTACAGGAGGAAGTCAGGTCCCTCAGGGACGTTCCACACTCGTCTCTGCGGACGTGCATGAGATGTCTGGGATTGATGGTCTCGGCCTTCGAGGCGATTCCCTTCGCCCAGTTTCACACGCGGGGTCTCCAAGCGGAGATCCTGTCCAGGTGGGACGGGCGACCTCAATCTCTGGATCTTCAAATCTCGTTGGGCCATCGCACCAGAAGTGACCTTCTGTGGTGGCTCCAGTCCCCGATGGTGTCGGGGGGCAAGTCTTTTCGTCCTGTCTCGTGGACGGTAATCACCACGGATGCCAGCCTGTCGGGCTGGGGTGGTGTTCTGGGCGTTCTGTCCGCCCAGGGAACTTGGTCGGAGGAGGAGTCCTCTTTTCCGATCAACATTCTGGAATTGCGTGCGATAAATCTCTGTCTTCATCGTTGGACGGACCGGCTGCAGGGCTGCCCGGTTCGGGTGCAGACGGACAATGCCACGGCGGTGGCCTACATCAACCACCAAGGGGGCACCAGGAGTGCCCGAGCGGCTCGGGAAGTGGCCGACATTCTGTCCTGGGCCGAGACTCATGTCCCGGCGATAACGGCGGTTCACATTCCGGGGGTGGAGAACTGGCAGGCGGACTATCTGAGTCGCCAGACCCTGGATCAGGGGGAATGGTCTCTCCACCCGGCTGTATTCCAGATGTTGTGCGCGAAGTGGGGTCTTCCAGATGTGGACCTGTTCGCGTCTCGTCTCGACAACAAGGTGAGAAGGTTCGTGGCAAGGGCGCGCGACCCTCGGGCAGACGCGTTGGACGCGTTAGTGGCCCCGTGGCATCAGTACAAGCTGATGTACGCGTTTCCACCGATTCAGTTGCTGTCCAGGTTCCTTCGCAGGTTACACTCGGAACGCAGCACGGTGATTCTTGTGGCGCCGGATTTGGTCACGCCGGTCCTGGTACGCAGACCTCGTGAATCTGGCGATCGACGCCCGTGGCGTCTGCCTCTTCGAGACGATCTCCTGTCTCAAGGGCCGATATACCATCCTGCTTTACAGTCGCTGGCTTTGACGGCCTGGCTGTTGAGACCGAGGTCCTGAAGGAGAGGGGTCTCTCCCCTGAGGTCGTTCATACCTTGATCAACGCGAGGAAGTCTTCCTCGGGGAAGGTTTACTACCGTACTTGGAAGGCCTATTTTGCCTGGTGTGAGTCCAGGGGGTTTTCACCCCGCACGTACTCGGTTTCCCGAGTGTTGTCCTTCCTTCAAACAGGTGTCGATCAGCGTTTGGCGCTGGCTACGATAAAGGGTCAGGTGTCTGCGCTGGCCGTTCTTTTTCAACGTCCCGTGGCTTCCAACTCCTTGGTTGGCACTTTTGTTCAGGGTGTGCGGCATCTGGTTCCTCCTAGGAGGGATCCTCTGCCCCCTTGGGACTTGAATCTCGTTCTATCTGTGTTACAACGTGCTTCTTTTGAACAGATCAGGGAGATCTCGTTGTCTATGTTGTCCAAAAAGGTCGCCTTTTTGGTTGCGATCACTTCGGCTCGCAGAGTGTCGGAGCTGGCGGCTTTGTCCTGCAAGTCTCCGTATCTGGTTATTCACTTGGATAAGGTGGTCTTGCGACCTAATCCTTCTTTTCTTCCGAAGCGAGTTTCGGAATTCCTTTTAAATGAGGATATTGTCTTGCCTTCGCTGTGCGCGAAGCCTAAACACCCGAAAGAGGTGAGACTACATTCTTTGGATGTTGTTCGGGCGATAAGGGTTTACCTTAAATCGACTGAGTCTTTTCGAAAGACGGATTCCTTGTTTGTTCTTCCTGAGGGTCCTCGGAAGGGCATGGCGGCGTCGGCCTCTACCATCGCCAAATGGATCAGGCAGACCATTGAACAGGTGTATGCTTTGCAGGGGAAGGTTCCCCCTGTGCCTGTGAAGGCGCACTCTACTAGATCTCTGAGTACGTCTTGGGCCTGTCGTCATGGGGCTTCTGTAGCCCAGATGTGTAAGGCGGCGACCTGGTCGACCGTGCACACTTTCACAAAATTCTACAAGGTAGATGTTCAGGCATCCGCGGATGCTTCCTTTGGCCGCAAGGTTCTTAGTGCGGCAGTTCCCTAGGGTCCCTTGTTGGGACCTCTGGCTGTTGGGATAGGTTTTTTTTATCCCCTGGTTCTTTGTTTTTTCCTGGGTTGTTGCTCCTGTTGAGCAATTTTTTTTTCCTGTTGCCCAGCTGGTTTCCTTCCTTTGGTAAGGTTCTTTTCTTTGATGCGGAGACTGCGTTGCCTTCCGGCGCGGATGCGTTTCCCACCCTTCATGTTTGCACTGCTTTGGGACGTCCCCATTGTGACGAATATGAAGAGGCGGCGACTGTCGGAGGACATAAGAGAAAACGGAATTTTTGTAAAATCTTACCTGTAAAATTCCTTTCTCTGAGTCCTCCGACAGTCGCCGCCCCCGCCCCTCTTTTGGGGTTTGGTTGTATACTCTACTGCTATTCCACTGAAACTGAGAAATGGTTGCAGGAAGTAGGAGGGTATTGACTGAGGGGACCACCCCTTGAGGGTGGGATATGTTAAAAGCTTTAATGTTAACATATTCTGTTGCCTAGCTACTCCTTCGGAGCAAAGTCTAATACCCATTGTGACGAATATGAAGAGGCGGCGACTGTCGGAGGACATAAGAGAAAACGGAATTTTTGTAAAATCTTACCTGTAAAATTCCTTTCTCTGAGTCCTCCGACAGTCGCCGCCCCCGCCCCTCTTTTGGGGTTTGGTTGTATACTCTACTGCTATTCCACTGAAACTGAGAAATGGTTGCAGGAAGTAGGAGGGTATTGACTGAGGGGACCACCCCTTGAGGGTGGGATATGTTAAAAGCTTTAATGTTAACATATTCTGTTGCCTAGCTACTCCTTCGGAGCAAAGTCTAATACCCATTGTGACGAATATGAAGAGGCGGCGACTGTCGGAGGACTCAGAGAAAGGAATTTTACAGGTAAGATTTTACAAAAATTCCGTTTTTTTTTTTTTTTTTCTATGCGCACATAGAAAAAACATAATTTGACAGCTAGAGAAGTTTGTCATGGATTGGAAACGATGCTGATTGGTTCTCAATCATTAATTAAGACCATAGCTGTCAGAGAGAGCTATGCGTGCCCCTAGCTGTCATATGGATACTGTAAATTATCCATACTTCAGCACAGGAACCCATAACTTGGAATAGTAAAGCTCATCTTCATTTTAAAATAAAAATACATTGCTCAGACCTCATTAAAATAAAAAAAAAGTATGCTATCACTGCAATGCTTGCCTTTAATCTGGGGCTGTCCCCCACAGCAAGTCCACTCCTCCACTAGATGATGCTCCTCTTCAAGGGTGAATGATACCAGTGTCAATCAATATACTTCTTGTGAGGCCAGAGCACCATTGGACACACTCCCTGGGGGAGGGGTGCATTCTCACACCACTGTTGCTAGAGCTCTGTTCTCACTGGCATGTTCTGCCCTATATCCCAATGTGGCTGTGACCTTACTTTGTGTGACTGGTCATACATTTAAAAAGATTTAACTGCTGCTGTAGTTGAATCCCACAGAACACATGGAGCAGATGGCAGTAGTGTGACGGCTTGTTGGAAGATTCTCATCTCATTTCGAATGTATCTCATCAGTGCATATGCCTTGGGCACTTTGACTAAAGTAGACTGTGTAAACCAATTTTTTTATTTTTTGAAAATTCTTTTTATTACGTTTTGAAAAAAGGTAAGTACAAAACGGAGCCTATTGGGCATACCCAGGCTCGGCACATATACATTGAAAAAACACATACAACCAACAACTCTAGTGCCCTAACTGGCACTGAACCAGTGGTACGCTCTATTAGCTACTTAAGGATTCCTACAGAATGTTGGGGTTCAACTACTTAGGGTCCAAAGTAAGGACTAGGTAAAAGGTGAAACTTCAGTTCTTTCTATTTCAAATTGGGTATGGTCCTCAGAACATGCTCCTACACTTGCTACAAATACAGTGGGTTGAGCTACTTAAAGCGGAGTTACACTTATTTTTTTGTTTATTAAAATTCAGCAGCTACAAAAAGTGTAATATCCAGCAGTCCTCAAGGGGGCAAAAAGTGCAGCTGCTGCCTGATAAAAAAACACACACTCACCTGTCTCACGATCCAGCTATGTGGCCGCCTGAAGCCTTGCTTCTATCCATCTGCTCTCCGTGGCGCCACCATTGCAAGTGTGGGCACCCGGCTGTAACACACATGTATGTGTATGTATGGCACATGTGTATGTGTGAGCCGTGCAGCGCCTCCCCATTGGTTGGGCAATCTTCTGGGACCTGTGACATGTCGCAGGAGGGAGGGGAGAGGAGAAATTCGGCATGAGCGGAAGTGGGAGCAACTACCTGTGAAAACTAGGTACCTGTCCCCCCCCCCCAAAAAAAAATAACATGCCAAATGTGGCATATTGGGGGGGGGGTGCTTAAAGCGGAACTTCCCCTTTTGAGTGGAGCTCCACTTTAACCGTAAGGTCTGGGTCCACGTTCGTAAAAGGGGCCTCAATACAGATATCCCATACTTTGTAGAATTTTTTTAGGGCATCCCCTTGATAAATAAGTGGCCTTGTACAATGGCAGTTGAGAATTGATCAACTTTTTCCATAGCGTTAAAGTGGGAATAGATGTAGACTTCCATTGGAGTACAATCATTTTCCTTGCATAAAATAGGAGCAACCCTACAAGGGTTCTTGAGGCTCTGTGGTAGGCTAGGGGATCTACCAGAACCAACAAGCAGACCTCCACCATTTGAGGTATTTGTATAGTGGTCACTGAGTAGCTAAACAATGTTACAGCCGCCCAAAACCTTTCAATATGAGGGCATTGCCAGAAGATATGTAAGAAACTGTAAACCTTTTTAAAAGGTATTTGATCCTCATGACATTCAAGGAACAAGGTCTATTCAGACCACTCTTTACAACATCAACAAGGATGCTGCTGGTGGCAAGAGCAGAAGAAGCCTAAAGCCTCGTACACACGCAACGAATTTCCGCCGACCAGTCGTCCGTCTTTTGTACAGAGTGGTGTCTGTTGGTTGGAATGTGCTCTAGACTGCACACGAATTTTCCCGTACGACAGAATTCTACTTCAGAAGTGATGTCATGTGTTGGATTGCTTTCTATGTGTTGTTTCATCTCTGAGCATGCCTAGTCGTGCTCATAAGATTTTTTTCCCATCGAAATCTGTACTAATAAGACAAAAATCGGACGTGTTTTGATGGTCAACAAAAATTATATAGCCTGCACACCAGGATTTTTTCGGCCGAAGAGTAGGTTGTCGGAAGCACCATACTAACAAGCCGAAAATCGGCAGATCGGTCGTCGGATGAAAATTCCCGGCCGAATTTCTTCTCGTGTGTACGGGGCTTAAGGAACAGAATGCAGTCTTGTCCCCTTTTATTTGTTAAAAAAAACCTCCCTTTGGTTTCTTTACTCCTTTGACCTCTTCACCAAGACCCCCCCAAGCTTGGATCCCCATTCAACCACCTAGCATTCAAAGTCTGCCAAATCCCTTTCATTAAGACCATTGTACAGGTTGTCTTCCAATAGCTTTGCCCGTATGTTCCCCTGTGACTGTAAGATCTGAACTTGATTCTCTCTGTGCTTCAGAAACCACCATTTGAAGTTATTAGATGCATTTCCCTCTCAACTCTCACCCACTAGGAAATTTTTTCTTGTCTAGACCTCCGCTAAGCTAGTGTCTGAACTGGCAGTCTTATCCAGCAAGGATCCCTTTCTGGTTTTGCGTAGAGACAAGGTTGTGTTGAGGCCCAAGGCTTCCTTCCTTTTTATACAGTATTATGCTATGATCTTTTATATTTAATGTAGACACATCGGGAACAATACTCTGATTTGAAGCATGCCAGGATTGCCAGTGCCTGCATGGTTGTGTTTGGGAAGGTTTCTCCCAACAGCGTATTTGGCTTTTCCATTAAATTGGAAGCCAACACATTCTGGTAAGCTGCCATCTTTTATGTCATTGGTGCTGCACACGAAGGATCTGGGGAAGCTGGCTCTCCTATGCATACTTTCATCTGTGGCCTTTCCTTTTGTGGAATATGCTCTTCTGAGACACTGGAATCTATTCTTAATTTTCAAGTTTTTTTCTTCATTTTAGTTCTGAACTTTAATGGACTTTTATCTGATTTATTGGAATTTATTGTCATATTAATTTTGTGTCACACATTTTTATCATTATTCGATAGCGCTGCACTATATGTATATTAAGCAACTGCTTCCCAGATCTACAAGACTGGCATCTGGTCGTCTGTTCACATGTTCTCTAAAGCCTCGTACACACGCGTCGAAAATCGGCAGGGAATTTTCGTCCGACGACCGATCTGCCGATTTTCGGCTTGTTAGTATGATGCTTCCAACAACCGACTCCGACTTTTCGGCCGAAAAAAATCTGGTGTGCAGGCTATAAAATTTTTGTCTGCCGTCAAAACACGGCCGATTTTCCGGCAGTCAGTACAGATTTCGACAGGGAAAAATCTGATGAGCAAGTCTGGGCATGCTCAGTGAAGAAAGAACACAAAGAAAGCAAACCAACACATGACATCACTTCTGAAGTAGAATTTTGTCGGGCGAGAAAATTCGTGTGCAGTCTAGGCACATTCCAACCAACAAAACACCACTCTGGACAAAGACGAACGATCGGTCGGCCGATAATCATTGCGTGTGTACTAGGCTTTAGTTCTATCAGAGGACATTTCAGCTTCAACTGTTGCTAGGTCGGGAATAAGGTCCTTAAGGCAGTTCTTTGAGCTGCAGGCAGTCTCCATCTACTTTTCGTTTCTTTGGGCCTGTTAACATTTCTTTTCTGTGTTGCCTACCACTCATTTGGACATCTTTTGAACATCCTGAAGGTTTTCTGTGGACAAGAAAGATAAATAGAATTTTGCACTCCCCCAAAAAAAATTTTTAAAATCCATTAACCACTTAAGCCCCGGGGGATTTGGCTGCTCAAAGACCAGGGCCTATTTTGCGATTCGGCACTGTGTGACTTTAACGGACAATTGCACGGTCGTGCGACGCTGTTCCCAAATGAAATGGATGTCCTTTTTTTTCCCCACAAACAGAGCTTTCTTTTGGTGGTATTTGATCACCTGTGCAATTTTTACTTTTTGTGCTATAAACAAAAAAAGAGCAACAATTTTGAAAAAATAACAATATTTTTCAAATTTTTTTATATGAAATTCCCCCCCAAAAAAATGTAAAAATCTAATTTTTTTAAAATTTTAGGCCAATTTGTTTTCTGCTACATATTTTTGGTAAAAAAAATCGCAATAAGCGTATTTTGATTGGTTTGTGCAAAAGTTATTGCGTTTACTAACTAAGGGAAAGATTTGTCATTTTTGTTGTTTCTTTTTTTAACGAGTAATGGCGGCGATCTGCGATTTTTTTTTTTTTTTTTGCGGGACTGCGACATTGCGGCGGACAGATCGGACTTCTGACTGACATTTTTTACACTTTTGGGAGTACCAGTGACATTACTACAGTAATCAGTGCTATACATATGCACTGTTACTGTAAAAATGACACTGGCAGGGAAGGGGTTAATTTTATTGGTGATCAGTTGGTTAAATGTATCCCTAGGGGCGTGATTCTAAATGTGGGGGGTTGTGGCTTGTGATGTAACCACAGAGACATACGATCCTACATAGCAGGATCGTATAGTTTCTGCAGTTACACCAGGGAGAATGACAGACGGCTTTGTTTACATCAGCCGTCTGCCTTTCTCCCTCTCCAGCGGGAGATCGCGAGTGGCCGGCGGACATCGGAGCCGCCGGTCACTCGCGTGGGGAATGAGCGGGGGCGGGAGCGTGCCTCCGGCAGCGCGCTCGCCCCCTAGAAGCTCCTGGGCGAGAGACGTACCGGTACGTCACTTTGCCCAGGAGGGGCTGACCGCCGCCGTATATAGTTGTGCGGCGGTCGGCAAGTGGTTAAGGGACATAGGTCCTGCCCTTGTATTTTTACAATAATGCTTTTGGTATGGGTATTGTAGGAGCCAAACTACTTAAGAATTAAATGAACCACACTACCACTTCTTTTGGATAAATCATGGCCGCGGCTTTTTTATTGGTTTTAATCAACTTTACAAACAAATCATTTCAACATATTACTGAATATTTTATTAACTCATATCACAAATACCGAAACTTCAAACACGGCCCAGCCACTACGGCTCGAGCCTAACATCCTTTCCTTTAAGCCAAGGTTATCAATTATCCCCTGTCCTTTATTTACAGATAGGTCCCACCACATAACAAGCCGTGAAGAGGGATGGGGGGGGGGGGGCGGGAAGCTGTCCTGGTTAAATCCTTCTCTTGACTGGCAAAACCCCTTTGTATAAGGAACCCCAGGAATTCCAGAAATTTCCAAGGGTCAGGTGACCCAATCCCATGAAGAAAAGGGGGGGGGGCCTTGACACCGACTTTACCCCCTTTTTCCTTTACATTCTGTAATCCACAAACTCGTGTGGATGCACGGGGGCCTAAACACCGCACTAAACATGCACAGGGCCCTAAATACCGGCAGCACTTGCATAGTTGCCAACATTTGAAAAATATTTCCAGGGACACTTTGCAGCACAGCTATCATTTACTTAGCACACCCACTTCCCTGAAGCTCCACCCACTCCACATAATTAATCTCCGCCTACTTATCATGATTATAGGGTCTACTCAATAAAGAGAGAATTACAGGAAATTGAAAAGGGAATTTTAAACTTGAGGCCAAAGTAGCAGAGTTGGAATAATTCTCCCATTCAGCTGCACTACTTCTGCCTAAAGTTTAAAATTCTCATCACAATTCCCTGCAATTCTAAAGTGTGAAATGTGCTCAGGAGTGACCATACAAAAAATGTAATATGTAAATATAAATAAAGTGCAAAGTGTAAATAATTACATTGCCAGGACAATATAAATTACCCAGGACAGGCTCCTATTTGACGGGACTGTCCCTGCAAAAATGGGACAGTTGGCAAGTATGCACTTGGTAGAGTGGTAAGCCCCATCCAGCCACAACCTGTTGAAATGTTAGGACTGGACCTAGATGGCACAAGGGGCCTAAGGCTTGTTGTGTCCCTCAATGGACTACAGAGAAAGATTTTTTGGTGAGCAAAATCCTATTTTTCCCAACAACAATTCAGCAATGGCAGCCATCAATTTCTACCAAGAAAGATTAACTGTACAACGCAATCGGTAATCACACTGTTTCTGACGTTGGTGCGTGGCCATGACAGTGATGCCGAATTGTCATCCCCTTCAAAAGATGTGATGTGAATGGCGTATTGTTCGCTGTAATATGTCGGTATTATATAATTGAATAAACGAAATATCAGATATCACTGTGTACCACATCTTGGCGTCTGCTTGATGAAGAAAAGAAAAAAAAAGAAAAGAGGCTCTTATTTTCCCATCATCTTCTGATCTCCTTTCACATATTTTCATTAGGCATTTATTAATGTCGGGAGAGTGAAAATAGAGAGAACGATTACCGCATAATCTCCTGATCCATCGCACACTGCGCACAAAATGGGATGATATTACCGCATTATGTTCTCATGGTGACCTTCAAACTGCATGAGTCAGACCAGCACACAGGACTCCTGGAGGCTACCATGTGCCTTCTGTGACACAGAAAGCAACCCGTAAAGGTTAATGGAAATTCACGTCCAACCAGGCTTTAAAGGAACACTGTCACTTTATTCTTTCAAATATGAAGCCTGTACTGAAATGGCTTACTCTGATTTCACAGCACGCTGTGAGCTTCTCACAATGTGCAAGGGAAGCTGAAGCAAGTCACATGGAGCCGCCTCATTTCCATCACTGGCCTGTCCCTTTTCAATCATTGGATTTCAGTTCTTTCAATCACAGAGGCTCAGCATCACACGTGGCCATTACCTAGGGCAGTGATGGCGAACCTTGGCACCCAAGATGTTTTGAAACTACATTTGCCATGATGCTCAACTATACTGCAGAGTGCATGAGCATCATGGGAAATGTACATAGTTACAAAGTTTGTGAGGCTGAAAAAAGACATCAGTCCATCCAGTTCAACCTATGATGTGTGTGTGATTTGATGTTAACCGTACATTGTATACCCCTGTATGTTGTGGTCTTTAAGGTGCCCATCTAATAGTTTTTTGAAGCTATTGATGCTCCCCGCTGATACTACTGCTTGTGGAAGAGAATTCCACATCCTTACTGCTCTGACAGTAAAGAACCCCTTATGTATTTTTAGGTTAAACCATTTTATAGTGAGTGGCCACGTGTCTTCTAGTATTCCCTTTCTCTGAAAAGTTTGTTCCTTATGCTAGGGTCGCCAGTACAATATTTATACATTGATATCATATCCCCCCTCAAGCGTCTCTTCTCCAGAGATAATAGGTTCAGTGCTTGTAGTCTTTCCTCATAGCTGATGTCCTCCATTCCCCTAATTATTTTTGTTGCCCTTTTCTGAACTCTCTCCAGTTCCAGCACATCCTTCCTGAGGACCGGTGCCCAGAACTGGACGGCATACTCCAGATGTGGCCGGACCAGAGTCTTGTGGAGAGGGAGAATAATCTCTTTATTTCTGGAGTGAATCCCCTTTTTTATACATCCCAGTATTCTGGTGGCTTTGCTTGCAGCGGCTTGGCATTGCATGCCACTGCCAAGCCTGTTGTCTACCAGTACCCCCAAGTCCTTTTCCATCCTAGACTCACCCAGAGGTTCCCCCCCTAGTGAGTAGCTTGCTTTCTGATTTCTGGCCCCCAAGTGCATTACTTTACATTTTTCAACATTAAACCTCATCTGCCATGTAGTTGCCCACCCCATTATTTTGTTCAGGTCCGCTTGTAAGGTTTCCACATCCTGCATAGAAGATATTGGCATGCTTAGTTTAGTATCATCTGCAAATACTGAGATTGTACTCGATATCCCCTCCTCTAGATCGTTTATGAATAAATTAAACAGGATTGGTCCCAGGACAGAACCCTGGGGGACCCCACTTTCCACACCCGCCCAATCCGAGTACTCCCCATTAACCATCACCCTCTGTACTCTCCCCTGGAGCCAGTTCTCTATCCAGGTACTCACCTGGATAGAAAACAAAACATAGTTCCAAAACATCTGGGGTGCCAAGGTTCACCATCACTGATTTTCCAAACAACTGAATCACCCAAGTGCTCACTCTGATGGGAATGATAGGCGTGCTGCTCTCCTCAGGCGGGAAACTCCAAACAGAAGTGCATGTGAAAGAGAAAAGGAGGCGATGAACACCTAGTTCATTACCCTTGGACACCTTTAAAACTTTTTATTAAAATGCCAAAAACATACTCAGAGACATGAAGGGCAAAAATCACATTGAATGAGTCCACCACATGTGGAAGTGAACATATCCCTGTAATTGGACCGCTGACGCGTTTCGGGAGACATGCTCCCTTCCTCACGTGATTCTTGCCCTTCATGTCTCTGAGTATGTTTTTGGCGTTTTAATAAAAAGTTTTAAAGGTGTCCAGGGGTAATGCACTAGGTGTTCACGTTCACCATCACTGACCTAGGGTGATTGAAATAAATATGTGGGGTGGTTTTGTATCTGCCCTATTTATTATAAACATGTATTATCTTGCCTATTCCTATGATGGTCTATCAAAGCCATTCTAAGGTTAATGGAGGGTACAATGACAATGCTAGTTATAAAAATAAGCACACTGCTTAAATAAGCAAGGATCTAATTTATTATTAAAAAAGTAGAAAGGCTAACATAAAACACTAAAAGGATACTACAGAGCATAAAAGACAAAACAAGCACAGATAACACTTTACATATGGGCATTCATGGAATTCGGTATCTTTTTCAGCTGGGCTCAAACGCAAAAGAGAGCGAGGAGACAGAATTCTAGCTGGCGATTGCTTTTAAAGTCCACTCAGGCACCACCCACATAAACACCCACTGTCTGCTTGTCCAATGACAATTCATAAGAGGCCACCCTTCCTAATCAACGGGAAGTATCTCATCTTTCCAGGAAGCATGTTATATTCTCCCACTAGGGGCGCCATCAATCCAAGAATCACTGTTTTTGACCTGGGACATCTTTCAATAACAGCTGGCCTTTGATGTTGGTATAACCTCCCCAGGAGGTCTTATCTGAGGCTCCTCTACCCCCATACCTCACAACAGGAGGCCTATGCGAGAACATTCTGTGAGGATATAAATTCCCATTTATGACTCCTTGTCACGAACACCCTGCTGGGTAAACTTGCTCTGCTGGCATTCCAGGCCAGGTGTAATCAGGTTTCAACCAACTAATCTTATCTTTCAAAAAGTGTTTCCGAGTGCTAAACTTTTCATCCAATTTCTAAATTGCTGCATTTGTAAATTTCAAAAGCCATTATAAAGGAATATAGTAGCGCTACAAAAAACACTTGTGGGTTTAACTAATAATTTTTTTGTATAATTCCCTTTTAACCACATAACGACCGCCTCCTGTACATTTACTGCGGCAGTCAGCCGCTTACAGGCAAAGTGACTTAGTACTACGTCGCTTGCCAAAGAACCTGTAGGGGCAAAGGCGTGCCGGCGGCGGCGTGCTTCCATCCCCCGCTAGTTTCCTGCCTTGCCAGCGCATGTGACCAGCGATCCGATGTCCGCTGGCCACTCGCGATCTCCCTCAGGAGAGGGAGAAAGACAGACGGCTGATGTAAACACAGCCGTCTGTCATTCTCCCTGAAGTAATGACAGAGGCTATGTGATCCTGCTTTACAGGGCTTTTTTTCTCAGAGAATAGGTTCAGGAACTCTTCTCTTTTAAGTCACCCTTCGCCTCTGCCCCTTACCCACCTCCAAGAACCGTTCCTTGGTTCCGCCCCTTACCCACCTTCCAATACCGCTCCTTTTAGAGAATATAGACCCAAGTATTCTTTTGTGGTGCTAAGTATTTTGTATGGAATTTGTTAATGATAACAAAAAAGACAGTAACATAGATCTAGCAACAATGGACACTCCAACGGCAATACAGTAGATCCACCCCAGCAACAATAGACTCCCAACAGCCAACATTAATAGACCCTCCAGCAGCCAGCAACAGCAACCCCTCCCTCAACAGTATATCCCTGCCAGCAACAATTGACCCCCTGCAACATAAGATTCACCCCCAGCAAAAATAGATCCCTACCAGCAACAATAGACCCCCCCCTGCAAAAATAGATCCCTTCCAGCAACAAAAGGTTCCTCAGTAGTCAGCATCAATAGACCCCTTCCTCTACAGTACCTCCCTCCCAGCAACAACTGACCCCCAGCAACATACCTTACATACATACATTCAGTTCTGGAGGTGCCGGAACTGCGTTCCCCCGCGTTCCCGCTGAAAAAAAGCCCTGCTGCTATATAGGATGGCATGTGTCTGTCGTTACTTCACAAGCCACGCCCCTTGACAGTTATAATCAGGCCCCTAGGGACACACTTAACCCCTTGATCACCAAAAAAATTAACCCCTTCCCTGCCAGTGTAATTTTTACAGTAACAGTGCATTTTTATAGCACTGATTACTGTAGTAATATCACTGGTACCCCCAAAAGTGTCAAAAATGTCAGTCAGGGGTTCGATCTGTCCACCGCAATGTCACAGTCCCGCAAAAAAAAAATCGCAGATCGCCGCCATTACTAGTTAAAAAAAAACAATAAAAATGACATAAAGCTTTCCCGTATTTAGTAAACGCAATAACTTTTGCGCAAACCAATCAAAATACGCTTATTGTGATTTTTTTTTTACCAAAAATATGTAGCAGAAAACAAATTGGCCTAAATTGTTAAAAAAAAATATTTTTACATTTTTTTTTTTTTTTTGAGAATTTCATATGAAAAAAGTTTGAAAAATATATATATTTTTTTTCAAAATTGTCGCTCTTTTTTTTTTGTTTATAGCGCAAAAAATAAAAATCGCACAGGTGATCAAATACCACCAAAAGAAAGCTCTGTTTGTGGGTAAAAAAGGACGTCAATTTCATTTATGTACAGTATTGTCCGTTAAATTCACGCAGTGCCGAATCACAAAATAGGGCCTGGTCTTTGAACAGCCAAATCCTCCGGGGCTGAAGTGGTTAAGGGAGCGTGGCAGGGGGTGTGTGTCCAATGCCCACATACCTTTGCCATTAGGTGTCCCTCTGGGTTGGGAGTTATAGTCAGTGGTCATGCAGCCTCATAGGACAGTCTAAGGAGAATTAAAACAAGCTTTAATCAGAGCTCGGCCGGACACCTGTTAGAAGTCACAAGACTGCTATATACTGCTGATGAGAAAAGGTATTTAGCAGTTTATATTTACTTAAATGATTGCATTTCCATGTTCTGTGTACTGTGGGAGAGCAGATATAGTGAATGCAGAGTCCTGGGTTTATTAACACTTTAAGTACGGGGTGATAGAACCTCCATCAGTTTTTTATCGGTGTCTATTTCCCTGTTTCAGATTTTCCCTTACTTCCTGTCTGTTAAAAAACGTTGTCTCAAGTACAGGAAGTGAGGGGAAATCTCTCTAAAGGAGCCCCAAACAGCAGCACCTGACAGCTGTTCAAAAAGTTCCTCCATTCTATGCAAAACTAAAAATAAAAGTTTTCAGTATAGATATACTTTAACCACTTCTGGACCGGAAGGATTTGCCCCCTTAATGACCAGGCCATATTTTGCGATTCAACAATGCGTTACTTTAACGGACAATTGCGCGGTCATGCGATGTTGTACCCAAATAAAATTGATGTCCTTTTTTTCCCACAAATAGAGCTTTCTTTTGGTGGCATTTGATCACCTGTGCGATTTTTATTTTTTGCGCTATAATCAAAAAAACAGCGACAATTCTGAAAAAAAAAACTATATTTTTCACATCCTGCTATATAACATTCCCAAAAAAAATTTAAAAATCAAAATTTTTTTAACATTTTAGGCCAATTTTCTGTTACATATTTCTGGTAACAAAAATTGCAATAAGCGTATTTTGATCGGTTTGTGCAAAAGTTATTTCGTCTACTAACTACAGGAGAGATTTATGTCATTTTTATTGTTTTTTTTTTTTAACTCGTAATGGCGGCGATCTGCGATTTTTTTCAGGACTGCGACATTGCGGCGGACAGATCGGACCCCTAACTGACATTTTTGACACTTTTGGCGGGACCAGTGACATTACTACAGTAATCAGTGCTAAAAATATGCACTGTTACTGTAATAATGACATTGGCAGGGAAGGGGTTAACCCAGTGGGTGATCAACGGGTTACATTTGTACCTAGGGGAGTGATTCTAACTGTATGGGGGCGGGGCTTGTGAAATGATCATAGAGACATGTGATCCTATATAGAAGGATCACAGGGGCTCTGTGATCATTCCAGGGAGAAGAACGGTCAGCTGTGTTTACAACAGCCGAACGTCCTTCTCTCTCAGCGGGGAGCGATCGCGGGTATCAGGCGGCAATCGGAGCTGCCTGCCCGCTGCATCAGTGTCCCCGCTGACGAGTGGGGACGGGAACGCGCCGCCGGCGGTGTGCGATTGCCCCCTAGCTGCAGGCACGCGATTAACGTATACCTACGTCGGTTCGCGCAGGAGAGGCTGCCTGCCGCAGTATTTCTGTGGCGGGCTGTCGGCAACTGGTTAATGTTTTAAGGACCTTATTTCTTTGTGTACTTGATAATTATATATATACATGAGGGCAAGTCTGTGAGTTGACTTTGAGCGTCTAACATTCACAAAAATATCTAGAAAGAGAAAAACTAAAATAAAGCTTTAATTAATATGAAAGCCACTAGGAAGCCTTCTACTTGGTTCCCAGCCCTTCTCATTACTCAGGAATGCAGATTGAATGAACGTCTAAAACAGATTTTAGTCTACAAAGTGGCTTTAGAATTATAAGCAAATTCGTCTCAATTATCATTTGTTGCCTCGTTTCCTTGGAACAATCAATTTCTGGAGTGTTCATGACTTCATCTAATATTCATGGACACATGTATCTGTAATTAATCCATTCTGTATTCCTGAGCCTGTCACAGACAGCGTGCAGAGCGGACTAGCTATGATGATAAATGAGATTTTCCAATGAGCAGGGCATCAGTCAATCCGGTGCTATTGATCAGTAAGTTGATGGAACTTCAGTGACTCTCGAAACTTGACCAAAATGAAGCAAAGGTACTCTTCACTCAAATGTCTCTGCCAAGTGTGATTTTGCATATCTGATTCTACAATATTTCCTTCAAAAGTTCTTTCTGCCCTTTTACATTTGTCATACCCTTGCCTAAATTCCTAAATAGACCACACCCCTGAGCAATCAAAGTCTAGAAAGCATCATGTTCCTACCCCGAGGAAGCCCCACCCCTGAGGTGCCAGGAATTCTCAAATTATCTATCTATCTATCTATCTATCTATCTATCTATCTATCTATCTATCTATCTATCTATCTATCTATCTATCTATCTATCTATCTATCTATCTATCTATCTATCTATCTATCTATCTATCTATCTATCTATCTATCTATCTATCTATCCCATGGATGGAAGGCCCCCTTAGGGTACTTGCATACTGTGCACTTGTATGAATATTAGACATTCTTGGCAGAAAACCACAAGGATGGACTGTATAGCACTTTTTGGTCTTTGCGTGTACATGCACACACAGGTAAAAATTTCTTCTTGGGAATCGTACCTGGGTAGAACATTCTCAAAGACGCAGCAAACCAATATAACCTGATATGCCTTGAAATCCTCAGTCAGCACGAAAATGCAGGAAACCAATTTCAAGATCCTTACTTGGTGGTACCGCACCCCATCTCTTCTTCATATGAATTCCCTGAGCAACTCTGATCAGTGCTGGCAGAAGGATGCCAGGTGGAATGTGGGACTCTACTACCAGAGATGTATAGTAACTAAGTAGAACTACTTCACTGCTGTACTTAAGTACGGAAAGGCGGTATCTGTACTTTCCTAGAGTAGAATTTTTTTCTCCTACTTCCACTTTTACTTCACTACATTTTTTCAATGATTTCAATACTTCTACTCAGATATTTTTTTTTTGTGCTGCATAGTTACTCGTTACAATTATAAAAATTACCACTGCCAGAAAAGTAGATGGCAGGTTTCATGAAGCTCAAAGCATGTGTATTATCAGCGCATACGAAAATAAATGCTACTGTATGTATAAATAAAAGCTGCATTTGAAATAATAAAAAAACAATATGATGTTCAAACTTTTGACTTCTTTCTTTAATAACTACATAACACAGTACTTGTACTTTTACTTTCAGTACTTGAGTAGCATTTTTTTTTTCAGAACTACTGGTACTTTTACTTTCAGTACTTGAGTAGCAAATTTTTTTAAAAAAACTACTTGCAATACTTAAGTACAAAAAATGTTGAATACTTTAGTACTTCTACTCAAGTCACTTTTTGATCGAGCACTTCCACTTCTACTCAAGTCACTTTTTGATCGAGCACTTGTACTTTTACTCAAGTATGGGTTTCGAGTACTTTATACAACTCTGTCTACTACATATCTTCTGGCCCTGCACTAAGCTGGGGAGTTTCTGGAAAGAGGTCCGTAAGATCATCCAAAAATTTACCGACTACAAGGTCCCAGAGGACCCGGCTTTCTTCTTATTGTACGTTCACACAATCTCCTCTAAAGTCTACAAGAAATCTATTCTTCGCCACCTTCTAAATGCGGCCAAGTCCTGCATCCCCCCAGTGGCGTAGAGTGGGTTGTCAACACCCGGGGCAAGGCAAGTAATTTGCGCCCCCTAACCCGTGGGATTTTAGCACTTGAGTCTCTTCCACTAGATTAGTTAAAGAAACCCTTACCCCCTAAGCACATATATTGTTTGTTATGAAAATACTGATGTAATTAAAGTAAAATGCATCTAAATACAAGTTTGAATGTCCATCGTGCCCCCTTTCAATGCAGAGAGTCCAGTGTGCCCACTTTCAATGCAGAATGACCAGCGTGCCCCTTTCCAATGCAGTGAGACCAGCGTGCCCCTTTCCAATGCAGTGAGACCAGCGTGCCCCCTTTCAATGCAGTGAGACCAGCGTGCCCCCTTTCAATGCAGTGAGACCAGCGTGCCCCCTTTCAATGCAGAATGACCAGCGTGCCCCCATTCAATGCAGATAGACCAGCGTGCCCCCATTCAATGCGGAGAGACCAGCGTGCCCCCATTCAATGCGGAGAGACCAGCGTGCCCCCATCAATGCAGAACGACCAGCGTGCCCCCTTTCAATGCAGAGAGACCAGCGTGCCCCCATTCAATGCAGAGAGACCAGCGTGCCCCCATCAATGCAGAATGACCAGCGTGCCCCCTTTCAATGCAGAGAGACCAGCGTGCCCCCTTTCAATGCAGAATGCATTGAAAGGGGCATGCTGGTCACACAATGGCCGGGTCCACCCTTTTTTGAAGCCTATTAGAGCCTCTGGCTCTAATCAGGTGATGCAAAAAGAAAACCCCAGTGAGAAGAAGCGGCATAGGCGGGGCTTGGCTTGCAAAGCCACCCCACCCTACACCAATGGACAGATGAGGCACAGTCCAGCCCCGCCCCACCATTTTCAGCCATAGGGCGGCCGCGCTGGACATCTCCCAGCCTAAAGATGGAGGCAGCCGCAGACAGTGTGTGAACTGTGTATGTCAGAGTCAGACAGACAGAGTGACACTGCGGATGCGCCCCCCCCAGATGTTGCGCCCGGTGCGGCTGGCCCCCCCTGCACCCCCCACGCTACGCCACTGCATCCCCCTCATCTGGAAAGAGACGCAGCCTCCCCCAATTGAGCTGTGGCTGAGGAAGGTGGAGGAGTTAAACCAGGTGGAAGACCTGGTTTTGACCACCTGGCAGAAACCAGAGGCTTACACGAACACCTGGACCTTGTGGAACATCTTTATATATCATCTATGTGAGTTCCAATGGTTGATGGTGTCACTACATCCCATAACAGGCTGACCGACGCACCAAATTACCCTTGTCACCCCCTCCCCCCCCCCCTTTTATTTATTTTATTTTTTTCTCTTCCATCCTTCTTTCCATTCCCTGTTTTTTCACTTTCATGTACAAATCAGGCAGTTTTCTACTTCAGATAGGGTTCACCCAGAGGTTATCCCATTCCAGGATTACTTTTTGGGACTTCACTTTGACATGCCAGGTTACTAACCTTAGGGATCGTTCCCCCATGCTCCCTTTACTGGATCTGGTTTACATTATGATTGATATTTGCTATGACTCCTGCAATTTGACAGACAGCATTGGTCCTCTCTTTGACTCCCCTGAAACGAATCTGTTGTACTTGTAATCTGTTATCACTGGATCCTTTGTATACTTGTTTTGTCTAATTGGAAGCTGCCGTCCTCTTTTAAATAAAAAAATTGAATTAAAAAAAAAAAAAAAATATTTTAGTTTCTGGACCGGAATGTTTTCCCCCCCTTAATGACAAGGCCATTTTTTTTGCGATTCGGGACTGCGTTATTTTAACTGAAAATTGCGCGGTCGTGCGATGCTGTACCAAAAGAAAACTGTCCTTTTTCATTTTTATTTTTTTTTGCTCTATATACTAAAAAAAAAGGGCAACAATTCTGAAAAAAAACAAAAAAACAAACAATATTTTTCACTTTCTGCTATATAACATTCCCAATAAAAAAAAAATTTAATTTTTCATAATTTTAGGCCAATTTGTTTTCTGCTACATATTTTTGATAAAAAAATCCCAATAAGTGTATATTGATTGGTTTGCGCAAAAGTTATCACGTCTACAAACTAGGGGAAAGATTTATGTCATTTTTATTTATTTTTTTACTAGTAATCACGGCGATCTGCGATTTTTAGTGGGACTGCAAAATTGCGGCGGACAGATCGGACCCCTAACTGACATTTTTGACTCTTTTGGGGGGACCAGTGACATTACTACAGTAGTCAGTGCTAAAAATATGCACTGTTACTGAACTAATGACACTGGCAGGGAAGGGGCTAACACTAGGAGGCGATCAAAGGGTTAAATGTGTGCATAGGGGATGTTTTCTAACTGTGTGGGGGGATGGACTTATGCAATGAACACAGGGCTCCTGTGTTCCTAAATAGGAGGAACACAGGAGCCCTGTGTTCATTTTGACAGAACAGTTGTCTGCCATGTTTAGAACGACAGACTGCCGTTCTGTCTCCACGGGGAGCGATCGTGGGTGCCAAACAGCAATCGCGGCCACCGGCCCCGCAGATCAGCTTCCCCACTTGCGAATGAGCACCATCATTCATGCGAAGCGACGTACGGGTACATCGTTTCATGGGAAACCGCTGTATATGTGGGTAAGGGAGTGTGCCTTATGCACATATAGGTGTGTATTTGCCTGTATGCACGTGAAAAAAACTGACCAGCAATGCAGATTTCTGTTTTAGTGTTTTTACTGATCTTTACGCATCTGTGTGTACAAGCACATTGAAAACAATGGTCTACAATTATGTAGCACCCTCCTAGGTAGGTACTAGTGAGAGAGTATCGTTTTTGGCTCAGAGGAGCAGCAGGGAAATCTATATTGCCTCCTGCCTACCAGAGAGCAGGATCTGTGAGTTAGGTCTGCTCAGTGTGTGATTCATTGGGTCTAAAGAGTGTTTCACACTGGTCCAATAGGGGGGCATGTTGGACAGTGGGAAGAAACCTGACCAATGGATACATAGGCTTGGATACAGTCCTGGAGATTGGTAGAGACAGGTTGTCTTGGTGCATTCTGGGATACTGTATAAAAGCCAGGAGCACATGTGCTTCTGGGTCTTTGGCTGGTGAGCAGAGTCCAGGAGGGAGGGTGACGACTGCCTCCTCCTCGGTAGTGGTGGCACGTGGTTGCAGGGGGTCGGCCTGGGGATCAAAGTAACGATACTGAACCCAGGGGTCCAGAAGAACTGATTAAAGGGGGAGAGACACTGGAGACCCTAGAAAAACAGTATCGTGAGTACAGGGGATCGTGTGTAGGAGCCTGACCTGACCTGAGGGGGGCCACCCTGGTGTAGGATAGTCAGAGGACAGGTGTCAGTGTGTTAAATGAAAGGGGATACTAGGAGAGTATCCTGAAGATAATCTAGTCCATCAAGTCATCTGGATAGAGACATAATCCAAATTCACCAAGTGGCAGGGTGAAACAGCAGCCTGGCTGCATCATCAGAAGTAGGAGTCCTCCGCATTGTGAATAGTAAATTTAGAGTATCCCAATATTCCCTTCTCCTATCCCTAATTTAAATAAAACACCAAAAACAACTACATCCCCTGGACTGATCATTGACCTCTGGGGGAATCTAAGATGGAAAAGGACCTGGGGGTCCTAGTCAACAACAACTTGGCAGTGGCATGCAATGCCAAGCCGCTGCAAGCAAGCCAACAGAATACTGGGATGTATAAAAAAGGGGATTCACTCCAGAAATAAAGAGATTATTCTCCCACTCTACAAGACTCTGGTCCGGCCACATCTGGAGTATGCTGTCCAGTTCTGGGCACCGGTCCTCAGAAGGGATGTGCTGGAACTGGAAAGAGTCCAGAGAAGTACAACAAAAATAATTAGGGGAATGGAGGACATCAGCTATGAGGAAAGACTACAAGCACTGAACTTATTCTCTCTGGAGAAGAGACGATTGAGGGGGGATATGATATCAATGTACAAATACTGTACTGGTGACCCTAGCATAAGGAACAAACTATTCAGAGAAAGGAGATACAATAAGACACGTGGCCACTCACTAAAACTAGAGGAAAAATGGTTTAACCTTAAACTGTGTAGGGGGTTCTTTACTGTCCGACCAGTAAGGATGTGGAATTCTCTTCCACAAGCAGTGTTATCAGCAGGGAGCATCGATAGTTTCAAAAACTATTAGATGGGCACCTTAAAGACCACAACATACAGGAGTATACAATGTATGGTTAACAGCAAACCCACACACACATCATAGGTTGAACTGGATGGACTGATGTCTTTTTTCAACCTCTCTAACTATGTCAGTGAGACAAGAAGTAAAGTGTTATTCTGTGCATGCTGGAATTGCTAATGGTAACTAGGGATAGACCGATTATCCTTGGCCGATATGAACTTTCCCCGATATATCGGTATCGGCCCCGGAACTGGCCAATGTTGCCGATATTTTTGTGACGTCATTCTGCCCTCTTAGGCCGCCTCCCTCGCCTTGGACAGCCTCATCTGGAGTCGGGACTAGGTTTGCGGGAGTGTATCACAGCCCATACACCTACCCACAGCAGCCCGGTGCCAGCCAGCCACCCACATCCACAGGCCCTGTACCAGCCAGCCAGCCACAGGCACGGTACCAGCGAGCCAGCCAGCCAGCCACAGGCCCTGTACCAGCCAGCCACAGGCCCTGTACCTGCCAGCCACAGGCACTGTACCAGCCAGCCAGCCACCCACAGCCCCTGTGCCAGCCAGCCATCCACCACAGGGTGCCAGCCACCCACCACAGGGTGCCAGACAGACAGCCAGCCACAGGCACTGTACCAGCCAGCCGCCCACAGGCCCTGTACCAGCCAGCCATCCACAGCCCCTGTGGCAGCCACCCACCTACCACAGGGTGCCAGCCGCCCACCACAATGTGCCAGCCAGCCATCCACCACAGGGTGCCAGCCAGCCAGCCACCCACCACAGGGTGCCAGCCAGCCAGCCACCCACCACCAGGTGCCAGCCACCCACCAAAGGATGCCAGCCAGCCACCTACCACAGGGTGCCAGCCACCCACCACAGGGTGCCAGCAAGCCAGCCATTAAGCATTAAATAAAAATGAACATGTTCAGTACCAGATTTGTGTCAAAAATTGTCTTTATTTTTCAAAAATTTAAATGTACAAAATATCGGCCCATATTGGCCGATATCGATATGTTGTGACCAAAATATCGGTATCGGCCCTGAAAAAACCATATCGGTCTATCCTAATGGTAACCCAGGGGGACCCGAAGGAGTGGAATCCAGCAGTCCTCAAGGGGGCAGTACTTACATCAGTAAAAAAAACACCTGTATGCCTGAAATTACTGCATTTTTAGGCAGCAGTGTGCAATAGACAGAACTGCGGCGCAGGATCTGTTTCCATCCTCGACCCTTTGACTGACAGGCCAAGAGAATTAATACACTTTCTTACTTTACAGCAAAATCTGAAATATTTGCTAGATTTTTCAAGAAAAAAAAAAAAAAAAACCACCACCATTAATATCTGCAAAATGAACTAATCTAAGTTTTTTAATGGTTTATTTACTTTATATATAAAAAGACAGGGGTGACCCAAAGCATCCGAATAATACAGCATAGAGGAGTAGACAAATACATTCGTGATAAATGTGAAATCATAGAAATTAACAATTTTGTCACTCAGCGTCCATTGCATTCTGGAAGAAAATAGGGGTAAAGTCTGCCACAAACTCTGCAATTATACAGTGCGTACCTTTGTACGTGAATTTTATTCCTTGCCGCTTTATCGGCCATGACCAATATCAAGAAATGTAAACCTATGAGTCAAGTTAGTGTTGGGTAGACAAGCTAGAAGTGGAATTCACTAATATGTGTGTGAAGGTTCCTGTATGTCAAACATGACTGCTATAAAGCCGAGTGCTTCCTTTTTATTTGATTTAACGACCATTGTGGACTACAGGAGGCTTCGCTGAGCCCAGTCGCAATGTTTTTTTGGAGCAAATCTAACATAATTCCAGCCAAATCACAGTTTTGGCTTATCATGAGCCCTTCTAGTTCCAGCAACAAAGACAAAAATGCTCCACTGTCAGAAATTTCAGAAATGCTTTTAAGACTAGGTTGAAATTAAGAGTTACTAAATTTTATTTTTTTATAAATATTTTATTCATTTTCCAATATACTGTTAACAATAAAAACAAGAGACTTAAACATATATCTCACAAAAAGTTATCAGTACAACTTAATCCCCAGATACCCTCCACCCAACCCCCCCCCCCCCCCCCAATCCAACCCTAACCCACCTCCTCCATCAACCATCTAAACACTTATTCAATTTCGATGTTGTCTCTCTGTACTCTCAAATCATTACAGTATATCTATAATGCAAAGCCCAAATGATTGGTAATATTTGCTAGGTGAGTACATACTTTGTAAACAGGCAAAACATTTGGGGGAGCATACCCATGTATTTCCAAAGCTGCTGCAGCTATGAACCAAAAGACATGTATATTAAAAAAGAATAGCGCGCAAATGCAAAAGAAATTACTACCAAATCTGAAGAGAGTCCATAAATAAAAATGGGGGTTTGGTCCCACCATATGGCCATATCGTGCTCAAGCCCACTACTGCGTCAAAGTACCCCATTATCAGTGGGTCCTACACTATCCATGAAAAAGAGATGAATCCAGCCTTTCTAACCCTTGGAGATAATACTCCTTGCTGGGAAAAATGTGCAAATGCACTACAGGGGACTCCCCTTATATCCACTTGATGGTGGACACTGATTGAGTACAGGTGTATGTGGGGGGTGGGGAGGGCTGCTCAACCTCGATAGTCTGGTCAGACCGAATACATAATAAACAGGCAAAAAAAATTTTTTATCAAGTGGATATAGGAGGAGTCCCCTGTAGTGCATTTGCACATCTTTCCCAGCAAGGAGTATTATCTCCAAGGGTTAGGCTGGATTCATCTCTTTTTCATGGATAGTGTAGGACCCACTGATAATGGGGTACTTTGACGCAGTAGTGGGCTTGAGCACGATATGGCCATATGGTGGGACCAAACCCCCATTTTTATTTATGGACTCTCTTCAGATTTGGTAGTAATTTCTTTTGCATTTGCGCGCTATTCTTTTTGAGTATATACTTTGAACATAAACATAAATAATATGCCGTACAAATCAATATGGTACCTAGTAAATATTACCAATCATTTGGGCTTTGCATTATAGATATACTGTTTGTTTTTATTTACTCACAGCACATGGTATTGCACAATTGGTTTTCTCCATTAACCCCGGAAGATTTTACCCCCTTCCTGACCAGGGCCTATTTTACGATTCGGCACTGCGTGACTTTAACGGACAATTGCGCGGTCGTGCGACGCTGTACCCAAACAAATTTGACGTCCTTTTTTTCCCCACAAACAGAGCTTTCTTTTGGTGGTATTTGATCACCTGTGCGATTTTTTGATCATGCGCTATAAACAAAAAAAGAGCATAAATTTTGCAAAAATAACAATATTTTTCACATTTTTTTATATGAAATTCCCCCCACAAAAAATGTAATTATCAAAATTTTTTAACATTTTAGACCAATTTGTTTTATGCTACATATGTTTGGTAAAAAAAAAATCGCAAAAAGCGTATTTTGATTGGTTTGCGCAAAAGTTATTGCGTTTACTAACTAAGGGAAAGATTTTTGTCATTTTTGTTGTTGTTTTTTTTAACGGGTAATGGCGGCGATCTGCGATTTTTTTTTTTTTTGCGGGACTGTGACATTGCGGTGGACAGATCGGACCCTTGACTGACATTTTTGACAGTGAAGGGGTTAACTTTTTTTGAGAGGGAGGGGTTAAGTGTGTCCCTAGGGGCGTGATTCTAACTGTGATTGGATGTGGCTACTGGTGTAAGAACAGAGATCAACGGTCCTACATAGCAGAACCGTGTGATCTCCATTCTTACACAGGGGAGAATGACAGGCAGCTTTGTTTACATTAGCCGCCTGCCTTTCTCCCGGTGTAACGGACAATCGCGAGTGTCCGCCGGGCACACGCGCGGGGGGGTCCGTGACCGAGCGGGAGCGGGAGCGTGCCTCCGGGGGTGCGCGCTCGCTCCCTAGAGCCTCACAGGCTAGCGACGTAGTCCTACGTCGCTTTGCCTGTGAGGGGCTGACTGCCGCAGTAAATAGTCGTGCAGCAGTCGGCATGTGGTTAATTTAATATTAGGTTGAGCGCAGTCATTATATTTCACTATATAATTTTGTTATTTTTTCACGTTTACGCTGGGGCTCCCTTCATTTATATTTATTTATTTGTTTCTGATTTGAAACAATCCTATCACTTAATACACCATCATATCTAAACACTGCGCGGGATTGTTGGTGCTTAACGCCAATATTTTTGATTTACTCTCAAATCATTACCAAGTTCTAATTATCATATATCATCCATCAAAAATTTCCAGGTATTTATCAGATTTTTTTTTTAAGTCTTCCCATTTTCCCTTATTTTTCCAACAAATATTTAGGTTGTTCTTCTTCCCTACTTCCCAAATACTCCATATTGTAAATGTAGTCCATTCTATTCCACCACTCCTTCAGGGTAGGGCTCTTTACTTCTCACCATTTACTCGGGATAACACCTTTAGCTGCATTTAATAAAGTTGGGACCATTGTAGTTTAGTACTGTTTAACCACTTCACGGCTGGCAGCCGCTCCTGGGCAAATCGACTTTACTATACGTCGGTCACGCACAGGCAGCTAGGGGGTGAGCGTGTGCCGCAGCCGGCGCGCTCCCGCCCCCGCTCGTCCGCGGGAAAGCCGATGCTGCGGGCAGGCGGCTCCGATTGCCGCCTGACACCTGTGATCGCTCCCCGCTGAGAGAGAAGGACGGTCAGCTGTCTGGAATGATCACAGAGCGCCTGTGATCCTTCTATATAGGATCGCATGTCTCTATGATCATTTCACAAGCCACGCCCCTCTACAGTTACAATCACTCCCCTAGGAACATATTTAACCCCTTGATCACCCACAGTGTTAACCCCTTCCCTGCCAGTGTCATTATTACAGTAGCAGTGCATATTTTTAGCACTGATTACTGCAGTAATGTCACTGCCCCCCCCCCCCCCCCCCCAAAGTGTCAAAAATGTCAGTCAGGGGTCCGATCTGTCCACTGTAATGTCGCAGATCGCCGCCATTACTAGTAAAAAACAATAAAAAAGACATAAATCCTTCCCGTAGTTAGTGGACGCGATAACTTTTGTGCAAACCATTCAAAATACACTTAGTGCGATTTTTTTTTTTAACCTAATATGTAGCAGAAAACAAATTGGCCTAAAATGTTAAAAAAAAAAATGATTTTAAATTTTTCTTTTTTTTGTTATATGGGGAATGTTATATAGCAGAAAGTGAAAAATATTGTTTTATTTTAGAATTGTCGCTCTTTTTTTGTTTATAGCGCAAAAAAGAAAAATCGCACAGGTGATCAAATACCACCAAAAGAAAGCTCTATTTGTGGGAAAAAAAAGGACATCAATTTTATTTGGGTACAGCGTCGCACGACCGCGCAAATTGTCTGTTAAAGTAACGCAGTGCTGAATCACAAAATATGGCCTGGTCAGGAAGGGGGCAAATCCTTCCGGTCCAGAAGTGTTTAAATGGTATTTTTGTTCTATGGAATAGACACCACCAAGGGTCATCTAGGACTTCAGCTCCTATAATCTCACTGATCTTTTAACTAAATTTTACAAAATTTTAAAAGTTACTAAATTATAATGAACTAGTTGAGCTGAGACTGGTTTGAAATATAAATCAAGGGAAGCTTAAAATCAGTAATCAGTTCTAGAATTTCTGCCCTGGATAATATATACATAGGAAGTGATCTATTCTTGACCCCCTTAAGGATCCTTTTTTGGGGACAGGGCAGATATTGAAAAATGTATGGACGTCATGCCGCCATGTTGCATGAATACCACATGTAAACACCAGACAAAATTCTACTGCCTAAACTATTCCACGTAGTAAAAGTTAAAGCAGAACCTAACTCCAAACATGGAGTTTTTGTTCCTTTCAGTTATTATTTATTTTATTCTGGCCTAGGCAGGAATGATGTGCCTCCAGGGCTGAATGTATGCAGGGGGTTTATTGTTGCTGAGAAGGTCTATTGTTACCGTTGGGTTATCTGTTATTGCTGGGGGGGGGGGGGGGTTTGTAGGTTTGCTGGGGAGTCAGTTCTTGCTGGAAGAAATCTACTGTTGAGGGAGAAATCTATAGTTTCTGGGTTCTACAGGGCGTATTTTGTTGTGGGGGATATAATGTTGCTAGGTGGTATGTTTTGTTGTGGAGGATCTATTTATATTGGGGGGGGGGGGGGGTTTGTTGCTGGCTACAGGGGATCTATTTCACTAATTTTCTTGTTATTATTAAAAAATTCCACAAAAATGTGTTATCACCACAAAATGATACTTGGTTCTGTATTCTCTAAGAAGGCAGTACTGGGAGTTGGATAGAGGATGGAACCAAGGGATGGCGTTTGGAGGTAAGTAGAGGATGGAACCAAGGGATGGTGCTTGGAGGTAAGTAGAGGATGGAACCAAGGGATGGTGCTTGGAGGTAAGTAGAGGATGGAACCAAGGGATGGTGCTTGGAGGTAAGTAGAGGATGGAACCAAGGGATGGTGCTTGGAGGTAAGTAGAGGATGGAACCAAGGGATGGTGCTTGGAGGTAAGTAGAGGATGGAACCAAGGGACGGTGCTTGGAGGTAAATAGGGGATGGAACCAAGGGATGGTGCTTGGAGGTAAGTAGAGGATGGAACCAAGGGATGGTGCTTGGAGGTAAGTAGAGGATGGAACCAAGGGATGGTGCTTGGAGGTAAGTTGAGGATGGAACCAAGGGATGGTGCTTGGAGGTAAGTAGAGGATGGAACCAAGGGATGGTGCTTGGAGGTAAGTAGAGGATGGAACCAAGGGACGGTGCTTGGAGGTAAATAGAGGGTGGAACCAAGGGACGGTGCTTGGAGGTAAGTAGGGGATGGAACCAGGGGACGGTGCTTGGAGGTAAGTACGGGATGGAACCAAGGGACGGTGCTTGGAGGTATGTAGTGGTTGGAACCAAGGGACGGTGCTTGGAGGTCAGTATTGGGTAGAACCAGTGGTTGGTGTTCGTAGGTGGGTAGAGGGTGGAGACAAGGGGTGACTTGGAAGGAAGGAGTACCTGCAAATATTCTCTGAGAAAAAAAGCCCTGGATGGGAGTATCATTGGGGCTTCAGGACCAGGTACACCAGGTCAGGGGGTGAGCCTGGTGCATCATCGAGGGCTGGCTGCCTGAACCCGGAAGAGGCAGCTAACTGAAGAGGACCAAGATGGTGGCGCAGAACCTAGTTTAAGTCACAGTGGATGGCAGCAGGACAGTGCTGAACTTTCTCTGCAGGTAGGAAGTATTTTGAAGATATCCTTACAATACAGATAAGAGGGGTAACAAAAGAAACATTTAGGGTCGGAGGGAAGGTAAGTACCACTTTAAGAGGCAGACATTTATACTTGAGAATGAAGCTGGATAGTTCCTTTTAGGAATGGAGGGTTTTCTAGGTCAAAATGGCTTCCATCTTGTTGTGGACAATATCAGCCATTGTAGGAACCAATGAAATGAATTGGTGATATCACTGGCTTCCGAAAGACTCTGTCTGTACCTTACGTGTGACACTCACATCGGTCGATACAGCCAACCAGAAACCGCTCCTCTGACTAGTGTAAGCTTGAAGCATTGGGCATCATGTTGCTCAGCGTTCGATGAGTACATCGCTATAAACCTAAACCGGGCCCCCTGCTGTAACCTTCAGTACCCCTCTATGCTCCCGTGTCTCCAGGGCCCCCTGTGTTTCTTGTGTACTCCTGTGTCTTCAGTCATGTGGGATATTCCTCTCATACACCATATGGGGATCGACCGTGTGATTAAAACTGTGCTACAACGACTCCTGACTGGTCACAGTGTACAACATAGATAAAATACACTCACCGGCCACTTTATTAGGTACATCTTGATAGTACCGGGTTGGACCCCCTTTTGTCTTCATTCTTCATGGCATAGATTCAAGGTGTTGGAAACATTCCTCAGAGATTTTGGTCCATAGTGACATGATAGCATCACACAGTTGCTGCAGGTTTGTCGGCTGCACATCCATTATGTGAATATTCCACCACATCCCAAAGGTTCTCTATTGTATGAGATGTGGTGACTGTGGAGGCCATTGGAGTGCAGTGACCTGATCTGGTGAGTGTGGAGGCCATTGGAGGACAGTGACCTCATTGTCATGGTGAAGAAACCAGTGATGAGATGATTGGAGCTTTGTGACATGGTGCATTATCCTGCTGGAAGGAGCCATCAGAAGATGGGGACACTGTAGTCATAAAGGGATGGACATGGTCAGCAAGAATACTCAGGTAGGCCGTGGGGTTTAAATGATGCTCAATTGGTTCTAAGGGGCCCAAAGTGTGCCAAGAAAATATCCCCCACACCATTACACCACCACCACCAGCCTGAACCATTAATACAAGGCAGGATACATCCATGCTTTCATGTTGTTTACATCAAATTCTGACCCTACCATCTGAATGTGGCAGCCGAAATCGAGACTCATCAGACCAGGCAACGCTTTTCCAATCTTCTATTGTCCAATTTTGGTGATCCTGTGTGAATTATAGACCTAAGTTTCCTGTTCTTAGCTGACAGGAGTGGCACCCGGTGTGGTCTTCTGCTGCTGTAGCCTATCTGCTTCAACGTTCGATGTGTTGTGTGTTCAAACCAGGTATTCTGCATACCTTGGTTGTAACAGGTGATTATTTGAGTTACTGTTGCCTTTCTATCATCTGGAACCAGTCAGCCCATTCTCCTCTGAAATCAACAAGGTATTTTCCTCCACACAACTGCTGCTCACTGGATATTTTCTCTTTTTCGGACCATTCTCTGTAAACCCGAGAGATGGTTGTGTGTGAAAATTCCAGTAGATTAGCAGTTTTTGAAATACTCAGAGCAGCCCGTCTGGCACCAACAACCATGCCACTTTCAAAGTCACTTAAATCCCCTTTTTTCCCCATTCTGATGCTCGATTTGAACTTCAGCAAGTCATCTTCACCATGTCTAGATGCCTAAATGCATTGAGTTGCTGCCATGTGATTGGTAGATTAGCAATTTGTGTTACCAAGAAATTCAACAGGTGTACCTAAAAAAATGTCAGGTAAGTGTATGTCGCCAGCGTGCCAAAATGCTTGCTTCTTACTGCTCTTTATTCTTTTATAATTACATGTAAAATAAATGTTTTGGGGCCAGGCAGGGGAAATGTTGCTTTCCTATGTGATCATACAAGAATAAAGAGCTTTGCACTTTGAAACAACCTTGCTGCCAGTATGTTGGTGACGCATTTCATCCCTGCATCTACGGAGAAACCTGTGTACTGCTGTTTCACCAGGGACTTCTAGGCACTCCTGTGTCTCCAGCGACCCCCTTTGTGCTCCTGTGTCTCCAGTGACCCTTGGGCACTCCTGTGTCTCCATTGACCTCTGTGTGCTCCTGTGTCTCCAGTGACTTCTGAGCACTCCTGTATCTCCAGCAACCCCTGTGTCTCCAGTGACCCTTGGGCACTCCTGTGCCTGCAGTGACCCGGTGTGATCCTGTGTTTCCAGTGACCCTTGGGCACTCCTGTGTCTCCAGCAACCTCTGTGTGCTCCTGTGTCTCCAGTGACTTCTGAGCACTCCTGTATCTCCAGCAACCCCTGTGTCTCCAGTGACCCTTGGGCACTCCTGTGCCTGCAGTGACCCGGTGTGATCCTGTGTTTCCAGTGACCCTTGGGCACTCCTGTGTCTCCAGCAACCTCTGTGTGCTCCTGTGTCTCCAGTGACTTCTGAGCACTCCTGTATCTCCAGCAACCCCTGTGTCTCCAGTGACCCTTGGGCACTCCTGTGCCTGCAGTGACCCGGTGTGATCCTGTGTTTCCAGTGACCCTTGGGCACTCCTGTGTCTCCAGCAACCTCTGTGTGCTCCTGTGTCTCCAGTGACTTCGGGGCACTCCTGTATCTCCAGCAACCCTTGGGCGCTCCTGTGTCTCCAGTGACCCTTGGGCACTCCTGTGTCTCCAGTGACCCTTGGGCACTCCTGTGTCTCCAGTGACCTGGTGTAATCCTGTCTCTCCAGTGACCCTTGGACACTCCTGTATCTCCAGCAACTCCTGTGTTTCCAGTGACCCTTGGGCACTTCTGTGTCTCCAGTGACCCGGTGTAATCCTGTCTCTCCAGTGACCCTTGGACACTCCTGTATCTCCAGCAACTCCTGTGTTTCCAGTGACCCTTGGGCACTTCTGTGTCTCCAGCAACCCCTGTGTGCTTCTGTGTCTCCAGTGACTTCTAGGCACTCCTGTATCTGCAGCAACCCCTGTTTGCTCCTGTGTCTCCAGTGACTTCTGGGCATTCCTGTATATCCAGCAACTCCTGGGTCTTCAGTGACTTCTGGGCACTCCTGTATCTCCAGCAACCCCTGTGTTTCCAGTGACCCTTGGGCACCCCTGTGTCTCCAGCAACCCCTGTGTGATCCTGTGTGTCCAGTGACTTCTGGGCACTCCTGTGTCTCTAGCAACCCCTGTGTGATCCTGTGTGTCCAGTGACTTCTGGGCACTCCTGTATATCCAGAAACTCCTGTGTGCTCCTTTGTCTCCAGTGATTTCTGGACATTCCTGTGTCTCGGGTGACCCTTGAGCACTCCCGTGTCTCTGGTGACCCTTGGGCACTCCTGTGTCTCTGATGACCCTTGTGTGCTTCTGTGTCTCCAGTGACTTCTAGACACTCCTGTATCTCTAGCAACCCCTGTGTGCTCCTGTGTCTCCAGTGATTTCTGGGCATCCCTGTCTCTTCGGTGACCCTTGAGCGCTCCTGTGTCTCCGGTGACCCCTGTGCGCTTCTTTGTCTCCAGTCACTTCTAGGCACTCCTGTGTCTCCAGTGACTTCTGGGCACTTCTGTATCTCTAGCAACCTCTGTGTGCTTCTGTGTCTCCAGTGACTACATGGGCATTCCTGTGTCTCTAGTGACCCCTGGGTTCTCCTATGTCTCCAGTAAGACCCCATGTGCTCCTGCATCTCCAGAGACCCCTGGGCAGTGGCACTCTTGCATCTCCAGTGTCCCCCTGTTCTATAAAGAACCCATTCACACTTGAGCGTACCCAGATGATTGAGAGTTTTTTTTTTTATTTAATGTTTGTACATGTTTTTTGTGCTTTTTTACGCGCAAATTGTAGTATGGGAGCAGAATCATGTGTTTTTGGTCTCATAGACTTGTAAATGGCTGAAAAACAAGTGTAAACGTGTTTCTCAAGCATTTTTCAGGCGCTACCAATAAAATATAAGAGCCTCTCTTGTTTTTTCAAAAATTTTACTAATAAAAAAATCTTTGAAAGAAAGTATAAGGGGCCAAAAAATGAGTGATTCTGCCCCAAAGAAAGGTGTGTACTTTTTTGAGCTTCAGGTAACAAGCGACACAATGCTCAGGTGTCAATGGGTCCATTGAGAATAATGGATGCCAAATTGTTAAGGAAATAAAGCCTTAAAGTGTTACTAAACCCACAACAGTAAAATCAGGCTGTATATGCAGTAATGCATGCTTGTTATACTCACTGTGGGACCCAAGGGGTTAATCCTGTGCATTGTGTAAAAAGGCTGTTTGATTCTGTATTCTCTGATCCTCCCCTTCTTTTACTGTCTTTTACTGTCCTCAATCCATCTGAACAAAGCACAGGGGACAAGCTGCACATGCTAAGTTTAGTGTGTATTGCTTTTTTTTTTTTTTTGGGGAGAGTGCATGTGATCAGCACAGGGCCAATCAGCACTGTCCAGACAGAAGGTCAGGGGTCCTGCAGCCTCATAGGGCAGCCAGAGTAGAATGAAAACTCCACCTACAAGCTTTAACCTGACACTGATAGAAGTCACAAGACTGCTATATAGTGCTGATGAGAAAAGGTATTTAACAGTTGATATTTACTAAAATAATTGCATTTGCATGGTCTGTGTACTGTGGGAGACCAGATATAGTGAATGCAGGCTCCTGGGTTTAGTAATACTTTAAGTAGACATACAATTTAATGCAAACAAGCAATCGAATAATTATTATCTGCAGCCCTTTAGTCTGTTCATCTCTGACCTTCACACAAGCTGTTGTAAACCTAAAAAGTCACTGACCGACCAGCAGTCATAAATACATGCTGGTGTGTGAGAGACCAGTGAGCTGCTACTTGTGCTGAACCCTCAGAAATTGTGTGTAGCACCCTCCTAGGTAGGTGCTAGTAAGAGAATATAGTTTTGAGCTCGGTTTGCTTACCAGAGGGGCTGCAGGTAAATCTATATTTCTTTCTGCCTATGAGAGATCAGGATCTGTTAGTGAGGTCTGCTCATTGTGCTCAGTATGCGATTCATTCAGTCTGGAGAGTGCTTCACGCTGGTCCAATAGGGAGGCATGTTGGACAGTGGGAGTAAACCTGACCAATGGGTGCATAAGCTTTTGATACAGTCCTGGTGACTGGCAGAGGGTAGGTCGCCTTGGTGCATTCTGGGATACTGTATAAAAGCCAGGATGTGCTGTGGGGTCTTTGGCTGGAGAGAAGAGTCCTGGAGGGAGGGTGGTGGCTGCCTCCCCCTCTGTAGAGGTGCCATGCAGTCGCAGGAGGTCGTCCTGAGGAATGGTTAAGAGGAGCTGAACCATGGGGTCCAGGAACACTGACTGAGATGGGAGACACTGGAGACCCTGGGGTGACAGTATCGTGAGTAAAGGGACTCGTGTCAAGGGACCTGACCTGAGCGGGGCCACCCCTTCGTGTAGGATAGTCAGTGGACGGGTGACAGCGGGTCAAGAGAAAGAGGATGCTAGAGAGAGTGTCCTGAAGATAAATATCTATTCACTGAGTTGTCTTGGGAGAAGAGACTCAACTACCAATTCATCCATGGTGGCAGGGTGAATCAACAACCTCCAAAAACAGTATCTCTCCTGCGAAGGTAAATGCTCTAGGTGGTTTTTAGAGTGGTCTTGCTGCCCTCCTCAGCACTAAGGGTATCCAAAAAGTACTGCAAGAAAATTACAAGAGAAGGGCGCACCGACCTTGTGTATTACCGCTAAAAAGTTTATTACAATCAAAGAAGGGTAGCGTTCATTATACTCACAAACATAGGATATGTACAAGCATGTAGGAAATGGGAACCGCTCGCTTCCAGAACATTTCTCTACTGCTGGATAGCGTGATGGCGTCCTCAAAACCTGGTATGGCTTACGCGTTTCGAGGGTGGACCCTCTTCCTCAGAACAATTTTTGCACACTTCTCTTGTCGTTTTCTTGCAGTACTTTTTGAATCAACAACCTGGCTGTACCAGAAGATAGGAGTCCTCAACATTGTGCATAGTTAAAGTGGAGTATCCCACTATTTCCTTCTCCTATACCCAATTTATCAAATAAACAAAAACAACTACATACCCCTGGACTGATTATTGGAGCGAGCTGAAAAGGGGAACATTGAGAACTTTATTTGCTGGGACTGTGTGCTGGTAACTCAGGGAAACCCGAAAAGTGAATATCTGGCAGTCCTTACGGGGACAGGGCTACAGCCGTGTTTGGTCTGCCCGTCCAGAAATAGGCAAAAGAAAAATAGTGCACCCTGGAAGGGTGAGAAGGTGAGTGATAGCATGAAAAGCTGCATTCTGCAAGTAGTAAAACATTAACCTTTTAATTATCAATATGAAGAGGGCATTAGATCAATCCACATCCTTTAAATCATAGTTACATTACACATGCATAACATAAATAAGTATACAATGGCCTTTTCTCGTCAAACTTGATTTTTTTTTTTAGAAGCTCAAATTTAAATGAAATACCGAAAATATCACTGTTTACGTTTTCAGATATTTTGGGAGCAATTTAACATTAATTGTGTTGCCTGTACAGAATTAAAATAAAACGTGACTGGACAAAGTAATACAGGATACATGTATGGAATGGTTTTCAATGTCAGCCTAAAGTGGACCTGTCAAACATATTAATATTAACAAAAATGTCAAAGCTGCTGAGGGTAAGACACCATAAAGGTGCCCACAGGTACCTTTTATACATCCCAAATCTTTCTTGCTTCACCCAATCCTCAGATATTGGCCTTTACGTCTGTTCCATGTAAACCCCTCTAGTAGCCATTCTACAATTCCATTGTAGGGTCTGAGCTGCCAACAGGGGCTTTAGCACAAGGGCCTTAAAACTATGGTCCTCCATCTGTTTAGGAACTACTATTCCCATCATGCCTAGTCATGTCTGTGAATGTCAGAGTTTTACAATGCCTCATGGGATGTGTAGTTCTGCAACAGCTGGAGAGCTGTAGTTTGAGGATACCTGCTTTAGCATCACATTATTGATTAATAGGGTTGGATCCTCAGGGGCGGGGCTTCACAGCAATGCTTTTTGAAGCTACCACTCTGGATCACAGGATTTTTTAGGTGCATCTGAAAGATAGTTGCAGGCTGATATTTAGTGCCTGCTTTCTTGTAAGTTTGGTTCACGTGACAGGTGCACTTTTGAAAGTCAACCCAACCAAATATTGGCTGATGTAAAGGAGATCTGAACCCAGGGAATTATGTAGGCTACCATTGTCTGTAAATGTTTTCCTTTATCCAGGTCATAGTATAACTAATAATAGATAAGGACATTCAGCCATACTTGTTCTGTAATGTTGTAGACAATTCGTAGCTTATTTACAACACTTTCATCAGTTTCTAGCGTCAGGTACAAAGCCCAGCATTTATATCCACACAGGTAATACAGACACCTTAACCCAATCACCATGGAATTTGTCAAGCCAGATGTTGATTGTCAAAGAACAGGATGGGAGGTGTGAAAATTGTAGAACCACCCTGTTCTAGTAACATAATCCAATCCTTTGGTGTCAAGAAGTCTGAATGGGTGTTGTTATTTATTCGATTCTCACGGCTGAAGATATGAATTTCAACTAGAGGGAGCTAAACGTTGGCTCCACAACATTCAATATCTACCGCCCTGTTCTTGGACAATCAACATCTGCATTGATACATTCCAAGGTGAGTGAATCAACTACTTGCCGACCGCTCACATTGCTGCTACTGCAGCAGAGCGACTCGGCGGGGTCCAGCGACGTGGACCTACGTCGCTGGATTCCTCCCTCTCTCAGCGGCGCACACGCGCCGCCGGAGGCTCGCTCCTGCTGTATTCATACACAGCGGGAGTCGGGCCAGGGGAGGAGAAGCGGTGATCACTGCCGCTCTTCCCCGATCGTCGGGGAAAGAGTGAGGAAATCCGCCCGCTTGTGTAAACAAAGCAGGCGGATCTTCTCTGTGACAGGCAGGGACAGATCACAGGATTCAGCATAGCTGAACCTGCGATCTGTGTCTGTGTCACACAATCCCCTCCCCCCACACACATCAGTAAGCATGAGGCACACCTTTAACCCCTTGATCACCAACAGTGTTAACCCCTTCCCTGCCAGTGTCATTATTACAGTAACAGTGCATATTTATAGCAGATTACTGTAGTAATGTTACTGGTCCCCCCAAAAGTGTCAAAAATGTCAGTTAGGGGTCCAATCTGTCCGCTACAATGTCGCAGTCCCGCAAAAAATCGCAGATCGCCACCATTACTAGTAAAAAAAAAAAATAAACAATAAAGAATGACAAATCTTTCCCGTAGTTAGTAATTGCAATAACTTTTGCGCAAACCAATCAAAATACGCTAATTGTGATTTTTTTTTACCAAAAATATGTAGCAGAAAATAAATTGGCCTAAAATGTTAAAACATTTTGATTTATAATTTTTTTTTGGGGAATGTTATATATCAGAATGTGAAAAATATTGTTTTTTTTTTTTCAAAATTGTCGCTCTTTTATTCAAATATTAAAAATTGCACAGGTGATCAAATACCACCAAAAGAAAGCTCTATTTGTGGGGGGAAAAAAAGGACATCAATTTAATTTGGGTACAGCGTCGCACGGCCGCGCAATTGTCCGTTAAAGTAGCGCAGTGCCAAATCGCAAAATATAGCCTGGTCAGGAATGGGGTAAAATATTCCGGTTTTAAAGCGGTTAAAAATACACTCATTGAGAATTTTTTTGTCAAAGACATGTAGCTAAATACATTTTGGCCTAAATATATGACAAAAATTGAATATATTGGATATTTTTTAACTGTCAAAGTAGAAAATGTCAATTTTTTTGCAAAATTTTCGTGCTTTTTTTATTAATATCGCAAAAAATGAAAAGTGCAGAGGTGATCAAATACCACCAAAAGAAAGCTCTATTTATGGGGAAAAAAGGACGTAAATTTTGTTTGGGTACAGCGTTGCATGATCGCGCAATTGTCAGCTAAAGTTGCGCAGTGCTAAGTTGAAAAAAGTGGCCTGGACGTTAAGCAGGAAAATTATCCGGTCCTAAAGTGGTTAAGGTGGCCTGCTGGATATACGGTATATGCTGGGGTATCGTCCTGACATTCATTAGAATACGTGGCTTGGAGAAGCTAAAAAACATTTCCAACGTTGGAAGTTAAATTGAATGTCTACTACTAGCTGTAGGCCACCATTGCTGACCTTCTACAAACACTAGCTTTCTGTATGTCTGTGGCTACTGGTGTCCTAGACCTCTGTGGAATTTTTTCTTCTGCCCACTGCGCAGCTAGTACGGGCTCTGCCAGCCTTAGGCCACACTACGGGTATTCTAGGACAATATCCCCCCGGACAATATCCCCCGGGAAACATCCCCCCTGGACATAATCCCCCCTGGACAACACCCCCCCCCCTGGACAATATCCTCCCTGGACAATATCCCCATTATGTCCAGGGGGATGTTTTCCGGGGGGATATTGTCCCTGGGGATATTGCCCGGGGGATAGTGTCTGGGGGGATATTGTCCGGGGGGATATTGTCCTGATAACCACTACGGGTATGCCAACCAGTGGGTACTGTCCTCATAATCCAAAGGAGGACTCAGAAATGTTGCATCGGCTCCCTCTAAAGTTCACTATACACATCACACCTTCAGTACAATTGCTTTTGGATTTACCAAAATGCAGGACCCACCAAAACAATATATTGAGTTTGCATCCATTCAAGTAGACCCTTGCACTACAGAACTGTGTGTAGATCTAAATGATACTGAACAACTAGACTGTGTAGCTAAAAGAGAACCTGAGCTTTGACCATGTACCACCCCATCACTGGCTACCGGCTCTGACTGAGCCCTCCTTTCGTTGCTCTGGTTGAGCAGGGCTTCTAGGGACTGGGAAAGGACAGAAAATGAGCAGGTGAGTATTGAGTAGGGGAAGTGATAGTATATCTTAAGACCGCATTCACATTAGTCCGACTTGGACCGCGACTTGTCAGCCTGACAAGTCGCGGTCCGTCACGCTCCCATTGTGCGCTACAGGACCCATTCTAATAGGAGCGACATAAGTCGCTCCGACTTAGAAAAAGGGTCCTGTACTACTTCGGGGCGACCTGGAGGCGAATTGCATAGACATTTATGAAGTCTGTGCAAGTCGCGCCGAAGTCGCGCTGCACGCGACTTCACAGGTCGCCCCCTAAGTCGGAGCGACCTAATGTGAACCGGGGCTTAAAGTATCTTAGTTGATGTTAAGCAAATCAACATGGCCAGTTGTTAGAGTGAAGGGTTCTTGGTGCTTAGTGACCTTTTACAAGCTCTGAGAACAAGAGGGGCGTGCTTAGTCCTATGCAAATATTGACTTTCATGTTTTTTTTGTAGGGTTTAAAAATGGATCGTGAAGAGTGGTCCTCTGTCAGTGCACGGACAGGTTCCTTGTGGTATCAGCATTTTAGTAGTTGTGTCAGTTTGCTGAGTACACGTTCACTGTAAAAAGTTAATTCGAAGGATCTACAGAATATTTGGATCCATGATGGACAATAGCCATCTCATGTCTGGCCCCACACTCGACTAGTTCCTCTTCTTTGTTCTCGGTAAATGCTGCTCTATTGTCTCAGAACCCTCCCTGATGCATCTCTGGTATTTATTTTTATCTTCTTATAAACAGCCCAGCCACTTTTTTGTCTTCCGCTTGCTCCCTTTTTGAGTGTTTCCACCACTAAATCCCTCAAGAGGACTAAGAATGGCCATGGCAAGCTTCTCTAATCATGCACCTCACACAGCCAGAGATCATTCCAGATTTGATCTGTCAGATTAAAATGGAAGGTCAGCTTTTTTTTGATAGCTCCCTTCTTTAGCAAGCCATGTACAAACAAATTGTTCACCCACCCAAAAAAAAATAAAAAATAAAATACTTTGGGCCTTCAACGTTGCAAGAGACACGGATGACATCACTAGGCCTTCCGGCTGGCCAGGGAGCTTGATTCCTGTGATAATGCACTCCGGTAGATTGTATTCTTCTGGGATTTGATCTGTTTGCAGATGGATTTTTAAAGCCCTTTGTTTTGAGGAGCAAGGAGCTTTTAAATAAGCAGACCTTCTGTTGTTGGATGATCCGCTTTAACAAACTTTACGAAAAACTGACTGATATAATTTCATCATCATCATCACTTTAGTGCTTCTTACCATACATAACTGTCATGAAAATCTGCTTTTCTGATCGAAATCAAAACATGACTATGTGACTAATATGCGTGGCCAGTTTAAAGCAGACCTAAACCCAATGACTCAAATCTCATAACTGTAACGTGATTTCAAAAGTTGTTTTCTGTTTTTGTAAATTTGCAGCTTTTTAATACCTGGTGATTACAGTAAGTCTTGAAGGTCCTTGTTCAGGAACTTCCTGTTTCGGGGTGACAACGGTCTCCCAAGTATACTCCTGCGTTGCCGCCCTTGTCACATATGTTCGTGACTTGTGATGACCCTAAGCCAGAACCACAACAACATTGGCTTCGTAAATTCATTATGGAAAGGTGACCGCTCCATGGTTCTGGCTTGTGGTAACCCTAAGCCAGAACCACAACATTATTAGCTTCTTAAATTCCTCATGGAAAGGTGACAGCTCCATGGTTCTGGCTTGTGGTGACCCTAAGCCAGAACCACAACAACATTAGCTTCTTAAATTCATTATGGAAAGGTGACCGCTCCATGGTTCTGGCTTGTGGTAACCCTAAGCCAGAACCACAACAACATTAGCTTCTTAAATTCCTCATGGAAAGGTGACAGCTCCATGGTTCTGGCTTGTGGTGACCCTAAGCCAGAACCACAACAACATTAGCTTCTTAAATTCATTATGGAAAGGTGACAGCTCCATGGTTCTGGCTTGTGGTAACCCTAAGCCAGAACCACAACATTATTAGCTTCTTAAATTCCTCATGGAAAGGTGACAGCTCCATGGTTCTGGCTTGTGATGACCCTAAGCCAGAACCACAACAACATTAGCTTCCTAAATTCATAATGGAAAGGTGACAGCTCTATGGTTCTGGCTTGTGATGACCCTAAGCCAGAACCACAACATTAGCTTCTTAAATTCATTATGGAAAGGTGACTGCTCCATGGTTCTGGCTTGTGATGACCCTAAGCCAGAACCACAACAACATTTGTTTCTTAAATTCCTCATGGAACGGTGACTGCTCCATGGTTCTGGCTTGTGATGACCCTAAGCCAGAACCACAACAACATTAGCTTCTTAAATTCATTATGGAAAGGTGACAGCTCCATGGTTCTGGCTTGTGGTGACCCTAAGCCAGAACCACAACAACATTAGCTTCTTAAATTCATTATGGAAAGGTGGCAGCTCCATGGTTCTGGCTTGTGGTGACCCTAAGCCAGAACCACAACAACATTAGCTTCTTAAATTCCTCATGGAAAGGTGACAGCTCCATGGTCCTGGCTTGTGATGACCCTAAGCCAGAACCACAACAACAATAGCTTCTTAAATTCCTCATGGAAAGGTGACAGTTCCATGGTCCTGGCTTGTGATGACCCTAAGCCAGAACCACAACAACATTAGCTTCTTAAATTCAATATGGAAAGGTGACAGCTCCATGGTCCTGGCTTGTGATGACCCTAAGCCAGAACCACAACAACATTAGCTTCTTAAATTCATTATGGAAAGGTGACAGCTCCATGGTTTTGGCTTGTGGTAACCCTAAGCCAGAACCACAACATTAGCTTCTTAAATTCCTCATGGAAAGGTGACAGCTCCATGGTCCTGGCTTGTGATGACCCTAAGCCAGAACCACAACAACATTAGCTTCTTAAATTCCTCATGGAACGGTGACAGCTCCATGGTCCTGGTTTGTGATGACCCTAAGCCAGAACCACAACAACATTAGCTTCTTAAATTCCTCATGGAAAGGTGACAGCTCCATGGTCCTGGCTTGTGATGACCCTAAGCCAGAACCACAACAACATTAGCTTCTTAAATTCCTCATGGAAAGGTGACAGCTCCATGGTCCTGGCTTGTGATGACCCTAAGCCAGAACCACAACAACATTAGCTTCTTAAATTCCTCATGGAACAGTGACAGCTCCATGGTCTTGGCTTGTGATGACACTAAGCCAGAACCACAACATTAGCTTCTTAAATTCATTATGGAAAGGTGACAGCTCCATGTTTCTGGCTTGTGGTGACCCTAAGCACCACTGCAATCACAAGTGGGCCAAGGTGGGAACTCTACTCCTAGAGCTCCAACAAGGTGTAAAGTAAGATAAGCTAAAGGAAACTAAAAGACAGGAGTGAGATTTCATGACACCTGGACAATGTTGGGAACTCAGTACAGAGAACTTACCAATATAGTCCCTCTGAGGGACATGGGTGAGATACCTTCAGCAATGGTAAGCGGGTGAAGTTGAGAACTCACCACTAGAGACCCAGAGGGATACTGTAATATAAATTAAAGGAGGACTCAGAGGAAGCAGTGAGGCAACTCCATAACAGCTACGGCAGGTGCACAGGGCTGGGAACTCAGGTGCGGAGATCTCACCACTAAAGTCCCAGTAGGGTACTGTAACCTTAACGAAAAGAGAACCCAGAGGTAGCAATAACTTCACAACAGCCATGACAAGTTGGCGAGGCTGGGAGCCCAGGTGTACAGATCTCACCAATAGGGTCCCAGGAAGATACTGTAACATTAACAAAAGGAGAACTCAGAGGTAGGCAGTGAGATGCCTTCACAACAGCCATAACAAATGGGCATGGCTGGGAACCTAGATGTAGAGATCTTACCACTGGAGTCCCAGGAAATTATAATATCTAATAAAAAGGAGATTCCATAACAGAATTATCTTTTTTTATCATCACAACAATTTGACGCAGCTGGGGAACAGATCTCATGACTGCAGTATCAAAAAGTAACAAAATAATCTGACCTGCTGACATTCCCCAAAGAAAAGAAAAAAAGGCAGCATTGATGGACTGGCCCTTTGATTAACTTATCCCTACTTATTACGACCAGCACACAATTTGCAATATGAAATAAATGGGTTAGTGTCCATGTGATACTAGAATATGCATCCCATTTTTTTTTCTCTGCTGTCTCAGAGTTTCTACAATGTGACCCTTTCATACGCTATCACCCTGTATATTTTTCTACTTAAAAAACAAAATCACAAACATTCTTTATTTTTTTTTTTTTTGGCAAAAGAATAACAGACATCGGCAGCCAAAATTTGCGCTGGAGTTCCTTAAATGGCTATAGATGCAAAACGAGTCAGCGCTCTTTTGCGGAGTACAGTCAAGGTAAATAAAAAAAAAAAACATCGCTGCTTTCATAAACGTCTGAAGCCAAGCAGTAAAAATTTGGCTTTAATTAATTCTAAACACGTCAGAATAGACAAAACAGTTCTCAGAAAAATGACATCTTCCAAAACCGGTGCCAGCATTCCGCAACAATAAAATCCAAAAATGTAACGGTTGTAGAGTATAGATTGGAGTTCTCTCATCGTATGATAATGAGATACTATGATAAAGGTCTTCTACTTCTTCAAGGACGCTTTTTTTTTCCCCCTATCTATTAAAAACAAAAGTAAACAGAAAAACAAAAATACTCTAACTGGTATGCACCGCGTCGTTAAATATATATATAGTTTTGTTCAAGTTGTACCCGATGACTTGCTGGCAGGACTCGCAACACTGTTCGTCCTGCTCCGGTCCATTTTCACCATGCTGTGACCTATGTGTGGTCAACTAAGCTTAGACTCCGAAACAGGAGTCGATTTCGCCTGTATTTCGGCACCATCATCCCGCGGAGAGAATCCAACTCGGCAAGGACTCTCACTCTCGCCCATACTGAATGTTTTTTTTTAATAAATTTTTCTTGCTCGTCATTAGGCCGACTTGGTTACTAGTTAAAGTTACAGCAGTTCAAATAGCTGATGTTCTTTCCCTCTCCCGGCAAGGAAGAGTCCACGTTGTTAACCAACGCGTTTTGTCGGGCCTCGCTGATCAAGCGACATGCTAAGTCCAGGAAGAGTTTTTCCACATTGTCCGACTCTTTGGCAGAGGTTTCCAAGTAATACATGTTTTGGGAGCCTGCAAACTCTTCAGCTCTTTGCTGGGAGACTTCTCTTCTCTCGGCCAGGTCTATTTTGTTCCCTGTAACGATATCAAACAGAAGTGTGCATTAGAGATGGCAGGAAGCTGGCTGAACAGCTGTGTGGGTGGCAAGATGTGGGTATTATCTGAAATACGTGTTCGACAAAAGCCACTCAAGGACAAATGTCTATCATTGACGTACATGGACACCATTGTGTTTCTGAAGTAGGCGCATATGGACAAATCTAGACTTCCATTGTTCATTTTTTTTTCAAAGACAACATCAGCAAGGTATGCAAGCAACAACGCATGAAAAAATAAATACACAGACATTTTCCATTATAGCTAAAGTGGAACTCTGGGAATTATCTTTATTGCCAACTTACATTGGTCTAGCTTGGAACGATGTAACTATCCATATTTTATATCTGGAGGGCCACTGGGGATGCTGAAAACCACTGTAGTAGGCCACACTACATACAGCTAAGCAGGTTTCCCTCTGTACACAGGGGGGTGTTCACTTGGCACCTCTTTCATTTAGAGCAGGGATTCTCAACCAGGGTTCTGTGTAACCCTAGGGTTCCTCCTGAGGTTGCTACCATAGGGGTTCCTTGAACAATGGGCAATTTCGGCCTCTCCAATATGTTTCCAATGACACCATTGTTCCTTTTAGCTATCTGTAAGGAGGTAATTCTTCCCAATGATGACAAGAGTAAGGAGCATTCTTCCCACTGACTGTCACACTAATGTGTCATGAGTTGTAGATTTTTAATTTTTATCAGGGGTTCCCTGAGACCAGAAATTTATTTCAGGGGTTTCTCTGTGTTGAAAAGGTTGAGAAAGGCTGATTTAGAGAATGCCTTGTATTTTTAGGTACATTCTGTGATTGGGTGAGGTGGAGAGTAGGGGCGGGCATCACAGCCCCCCTCTATATCAGTGTCCTAAAGGCCCTTCACATCATAGCCCCCTCTTTATGTCAGTGTCTTCATCCCCCCTTCACATCACAACCACCCCTTTACATCACAGTACCCCCTCTACATCAGTGTCCTCAGCCCCCCTTCCACATTATAGCCCTCCCTTTACATCAGTGTCCTTAGCCCCCCTTCCACATCATAGCCCACTCTTTATATCAGTGTCTCTAGCCCCTCTTCACAACCCTCCTTAACATCACAGTCCCCCCCCCCCCAATTTACATCAGTGTCCACAGTCCCTCTTGAGGGTTGGTTCACAGTAAATCATACACATACTGTGGTACCATGCGATCTGATGCAGGCAAACGCGCTGGGTTCGTAATCTGTTTTTGGGGCATGGTTAGGAATATACTGACTTCTGCAGCATATCTTACACCAAGTGCATTTTGAACATGGTGCAGGAAACACGCACAGAACGCGGATTTCCCACAGCACATTTAGGGGTAAATGAGCCTTACATTACAGACCCCCTTTACATCACAGTCCCAACCCCCCCCCCTTACATCACAGTTTCCCCTTTACAGCAGTCCTACAGAATCTCTATTTCCCTTGCACATCACAGCCCCCCTTTACATTGCAGTCCCCTTCATCTCACAGTCCCCTTTGCAAAAACAACCCCCCCCCCCCTTAATTCACAGTGCCTCTAGCAATCACAGCACCCTCCCATCACAATCCCTCTTGCAGTCATAGCCTACCTTTCCTCCTTTACACCAAAGACCCCCTTTCAATCCCAGCCTCCCCTGTACCTTAACACAGCAGGGCAGAGGCACTTATCAGCCAGGGTGTCCTCTCTCGGGTCTCCTGCTTGGCTGCCGCTGTCATCCTCACAGCAAGGCAGAAAGGTGGGACAGGTCTGAATGGAAGGTGGGAGCTTCCCAAATTAATATGTTCACAAGTAGGTAATTACTCGCTTTTAATTAGAAAAGATTCAAGTTCTATGTGCAGATCTGCTGCGGCACCTAGCGCTCCCTGCCCTCTTGTGGGGATGACAGTGTCATTTGGGTGGGAGACCCGGGAAAGGACACCCATCTACTAAGTTGCATGGCCGTGGTCAGACAGGAGCGTCATTCTGTCCAGGGTTAGACTGCGGTCTGTCATTTAGTGATCCCTGACCTATACTAAAACACGATAAACTGAATAAATGTGACTCCACCCACCCCTAAGGATCTTGACCATAACACTGGATAAGATGGATACACTGTATACATGTGGTTCTACCCACAAGGATCTTGAATTACCCACAAGCACAGTTATGACCTTGTTGCTTGGAAAAAAGTGGCTCTTACCCCAATAAACTTGGCCGATTCACTGGATACAGGTGACTCCACCCCTAAAGATCTTTTATTGTTAACAAGCCCAGTGCTGACCTCATTGCCAGAATAAATGGGACTCCACCCCCATAGATGTTTACCTACCCACAAGCACAATTATGACCTTGTTGCTTGAAAAAAAGTGGCTCCAACCCCAAGGATCTTGGCTGATACACTGGATACTGGTGACTCCACCCCTAAGGATCTTTTCTTACCCACAAGCCCAGTGCTGACCTCGTTGCCTGGATAAATGTGATTATACCCCCAAGGATCTTGACTTACCCACAAGCACAGTAATGACCTTGTTTCTTGAATAAATGTGACTCCCATCCAAAGGATCTTGGCCGATACACTGGATATTGGTGACTGCACCCCTAAGGATCTTTTCCTATCCACAAGCCCAGTACTAACCTCATTGCCTGAATAAATGAGACTCCACCCCCAAGGATCTTGACTTACCCACAAGCACAGTGATGACTTCGTTGTTTGCATATTGCTCTATCTCCCTCAGCCATTCTGGAAGGCACCGGAACGATTCCTCACAGGTAATGTCGTAGGTTAATATCAAGGCGTTGGCACTGCGGTAATAACTCTGAGTGATGGAACGGAACCTCTCTTGCCCTGCCGTGTCCCATATCTGGAGCTGCAGAACACAAAAAGTGGAGACAATGTAAGCATTTAGACATCCACTGGTAACTTCTCTCAGAACTGATTTATAGTGCAAAGAGCAACAAACGTAACAAAAACCTGTGAAATTGAAATTGATTTAAGAATAGCCACTTGCAATATTGTTATATAAGTGTAGCTGTAGCTTCACAAGCCTTTATATTCCTAATAAATAGTGTGAATACTGTGAGTGTACAAAGACATTATTTTTAGATAGGATTCTATGCCTTTGTTAATTAATTGTATGCTTAGACTTTATATGCATTTAAAGTTTAAGTTAACCGTATAAAAGAAGATCATTTATTTGCTCCTCTCTCTCACTGCAGCTGATAGTAGCGGCTCTATGTGAAATTACCTGTGTCGCTCCTGCCACCCATCCCCCCCTTTCCTGGCTGCAAAGGACCTGAACCAATCAGAAGCGGGTAGAGGACTTGCTATGCAGGCGCAATGGATTACAGTTAATGCCAATGTACACGGTCTTAAAGGGACAGCTACATGTGCACCACATACAGAAGGGCCCCAACGAAAGGTGCCAGGTACTTTGCAGTCACCTCCAGGGGTACCCCTTTTTGCCGAACGCGCACACCCACCCACTAAAGGATTGTATGTGCAGAGTGCACTCAGGGACACTTTTTGAATAGTCATTGCCAAGGGTTACAGTGAGACTTTTTCTTTGTGCCATTCATGCTTTCACAGTGGATGCTGTCCTTACTAAAGCTGTGTATACTAGTAGTGGGGTTTAGCCTTGTTGTGGTGTAAGTCAATGGCCGTAGGTATAGCTATTATTCCCATCAGTCAATCTGACATACTCATTGACCTGTTTTTTGGTACAGTATCTCACAAAAGTGAGTACACCCCCCCCTCACATTTTTGTAAATATTTTATTATATCTTTTCATGTAACAACACTGAAGAAATTACACTTTGCTACAATGTAAAGTAGTGAGTGTAGAGCTTGCATAACAGTGTAAATTTTCTGTCCCCTCAAAATAACTCCACACACAGCCATTAATGTCTAAACCACTGGCAACAAAAGTGAGTACACCCCTAAGTAAAAATGTCCAAATTGGGCCAAGTTAGCCATTTTCCCTCCCCAGTGTCATGTGACTCATTAGTGTTACAAGGTCTCAGGTGTAAATAGGGAGCAGGTGTGTTAAATTTGGTATTATCGCTCTCACTCTCTCATGCTGGTCACTGGAAGTTCAACATGACACCTCATGGCAAAGAACTCTGAGGATCTGAAAAAAAGAATTGTTGCTCTACAGAAAGATGGCCTAGGATATAAGAAGATTGACAAGACCCTGAAACTGAGCTGCAGTACGGTGGCCAAGACCATACGGTGGTTTAACAGGACAGGTTCCACTCAGAACAGGTCTCGCCATGGTCGACCAAAGAAGTTGACTGCATGTGTTCAGCGTCATATCCAGAGGTTGTTTTGGGGAAATAGATGTATGAGTGCTGCCAACATTGCTGCAGAGGTTGAAGGGGTGGGGGGTCAGCCTGTCAGTGCTCAAACCATATGTCGCACACTGCATCAAACTGGTCTGCATGGTAAGGAAGCCTCTTCTAAAGACGATGCACAAAAAAGGCCCACAAACAGTTTGTTGAAGACAAGAAGACTAAGGACATGGATTACTGGAACCATGTCCTGTGGTCTGATAAGACCAAGGTAAACGTATTTAGTTCAGGTGGTGTCAAGCATGTGTGGTGGCAACCAGGTAAGAAGTACAAAGACAAGTGTGTCTTGCCTACAGTCAAGCATCGTGGTGGGAGCTTCATGTCTGGGGCTGCATAAGTGCTGCCAGCACTGGGGAGCTACAGTTCATTGAGGGAACCATAAATGCCAACATGTACTGTGAAATACTGGAACAGAGCATGATCCCCCTCCCTTCAGAGACTGGGCTGCAGGGCAGTATTCCAACATGATAACGACCATAAACATACCTCCAAGATGACCACTGCCTTGCTACAGAAGCTGAGGGTAAAGGTGATGGACTGGCCAAGCATGTCTCCAGACATAAACCCCATTGAGCATCTGTGGGGCATCCTCATATGGAAGGTGAAGGAGCACAAAGTCTCTAATATCCACCAGCTCCGTGATGTTATCATGGAGGAATAGAAGAGGACTCCAGTGGCAACCTGTGAAGCTCTGGTGAACTCCATGCCCAAGAGGGTGAAGGCAGTGCTGGAAAATAATGGTGGCCACACAAAATATTGACACTTTGGGCCCAATTTGGACATTCCCACTTAGGGGTGTACTCATTTTTGCTGTCAGTGGTTTAAACATTAATGGCTGTGTGTTGAGTTATTTTGAGGGGACAGCAAATTTACACTGTTATACAAGCTGTACACTCACTACTTTACATTGTAGCAAAGTGTAATTTCTTCAGTGTTGTCACATGAAAAGATATAATAAAATATCTACACAAATGTGAGGGGTGTACTCACTTTTGTGAGATACTGTATGCGTATGGTGTTTATTCTACTTTGCTATAAAATACTTACTTTATCTATCATTGGTTGCCTTTGGCCTATTTTCTGTGTACTGTTATAGAGTGGTAATATACTAAGGCTTAAGTTACACAGGTGTGAGCGTCCTTCAGTCTATACCCGGTGAGTCAGTGGGAACTGAGCAGTTTAAGGAGTCAGGACAGAACAGAGGACCCATCACACCAAGTGGCTCCTGAAGGAGTAGCGCTACATTTATTTGAGTTTGGCCTTCTCAAGTCTCCCAAGTTATTCCTTTACTGTGATAGACAGTCTCCAGCAGAAAGAGGCAGGACCAAGCTTGACTTTTAAAGAAGTCAAGATCACCATAGAACTTCAGCTGCTTATATTGCTAAATCTAGTTGTGTTAGCATGAGTTTTCCACTGAAAGTACATCCATTTGTTTCACGTAAATCTTAGTTTCAGATGCTCTGCTTTGTGGTGGGTTTATATAGCTACACTATAACAGCAACCTGCCCCTCCTAATTAACTTGCTCCAATATATTATCAGTTAGTAAACTATTTTACGTAAATACTTACCTTTCCTAAACAACCACTGCTCATGCGACCAACGCAGCTGAGACGAAATGCATGGGGAAGTAATTATCTTGCTTTTTATGTCTCATGCAGCTCTCTAGCTGTGCTATAGATTTCATACCTATTTTAATATAAATTAAAGAGAATCTGTCATTAACCACTTCTGGACCGGAAGATTTTTCCCCTTAATGACCAGGCCATATTTTGCGAGTTGGCACTGTGTTACTTTAACGGACAATTGCGCGGTCGCGTGACGCAGTTCCTAAATACAATTAATGTCTTTTTTTTTTACCCCCACAAACAGAGCTTTCTTTTGGAGGTATTTGATCACCTGTGCAATTTTTTTTTTTTTTTTTTTTTGCGCTATAAACGAAAAAAGAGCAACGATTCTGAAAAAACAAAAACATTTTTTTTCACATTCTGCTATATAACATTCCCAAAAAAAAAAAAAATGTAAAATCTAAATTTTTTACCATTTTAGGCCAATTTGTTTTCTGCTACATATTTTTGGAAAATCGCAATAAGCGTATTTTGGTTTGTGCAAAAGTTATCACGTCTACTAACTACGGGAAAGATTTATGTCAATTTTATTGTTTTTTTTACTAGTAATGGCGGCGATCTGCGATTTTTTGCAGGACTGCGACATTGCGGCGGACAGATCGGACCCCTAACTGACATTTTTGACACTTTTGGGAGGACCAGTGACATCAGTGTCTAAAAATATGCACTGCTACTGTAATAATGACACTGGCAGGGAAGGGGTTAACACTGTGGGTGATCAATGGGTTAAATTTGAGCCTAGGAGAGTGATTCTAACTGTATGGGGGCGTGGCTTATGGAATGACCATAGAGACCTGTGATCCTATATAGAAGGATCACAGGCACTCTGTGATCATTTCAGAGAGAAGAACGGTCAGCTGTGTTTACAACAACTGACCATTCTTCTCTCTCAGTGGGGAGCGATCGCGGGTGTCAGGCGGCAATCAGAGCCGCCAGCTCCGTGCATCGGCGTTCTCGCTGCCGAGTGGGGGCGGGAGCGGCCCACTCGCCCCCTAGCTGCCGGCGCGCAACCAACGTAGCCCTACGTCGATTCGCGCAGGAGGGCCAGCCTGCCGCAGAATATATGCGGTGTGCGGTCCAAAACCGGTTAAAAAACTGCTCCACGTTTAGAGGGCATGAACGGACAGGACAGATATCTGCCATATCCTCTAATACACTGCCAAATCCCTGACTTTTCTGACAGGTAAAACTTCTGTACTTTATAAATCGCCGAAGCTACCCCAGGCCTTCCTGTCTCCTAGTTTTTGGCCGCCTCCTATGTGAATAAAAAGCGCATACTTTTTGGCCGCCTCCTATGTGAATAAAAACAGATACTATGAATAGATTTTAGTTCCGAATCAAAATCCGGACAAATTTTTTGTTATTCCGAAATTCGGATGCATCCAAACCTCTGAATTACAAAAGTAACAAATTTAAAGAAATCCGAAATAAAGAAACGAATATTGAATCAAAAATATTGAATCAAAATCGACAAAAACAAGAATAGAATAAAATAGAATAGAAAATCAAGGAATAGAAAAGAAAAGAAAATAATAGAATAGAGAAAACATAAAAAAATAGAATAGAAAAGAATGGTATAAAATTGAAAGGAAAAGAATAGAAAAAAATAGAATAGATTAGAATAGAATAAAAACAAAAGAATATAATATAAAAAATAGAATAGAATAGAAAAAAACAATAGAATATAGTTGAACAAAATAGAAATAATATAACCGTCTTCCAAAATTAGAATTTTGAATAGAATGAATTTGAATTCAAATAGAATAGAAAATCATAGAGTAGAAAATAAAAGAATAGAAAAAACAATAAAAAATAATAAAATAGAAAGAATATAAATGTCTTCCAAAACTGAAAATTTTAATAGAACTAATTTGAATTCAAATTGAATAGATTAGAATAGAAAAAAAAAACAATAGAATAAAATAAAATAGAAATAATATAACTGTCTTCCGAAAATTCGAATAGAATAAATTTGCATTTGAATGCTGATTCGAATTTTCCAATTTCGAAAAATTTAAATCGAATTAGAAAACAAATAAACTAAACAAAACTAATTCCGAAAACAAATTAAACTAATTTAACTAAACAAACGTATTTAAATAACGACTCAAATTAAAAAAATGTTTTCCTTCTGCACATGTCAAACTATGAAAAAGGCCTTTATTAAAAAAGAAATCCCACAATGTAAATCTAAAGTCAATCACAGCAATGTAGATGTATTGGCAATCATGATGAGTGGCACCCTGACTCTCCACACCATGACAATCCTCTCCCACTGACAATCTCATTGCAAATGATAGTTTTCCAGTGTTGCTGGAATGTCATGACCATAATGGTCAATGACATCACCCAGAAAGCTGCAGGAAGCTGTCATTTAGTGCCAGTAGTGATACTGCCATTGAATGAATGACTTCTGCCTGCAGTAGTTGGAGGTTTTGGAAGGTGGGTGAACTTGCCATTAAGTTTGTGTGTTCAGTGAGCTGTGAACAAGATGATTAAGAATCAAACTTATGGTTGACCTGAACCCCCAGCTCATCCCTAATGCTACAGCACACAAAGACATTTTGCACAGTTGTGGACTTCCAACCTTGTGGCAACAGTGTGGGAAAGGCCCTTTTCTGCTCCAACGTGACTGTTGGATAAATGTATAGGTTTGTATAAAATTAAATAAGTGCGCAGGATCAGTAGTGTGAATAGCTGCAACCTTCGAACCAAATGGTGATAAAAATGTGTAGAAAAGAAACAACAGAAGAGCGCCGCATCGTCATCGCAAGTTGCCGAGGACCGTACTGCAGGCGGCCACGGCCTCTCCAATATCGGTATCGGTTTCCTGTGTCCATTAGTTAACATCTAACTGTAAGTGCACTGGATACTTTTGTTTTAATAAATTGTCAAAGGTACTGCGCTATGGTCTGATTCTGTTTCTGTGAGATACACGTGGAAGCCCTCACCTGTGCGGAGAGTAACACCCAGAACAAGAGTGGACCGGGATTGGGTTGAGACACCGAAAGATCAGTGAGACAGTCGCCTTTTGGTTTGAGCGATCTGGTAAGAGGCCACACTTACTATCTGATTATTTCACGGTGACCTCCCTGAATTCCCAAGACACTACTGGGCTGATTATCCGTCCTTAACCTCTTTTCTCTATGGTAAGGGGCTAATCCCCACAAAGGTGGTGGAACCCATCTGCACCCCACGGATCTAGAGGAACCCACAGAGTGGATTTTACTTTAGCCTGTGAGGGGACGATTGGGACTTTATGCACTTTTATATGTATATGGACTATACACTGAGGTGGCAACCATTGAAATATTGGACACTTTTTCTTTGAATTACTTGTGCACTTTGTTGGTTTATGTTGGTATCACATTATCCATTTATCATCACCTATTCACCATAACACACCCAAGTATATGCACCAGGGTGTAGAGTATTTACTGTACACCCGTTCAAGTGCACATCAATTTTGGAAACACATCACAGGTATATGGGGGACACTCATTATAGTGTCACACCTTTTCCTGATTTGTGACACCAGTGAATTTTAGCCCACCTGATTTCTTTTCTACACAAATATATAGGTTTACCTGCTCAACTAAATACAGGCATACCCCACTTTTAAGTACACAATGGGACCAGAGCATGTATGTAAAACGAAAATGTACTTAAAGTGAAGCAATACCTTTTTTCATTTCTCAATGCATGTAAATACACTAGTTCCATAAGAAATCTTGGTCAGCTTGACATGGCTTTGCCCCCTAAACCATGTGATAAGGACACCAAGCTTGGGGAGCATGTTTAGGGGATCCAGGACTATGAAATGGTAGATTACCTAGGCAAGCTGGCCGGCCACAAAAAGGGTATGTTGTAGTCCTGGGTCCCCTCTCGGTGCTCCCTAAGTTTGGTATCCCTGTCACTTATGGTTTGGGAGCAGTGCCATGTCAAGCTGACCAAGATTTCCTATAGACGCCAATGTTAAAAACCGGGAGTAGTGTCATGCCAAGCTGAACAAGCTGTGTCCTTACTCGCGAGTGTACTTAAAGTGAGTGTACTTAAAGCAGGGTATGCCTGTACATAAGGGGTCCATATAGTGAACTTGGCATTGAGTTATTCACTTTAAGGTCCTCACAGAGGACAAGGGGGCATTCTTTACGTCTAGAGGAAAACAGATTTTTGTCTCCAAATACGGAAAGGTTTCTTCACCGTAAGAGCTGTGAAAATGTGGAATAGACTCCCTCCAGAGGTGGTTCTGGCCAGCTCAATAGATTGCTTTAAAAAAGACCTGAATTATTTCCTGGGTGTACTTAATATAAGTGGGTACTACATTTTTTTAGGTAAAGTTGATCCAGGGAATATCCGATCGCCTCACGGGGAATCAGGAAGGAATTTTTTTTCCCCTGCTGTAGCAAATTGGATCATGCTTTGCTGGTTTTTTTTGCCTTCCTCTGGATCAACTGCGGGTATAGGATTGTGTATACGAAATTGTATGGTTGGGTTTTCAATACTGTTTTTGTTTTTTGTTTTTTATTGGTTGAGCCAGATGGACTTGTGTCTTTTTTCAACCTGACTATGTAACTTATCCTACCATTCAAGGAAACACCGATGGTTGGAAAGGCTTCCATATGCCTGAAATTATCTGATGAGAAAAGTGAGCCTGCATACAATCCTAAGTTACAAAATAGCAAAATGCATTCCTCCATCGGCAAACAGAAACACGACAAACAGAAACACAGAACAAAGTCTACTCAACAGACTTTGTTCTATGTTTGCCAATGGAATAACAATATTTTGCTGTTTTGCAACACAGAACTGTGTGCAGGTTTACATTTCTAAACAAGCAAAAGGTTGCGCTATTCTTTTTTAATATACATATTGCTTGGTCCATAGCTGCACCGGCTTTAGATATACATGTTTATGGTTTGCTCCCCCAATTTTTTGCTTGTTTATTATGTATTCGGTCTGACCAGACTTATGGGGTTGAGCATCCCATCCCCCACACACACTTGTACTCTATTGGTGTCCTCTATCAAGTAGATATAGGAGGAGTCCCCTGCAGTGCATTAGCACACCTTCCCAGCAAGTAGTGTTATCTCCAAGGGTTAGAAAGGCTGGATTCACCCCTTTTTTATGGGTAGTGTAGGACCCACTGATAATGGGGTACTTTGACGCAGTGGTGGGCTTGAGCATGATATGGCCATATGGTGGGACTAAACCCCCATTTTTATTTATGGATTGTCTCCATATTTAATAGTCATTTCTTTTGCATGGTTGCGCTATTCTTTTTTAATATACAGGTTTACATTTCTACCAGCATGACTACGACCCTGTGCACAAAGCCAGCTCCATAAAGACAGCTTGTCCAGTTCGGTGTGGAGGAACCCAAGTGGCCTTCACAGATCCCTGCCCTTAACTCTACTGAACACCCTACTCATCCAACATCAGCAAATGCTCTTCTGACTAAATGGGCGCAAACTCCCACAAACACACTCAAAAGTCTTGTAGAACCCCATCCCAGAGGAACAGAGGCTGTCAGAGCTAAAAATGAGGGAGGCAACTTCTCTAACTTCTTATAATCCTACCACTTCATAAAACACTGGTCCGACCACATCTGGAGTATTCTGTCCAGTTCTGGTCGCCGGTCCTCAGGAGGGATGTGTTGGAGCTGGAGAGAGTCCAGAGGAGAGCAACTAAACTGATTAGGGGATTGGAGGATCTAAATTATGAAGAGCTCTTACAAGCGCTTGATTTATTCTCCCTGGAAAGGAGATGCCTGCGAGGGGACATGATAGCGATTTACAAGTATCTCAACGGTGATCTCAGCATAGAAAAAAAAACTGTTCAATCGCAACAAAGGACACAAGGCCATTACAATGCGATTAGAGGATAAGAAATGTAACCTTAGGCTACGCAGGGGGTTTTTTACAGTAAGGTCTACAAGATTGCAGAATTCTCTACCACAAATGGTAGTAACAGCAGGGTGTATGGCTACTTTTAAAAGACTCTTGCTCGTATATCTCAAGGATCAAAACATTCAGGGGTATGTGAAATAATTCCGTCCACACACACCTACACAGGTTGAACTGGATGGACTATTGTCTTTATTCAACCTCCACTACTATGTAACTATGTAACTTCATATTAATGCTCATATTTTGGAATGGGCTGACCAACAAGCTCATATTGATGTCAGGTCAGGCATCAACATAACTTTGGCCATATATGCAAGGACCTTCAGGTGCCCTACATTTTATACACATAGTATATTTTTCAGTGATAAGGTTTCTTTATATATTCAGGCAAAAAATTTGGGGGAGCATACCCATGTATTTCTAAAGCTGCTGCAGCTATGAACCAAAAGACATGTATATTAAAAAAGAATAGCGCGCAAATGCAAAAGAAATAACTACCAAATCTGAAGACAATCCATAAATAAAAATGGGGGTTTGGTCCCACCATATGGCCATATCGTGCTCAAGCCCACTACTGCGTCAAAGTACCCCATTATCAGTGGGTCCTACACTATCCATGAAAAAGAGATGAATCCAGCCTTTCTAACCCTTAGAGATAACACTCCTTGCTGGGAAGGATGTGCAAATGCACTACAGGGGACTCCTCCTATATCCACTTGATGGTGGACACTGATTGAGTACAGGTGTGTGTGGGGGGGTGGGGAGGGTTGCTCAACCTCGATAGTCTGGTCAGATCGAATACATAATAAACAGGCAAAAAATTTGGGGGAGCATACCCATGTATTTCTAAAGCTGCTGCAGCTATGAACCAAAAGACTTTCTTTATATATTCAGATGACATTTTTTGATAACTGTTCATACTGTCCATTTTTGTGCTTTACCACTTGACTGAAAGGATCATAATGAAAAAATAAAACATGATATCCCACTCTTGAAAATGGCTGGAAATTGTCTGACCTTCCCAAAAAGTAAAGAAAAATTGCAATGCGGTCTTACAGAACTCTACACATGCTTTTATTTGTCCAAGCAGAACTTTTTAGTTCTGAGCAAGCACATGCAAAGAGCATGACTACGGCAGTAGATCCATCTTTCAGTTACCATGTTGCTAATATACTGCTCATTGTTACCACCATTTCCTGGTATTCCCTGTAGCTCCCTCCTAGATAGGTGCTAGGATAGGTAGATTTAATTCAGGTTCACTGTATTCAGTTGAGCTGCAGGTGATTATTTTGCTCTGTTCTGTGTTTCAAAGGCTGCAGGTGTGACTGCTCCTCCCTGCACTCCAAAACTCTCCAGGTGGTTCTGGAACATAAGATGTGGTGCAAGGCAAATGGGCAGTATGAATATTTATACTGTCTCAGCCAATCCCTGTGGCAGACTCCCAGACTTGCTGGGAAGATGTATGTAGCACTGCCCCTTTGAGGACTGCTGGATTGTTCACCTTGGGATCCCCCTGGGTTACCGATTGCAACTGCGGCATGAACAATTTAACTCTTTAATCTTTGGCTCAGTCAATAAACAGTCTAGGGGATGTAGTTGTTTTTTTGTGGTTTTATTTAAGTTAGGGATGGGAGAAGGGAATAGTGGGATACTCTAACTATTCACAGTAGATGAGGACTCCTCTCTGAAGATGCAGCCAGGCTGCTGATTCACCTTGCCACTAGATCAGGGATCTCCAAACTTTCTAAACAAAGGGCCGGGTTACTGCCCTTCAGAGTTTAGGGGGGCCGGACTGTGGCCTTTGGGAGTAGAAAATGTCCCAGCATCAGTTTGAGTAAACAATGCCCCATCATTGGTGTCATTGGTAGGAATTGTGTCCCATCATTGCTGTCATTGGGCCCCATCATTGGTTTCATGGCTAGGAATTGTGCCAAATCATTGGTGTCACTGGAAGGAATTGTGCCCTATCATTGTTGTCATTTGGAGGAATTGTGCCCTATTGTTGGTGTCATTGGGAGGAATTGTGCCTCATTGTTTGCTTAATTGGGAGCAATATTGCCCTATCGTTGGTGTCATTGGGAGGAATTGTGTCTCATCATTATTGTAATTGGGCCCCATCGCTGGTGTCATTGGTAGGAATTGAGGCCCTTCGTTGGTATCATTGGGAGGAAATGTGCCCCATTGTTGGTGTCAATTAATGAAATAGTGCCTCAAGGGCCACATAAAAGCAGGCAAAAGGCCACATCCGGCCCCTGGGCCGCAGTTTGAAGATCACTGCGCTAGATGAAACTAGAATTAAGTCTCTATGCAGATGACTTGTTAGGATGAATGATCTTCGGGATACACGCCTAGTACCCCCTTTCACTCCACCTGCTGACACCCGTCCTCTGACTATCCCATTCCAGGGTGGCCCCCCTCAGGTCAGGCCCCTAGACACGATCCCTTGTACTCACGATACTGTTTTTTTTAGGGTCTCCGGTGTCTCTACCCCTTCAATCAGCTCTCATGGACCTCTGGGTTTATCTCCTTCCTTCTGGTCCCCAGGCCGACTGCCTGTGACCACGTGCCACTGCTACAAAGGAGGAGGCACCCTCCCTCCGGGACTCTGCTCACCAGCCAAAGACCCCGCAACACATGTGCTCCTGGCTTTTATACCACACCCCACAATGTACTGAGACAGCCAGTCTGTGCCAATCACTGGGGCTGTATCAAAGCCTGTGTACCTATTGGTCAGATTTCCTCCACTGTCCATTATGCCTCCCTATTGGACCAGTGTGAAACACTCCCTAGACCATATGAATCACACACTGAGCACCATGAGCAGACCTAACTCACAGATCCTGCTCTCTGGTAGGCAGAAAGCAATATAGATTTGCCTGCTGCTCCTCTGATAGGCAGACAGAGCCAAAAACTATACTCTCTCACTAGCACCTACCTAGGAGGGTGCTACATGTATAAATAGTCTGAGACGTGGAACAGGGGTCTTTTTCCCTGAGGAGGAGATCACAGCCTAGGTGGACTGTTTCCCCCCTTAGGCAATTCTGCTGTGTGCCTGCAGTTCATCGAGGCCTCAGTTGGGCTAGCTGGAAGCTTAGTTTGCTGAAGCTGACTGAGGGGCTTTCTATATACACACACAGTATACACCTCCTCCTCCTCCTATATACACACACAGTATACACCTCCTCCTCCTCCTATATACACACACAGTATACACCTCCTCCCCTCCTATATACACACACAGTATACACCTCCTCCCCCTCCTATATACACACACACAGTATACACCTCCCCCTCCTATATATACACACACACAGTATACACCTCCTCCCCCTCCTATATACACACACAGTATATATCTCCTCCCCCTCCTATATATACACACAGTATACACCTCCTTCCCCTCCTATATACACACACAGTATACACCTCCTCCCCCTCCTATATACACACACAGTATACACCTCCTCCCCCTCCTATATATACACACACACAGTATACACCTCCTCCCCCTCCTATATATATATATATACACACACAGTATACACCTCCTCCCCCTCCTATATACACACACAGTATACACCTCCTCCCCTCCTATATACACACAGTATACACCTCCCCCCCTCCTATATACACACACACAGTATACACCTCCTCCCCCTCCTATATACACACACAGTATACACCTCCTCCCCCTCCTATATACACACACAGTATACACCTCCTCCTATATACACACAGTATATACCTCCTCCCCCTCCTATATACACACACACAGTATACACCTCCTCCTATATACACACACAGTATACACCTCCTCCTCCCCCTCCTATATACACACACAGTATACACCTCCTCCCTCCTCCTATATACACACAGTATACACCTCCTCCCCCCTCCTATATACACACAGTATACACCTCCTCCCCCCTCCTATATACACACAGGATCTAATCTGGTATCGCTGGGAGAAAGTGTCAGGAGGATAATGGAAGGAGGCAACCAATTATCCAAAGACATTAGTGAGTACAGGCTGGTGTGAGAGACGGTGTACTGTTGCCATCTTTCCTATGCTAGAGTGTCACGCTTACCCCTAACACAGGTGGTCAGGCAATATAGCTGTCTTCTGTATACTTCACTTATAGCAGCGCCCTTTTCCCATAAGGCAAGCAGGCCTACCGGTGCTTGGTTGCCCCTCAGGACTTATACACAATGCTATAGTGCTGGGCCACCACGCCTGGGCAGGCGCAAACTGAGCACAGCAAACAGGTAGTTGCAAATGGCAGACAGGCAGAGCGGTTCAATGAAAGTCCAGGTACAAGGCAGGCAAGGTTCAGAATAGTCAGGGTCAAATCCATAATCAAAAGGCAGGCAGAGTTTAGAGAGTAGTTGATATCTGATTCAAGGTCATCAACGAGGGAATCCAAACAGCAGAGCAGGACAGACAAACAGGGAGCTTGATCACTTGTAACCAGTGCTATAACAAGCATTAGACCGCAGGCTTGGCTGGCTCAAATCAGGTTTGGTCTCCACCCAGAGACTGGCCACATCAATCACCTTGCAGGTGGACAAACAGACAAGGAGAATGCATTAGCCAAAACCAGTATGCTAGAATGGGACCAGCAGCTATCAAAGCTCAGGAGCGCTACACGCTCCTGACAGAGTTAACATGTTTAAAAGGGATATTGTGTCTGGTATCCTGAAGAGCTCATTCTATTTAATTCTTAGTGATAGACTCGGATTTTAAACAGTAAGATAATATTCCTCAAGTTCCTCCTGCAAAGCTCAGTTCATCAATTACTTGTGCAAGGACTTGGTTCACAGCTCTAAAGGAGAAAGTTAGTGTCCTTAAATTGTTACTATGGGTTACTGAGGTACCCTACAATTACCTACTACCTATCCAAGTTCAAAGTTTAATTAAAGCGCCAAAAGGAAAAAGCATACCTCTAGACTGGTTAATGAGTCTGAAGAGTGATCAGAATTGTGTGCCTGGCTGCCGAGCAATCACGGGGAAAAGAACCCTGAGCGTCCACTCAGCGGCTCCTACGGGGGATAGAGCTACATCTCTTATTCATTAATAAGAACAAACAGAGAGCCTGAATTTCAGTACAAAAAAGCCTAGGTCTTCTAACTGGAAAAGCCATCGACTTGAAAGCCTACAGGAAGGCTTTTTTCCAAGGAGGGCTATGGAGAATGCATTCACTGTACAGCACAGCCCAGTCGGCTCAGAATAGGACTGGAGCACCGCTTGGCCCAATGTAGGCACAACTCCTAGACCTGGTATCCTGCTCTTCTAAGTCAAGTAAAAGGAATGTAAGTAGAATGGGGCAAATGTTGCTCTGATTTTGTTTGTTAACCACTTGCAGACTGCAGTACGGTATATATATATATATATATATATATACAGTATATGTTGCGGTCTGCAAGTGGTTTACCGGGATTATGGCTGAAGATATCAGGCACAACCCCGGTATAGTTTTTTTGGCTGGTGGTAGCTTTCTCTTGTAACCGTTCCAAGCGGCTACTTATAAGCCCCAGTTACTCCGGGGTTTCCGAAGGAGTCCCCTCCTGCCGGTGATTCTCGGGCTTACAGTTTCCGCTAGTTCACCTGATAAACGATGAGCGTTCAAAGATTTAACGATTCAATGCCTTGGAAGACCAAAGCGACGTCATGACGTCACTTCCAGTCCAGGCTGGAAGTAAATCATTTTTTTTTTTAAATATCTTTAGCTTTTAAAAGTAAAGAAGGGATTTGGGGTCTTTTTGACCCCAGATCTCTCCATAAAGAGGATCTGTCATCTTTATTTCTATTACAAGGGATGTGTACATTCCTTCTAATAAGATTAAAACTGATAAAAAACAAAAATAAAGGGACAGTGAAAAAATAAAAAGTAAAATAAATAAGAAAGTAAAAATTTAAACCCCCCCCCCCCCCCCAATCCCTCTGCGCTCAAGTGCAAAAGCGAACCCATACATAAGTCGTGCATGCATATGTAAACAGTATTCGCACCAGACATGTGAGGTATTGCCGCGAACATTAGAGTGAGAGCAATAATTCTAGCACTGGACCTCCTCTGTAACTCTAAACAGGTAACTTGTAAAGGTGTTTAAAGTGTCACCTATGGAGATTAAGAGCCCGTTTAACACTGGGGCGACCTGTCAGGCGACCTGGTCGCCTTCCACAGAGAAGCTGTGGACCCGTTCTAATAGGAGCGACACAAGTCGCTCCGACTTAGAAAAAGGGTCTGGAGCTTCTTTGGGGCGACCCGGAGCGACCTGCATAGACTTCAATGATATGAAGTCCGTGCCGGCCGCTCCGAGCGGCACCCGCTTCACAGGTCGCCCCGGGAAGTAGCGTCGCCCCAGTGTGAACGGGGGCTTAGGGGTACCATAGTTTGTTGAGTGTAATATTAATAATAAAAATAATAAAAAAAATACGAATTTTAAAGCATGACATGTTAGGTATCTATTTACTCAGCGTAACCTCATCTTTCACATTACACAAAAAATTGGGGTAAATAATGTGTTTTTTTTTTTTTTTTTTTATTCATTAAACTTTTTTGCGCAGTGGTTTTGCATGAATAAAAAAAAAACACAATATTTACCCCAATTTGCGCAGTGGCTTTAATGATTAAAGCCTCTGCACAAATTGGGGTAAATATTGTGGTTTCTTTTGTTTTTTTTATTCATGCAAAACCACTGCGCAAAAATCGTGTGGAATAAAACATTTCAACAATCACCGTTTTATTCCCTAGTAGGGTCTCTGCTAAAAAAAAAAAAAAAAAAAAAAAAAAATGTATAATGTTTGAAGGTTATAAGTAATTTTCTAGCAAAAAATACTAAGTTAACCACTTTAAGACCGGAGGATTTTGCTGCTCAATGACAAGGCCACTTTTTTTCAACTTGGCACTGCTTGACTTTAAATGACAATTGCACGGTCATGTAACGCTGTACCCAAACAAAATTTACGCCCTTTTTTTCCCACAAACAGAGCTTTCTTTTGGTGGTATTTGATCCCCATCTGCGCTTTTTATTTTTTGCGATATTAATAAAAAAAAATTTGGCGAAAAATTTACATTTTCTACTTTGACAGTTAAAAAATATCCAATATATTCAATTTTTGTCATATATTTAGGCCAAAATGTATTTAGCTACATGTCTTTGACAGAAAAATTCTCAATGAGCGTATTTTTATTCACTTTAAGACCGGAAGATTTTACCCCCTTCCTGACCAGGCCATATTTTGCGATTCGGCACTGCGTTAATTTAACTGTCAATTGCGCGACCGTAAATTAAATTTATGTCCGTTTTTCTCCCACAAATAGAGCTTTCTTTTGGTGGTATTTGATCACCTGTGCGATTTTTAATTTTGGAAAAAAAGAGCGACAATTTTGAAAAAAAAAAGTATATATATTTTTCACATTCTGATATATAAGCGTCCCAAAACAAATTTTAAAAATCAAAATTTTTTTACATTTTAGGCCAATTTGTTTTCTGCTACATATTTTTGGTAAAAAAAAAAATCGCAATAAGCGTATTTTGATTGGTTTGCACAAAAGTTATTGCGTTTACTAACTACGGGAAAGATTTGTCATTTTTATTTTTTTTTTTTTATTTTTTTTTTTTACTAGTAATGGCGGCAATCGGACCCCTATCTGACATTTTTTACTTTTTTGGAGGGACCAGTGACATTGACATTACTACAGTAATCAGTGCTAAAAATATGCACTGTTACTGTAATAATGGCACTGGCAGGGAAGGGGTTAACACTGTTGGTGATCAAGGGGTTAAATGTGTGCCTCATGCCTACTAACGTGTGTGGGGGGAGGGGGGGTTCTGTGACACACACAGAGATCGCAGGGTCAGCTATGCTGAATCCTGTGATATCTTCCTTTCTGTCACAGAGAAGATCCGACTGCTTTGTTTACATAAGCAGGCGGATCTTCTCACACTTTCCCAGACGATTGGGGAAGAGAGGCGGTGATTGGCTCCTCTCCTCCTCCCGCCCGACTCCCGCTGTGTTTAGACACAGCGGGAGCAAACCTCCAGCGGCGCGCGCGCACCGCTGAGACAGGCAGAAGTCCAGTGATGTAGGTCTACGTCGCTGGACACAGGGCTGCCACTGTGCCGCAGTAGCAGCACAGTGAGCAGTCGGAAAGTGGTTAAACATGTAAGCAAAAAGTGCTCTTCGCCCCGAGGCCACCCTTTTTTGAAGCCTATTAGAGCCTCTGGCTCTAATCACGTGCTTCAAAAAAAAAAAAAAACCCCATTGGAATCCATGCGTCCGGCGCCCTGCATGTAGATTAGGGGGCCGGACGCATGGATAGGGGGGCCTCCAATGGATGGGCCGCCACTGCCAACCATACAACCCCATATACAAAATCCTATACCCGCAGTTGATCCAGAGGAAGGATAAAAAATCCCCAGCAAAGCATGATCCAATTTGCTACAGCAGGAGAAAAATATTCCTTCCTGATCCCCTGAGAGGCAATCGGATATTCCCTGGATCAACTCTACCTATAAATATTAGTACCCGTTTATATTATGTACACCCAGGAAAGAATCCAGGCCATGTAAGGATGTACAGTATTACTGAGTATGCATTATTCAGTATATTTTATATCTGTCTAGAGTTCAGCTTTAAATCCCATGCTTGCAGTGTGTTGTTGATGCAGCCCGGCCAATGTGTCTCTGGAAGCTGCGACATCCACAGTGACCCTCCGAGAACGCAATCCAAATCGCTTCCAGTAAAACAAACTATTCCTTTCAGGCAGAGGCGCGGAGAGACGCTGTGAAAGCACAAGCTGACACACAAGCCTCGCTTTGTTCCCTAGAGGAAAAGCTGCTGTGAAAACCGCAGAAACATGCGATTCCACTGTGCCTTATAAAACAGCAAACCTGCCCTTGAAGTTAAACAGAAACTGGAGGGACCAATTAACTGTGTGTGTGTGCAACGGCCCATGTCTGCTACACGCCGCTATGCCGGAGGCGCCCTGTTGTGTGGATTAAAATCAAAAAAGGATTTATTATGAATGGTGAATGCTAAGAAGAACTCCATCAAGGCCTTAACTGGTCCCAGCTGCCCACATGACTTATCCCATACATAGTTTTATTGAAGGTTTTCCTGGGCGGTCTCCTCAATTCTTTACCCCCCCCCCCCCACCCAAATACAGTTATTGCAACAGGCCTGAGTTCACATGAGAACTGCTTCTCTCCTGATACAATTTAGGCCCCTTTCACACTTGTGCAACTTGTCATGCAACTTTGGACATCAGAGTTGCATGACATGTCATTCCCCGTGTTTTCCAATGATACCCATTCTTATATGCGCAACTGAAAGTTGCAACAAATTCTAAGTAGTTCATGCACTACTTTGGTTGGATTTTTATGCAACCTGAGGGCCAAAGTCTTCAGAAGTTGCATGAAAGTCCTACCTGAATGTTATACAATGCAACTTGTGCGCAACAGTTGTCCATTAACCACTTCTTGCCCGGAAGGTTTTGCCCCCTTAATGACCAGGCCATATATTGCGATTCGGCACTGCGTTACTTTAACGGACAATTGCACGGTCGTTCTATGCTGTACCCAAATAAAATTGACGTCTTTTTTCCCCCACAAATATAGCTTTCTTTTGGTGGTATTTGATCACCTGTGCGATTTTTATTTTTAGCGCTATAAACAAAAAAAGAGCGACAATTCAGAAAAAAAAACAATATTTTTCACCTTCTGCTATATAATATTCCCCCAAAAAAATTTAAAAATCAACATTTTTTAACATTTTAGGCCAATTTGTATTCTGCTACATATATTTAGTAAAGAAAAAATCGCAATAAGCGTATTTTAATTGGTTTTCGCAAAAGTTATTGCGTTTACTAACTACCGGAAAGATTTCTGTCATTTTTATTGTTTTTTTTTTTTACTAGTAATGGCAGTGATCTGCGATTTTTAGCGGGACTGTGAAATTGTGGCGGGCAGATCAGACCCTTGACTGACATTTTTGACACTTTTGGGGGGACCAGTGACATTACTACAGTAATCAGTGCTATAAATATGCACTGTTGTTGTAATAATTACACTGGCAGGGAAGGGGTTAACCTAGGGGCCAACAAAGGGTTAATTGTGAGCCTAGGAGTGTTTACTAACTGTATGGGGGAGGGACTTGTGAAATGACCATAGGACCTGTGATCCTATATAGAAGGATCACAGGCACTCTGTGATCATTCCAGGGAGAAGAACAGTCAGTTGTGTTTACAACAGCTGACCGTCCTTCTCTCTCAGCGGGGAGCGATCACGGGTGCCCGGCGGCACCAACTGGATCCCGTGGATCGGCATCCCTGCTGTCTAGTGGGGGCAGGAGCACTGTTACTGTAATAATGGCGATTTTTAGCGGGACTGCGACATTTTGGCGGACAGATCAGACCCCTAACTGACATTTTTTACATTTTTTGGGGGTACCAGTGACATTACTACAGTGATCAGTGCTAAAAATATGCACTGTTACTGTATTAATGACACTGGCAGGGAAGGGGTTAACAGTATAGGTGATCAAGGGGTTAAATGTGTACCTAGGGGCGTGTTTCTAACTGTATGGGGCGTGGCTTGTGAAATGATCACAGAGACCTGTGATCATTCCACCATAATGACACTGGCAGGGAAGGAGTTAAGCCAGGGGCAATCAAAGGGTTAAATGTGAGCCTAGGGGAGTGATTCTAACTGTGAGGGGGGTGGGCTTATTGGATCAACACAGGAACCTGTGTTTCTAAATAAGACAGGTAAGTGTCCAAATATTAAAAGTCAGCAGCTACAGTATCATACTTGCCAACTGTCCCGTTTTTGCCGGGACAGTCCCAGCAAATGGGAGCCTGTCCCGGGTAATTTACATTGTCCATGCAATGCACTTATTTACAATTTGCACTTTATTTATATTTCCATATTACATTTTTTGTACGGTCACACCTGAGTACATTTGACACTTTAGAATTGCAGGGAATTGTGATGAGAATTTTAAACTTCAGGCAGAAGTAGTGCAGCTGAATGGGAGAATTATTCCAACTCTGCTACTTTGGCCTTAAGTTTAAAATTCCCTTTTCAATTTCCTGTAGTTTTCTCTTTATTGAGTAGACCCTATAATCTGATGAAAAGTAGGCGGCGATCGCGGGTGCTCGGCGGAAATCGCGGCCACCGGCCCCCGCAGATCAGCTTCCCCACTCCCAAGAAGCGACGTATGGGTACGGAGATATGCGCATCCGAGCCAGCCTGCTGCAGTATATCTGCGGCGGGTGCTCGGCAAGTGGTTAAGGAGGCCAAAATCAATTTTTTTTGGGCATCAGCGTCTTGAATAGTTGTTAGCTTCTGTAAGAAATGACGTACATGGAGTTGTTTTTTTTTTTTTTTGGCAATTTAAAAAAAAAATTGAACAGGGGAATGAACTAAAAATGTGGCCGTGCTAAAAACAGAAGGATGACTTGTCTGCTTTTAGCACGCACAGCCGCTCGCATTTGGCTAATTAGCTTATCCTTGCAGTATATTCGGTAATGAACCCGCTGGTCATTTCAAATGATTACTGAGCTGCACATTTTTCAAAGTAGTAAACTGTTGCTAGGAATTGATAATGTACCCGAATTTCTAGATAAAGTTTCCTTCATAATTAGAGCGGAGTTAAAACTGAACAATGGGCAAAGTCATAAATGACATATACAGTATAATGGAGTCTGTTAGTAACAACTATAAAAACAATACAAACTTGTTGGAAAAAATGGGCAGGTAGCGCTATAGAAGTTATAGTAGTAATTGGACTCAAGGATTGCCACTGTTTCCTTGTTTTTTTTTTATTATTAACCACTTCTAGACCGGAAGGATTTTCCCCCTTAACCACTTGCCGAAAAGCCGCAAGTACATATACTGCGGTGGTCAGCCGCTCATAGGCAAAGTGACGTATCGGTACGTCACTAGCCTGTGAGGCTCTGGGGAGCGAGCGCGCGCCGCCGGAGGCACGCTCCCGCCTCGGTCACGCACCCCCCCGCGCGTGTGACCGGTGGACCCGATGTCCGCCGGTCACTCGTGATCGTCCGTTAGAGCGGGAGAAAGGCAGGCGGCTGATGTAAACAAGCCGCCTGTCATTCTCCCCTGTGTAGGAATAGTGATCATACGGTTCTACTATGTAGGACCGTTGATCACTGTTCCTACACCTCAAGCCACAGCCAATCACAGTAAGAATCACGCCCCTAGGGACACACACATAACCCCTCCCTCTCAAAAAAAGTTAACCCCTTCACTACCAGTGTAATTTTACAGTAACAGTGCATATGTATAGCACTGATTACTGTAGTAATGTCACTGGTAACCCCAAAAGTGTAAAAAATGTCAGTCAAAGGTCCGATCTGTCTGCCGCAATGTCGCAGTCCCCCAAAAAAAATCGCAGATCGCCGCCATTACGTGTTAAAAAAAAAAACAACAAAAATGACAAAAATCTTTCCCTTTGTTAGTAAACGCAATAACTTTTGCGCAAACCAATCAAAATACGCCTTTTGCGATTTTTTTTAACCAAAAATATGTAGCATAAAACAAATTGGCCTAAAATGTTAAAAAATTTAGATTTTTACAATTTTTTGGGGGGAATTTCATATAAAAAAATTTGAAAAATATTGTTATTTTTGCAAAATTGACGCTTTTTTTTTGTTTATAGCGCATGATCAAAAAATCGCACAGGTGATCAAATACCACCAAAAGAAAGTTCTGTTTGTGGGAAAAAAAGGATGTCAAATTAATTTAGGTACAGCGTCGCACGACCGCGCACTTGTCCGTTAAAGTTACGCAGTGCCGAATCGCAAAATAGGCCCTGGTCAGGAAGGGGGTCAAATCTTCTGGGGCTTAAGTGGTTAATGACGAGGCCATATTTTGTGATTCGGCACTGCGTTACTTTAACGGACAATTGCTCGGTCGTGCGACGCTGTTCCTAAATAAAATTTATGTTCTTTTTTTCCCAAAAATAGATCTTTCTTTTGGTGGTATTTGATCACCTGTGCGATTTTTAGTTTTTGCGCTATAAGCAAAAAAAGAGCGACAATTCTGAATGAAAAAAAATATTTTTCACATTCTGCTATATAACATTCCCAAAAAAAAAAAAAAATTTTAAAAATCTAAATTTAACATTTTAGGCCAATTTGTAACCAGAAGTATGTAGAGGGTAGGCATAAACCACTGTTGTTTATACGGATGCACCAGATAGAAGACATCCAATGGTGGCTTCAATGCCTGGGCTGAATGTTTCTCCACTCCACCATATCCAACTCACCGATGTGGCTGGCGATACTGTACTCTAATGTGGCTCCCCCATAACAAAAGATATAAAGTGCCAATAGTGCATTATCCTTTTAAAAAACTTTATTAAAAAAGAAACACACTTACATGGCAAATGGAAGCAACTGGGCATAAACAATGGTTCCAAGTGTACCGAACGTGACTGCCTGCAGTGCGGAACACATTGTGTGGCGTGACGGCGTAGCTACTCCCCCCGACGCGTTTCTCCTTATCAGACTTCAGCTGGGAAACACACTTACATTTGCCATGTACAGTAAGTGTGTTTCTTTTTTAAAAAAAGTTTGGTGCGGTAGACATGGTTTCACCACCAACCCCCAGCCCCCCTACGGCACTTTCCTGTCTAGAACGCAACAGTGCCCAGCAGGGAGCTGGGCAGGCTAGTTTCAGTGGTTGATGCTGGGCACCAATCCGTGTGCTGCCACAAATTGGACTGACACCATTATGGTTGGATATCACTCCATACTTGATGTACCTGATGGTGTCACCCCTTTGATGGGTGTCACCCGGGTGCGGTCCGCACCCCTCCCCCCCTCCACACCCCCATAGCGACACCACTGGATGGCTATGGTGCAGAGATAGGATAAGAATAATGGGAGGTCATACCCCAGGCTGAGGTCAAGGCAAGCGGCAGGCAAAAACTGAATTTCTTACCGTAAAATTCCTTTCTCTGAGTTCTCCGACAGTCGCCGCCCCTCATATAGTCATCACCAATGGGTATTGCTACTCCTGCGGAGCGGAAGTCAATACCCATTGGTTATGACTATATGAGGGGCGGAGACTGTCGGAGGACGTAAGAGAAAATGTTTTACGTATGTCCAGGCAAAGGTTGAGATTGATGACAGGCAAGAGAGTAACCTGAACAAGCAGAGTTGTGACGAGACCAGTAGACACGAGCAAAGTCAGGCAATCTGGGTCAACAACAGGCAAAAGCAGGAACAACTGAATCTCAGGCACAGGGTAGAGGGCAAGAAGTCACCGCACTGGCCACCACGAGGGAAGGAGCTCAAGTACTCTCTTGGCCTGAGATCATGCCCAGTGTTAGAGGCCCACTCCAATGCACGCGCACCAGTGCACATGCTCCAACATACAGTACACACATGCTCACAGTTACTAGCTCAACTGTCCATAGCTAAAAGGCCACTGTGCTAGACACACTGCAGGCAGAGAGTCACAGAACGGCCATATCCCTAGATGTGCTGACATGGATGGTGGTGGCACAATACTGATAGCATGAAATCCAGGTTGCCAAACAGATGTGTTGTGAAAAATAAAGTTTTTACTGGACTGAATCAAGCTTTGTGATGCTCTCATCCCTCTAATGCTCTACAAAGAAGAAAGACTGACAGCACTGTCCAATCAGCAGAGGGCTGATATCAATTTATAAGGAGCCACTAACATGACCACAACGTATCACATTGGAATGCGCCAAGTTTAACGATACCTAAAAATGTGGACTGGAACCTACTGGTCTACAATGGGGTCATGTGACAAGGTCTTTCCAGATGCACAAAATGCAAATCCTTCTTTAGCCGCAGTGGCTTCAGGATTAGATAAGATGTATAATGTAATCAGCAAATCATTTTCCAATCACTCACTAATTAGGAGAACAATTTTTAAGTTTGCTGATGAGCTTCATTTATTATGTTGACATTGTCAAAAAAAAAAACACTTAAGGAGAAGTTCAATCAAGGTTCCCATCAGTTTGTTTTCCTATGGAGAATAGCGTTACCCAATTTAATTCAGCTCAGGAAAAACAGACTCATTCAGCCAGGCAGAGGCGTGAGCTATGATGGTGTCAAGAGCACTGCAAGGCATAGCTGCCAATCAAAATTTGGTCCCGAGTCTGATGAGGAAATTTTGCTTGCTGCCAAAAGTCTCTGCCCTTTGCGCTACTTGTTTTACTTGAGAATAAGTTTCTTTCTTTAACCCCTTCTTAACCAAAGGTCATTGATGCATAAATAATTGGAACCACTTTAGCAGCAATGGTTAACATGACAAAAATTCTAGGGCTAAATTGCCTACCTAATTTTACCTAAATTTTATGGTTTTTTTTAAAGCTCTAAATGCCTTTTTGGTAAACTGTTTTAATTACCCCTTCTTTGTGTTTTTACTATTAGCTAACAAATGGTCAAAAATATTATTTTATATAAAGTGAATCTAAACTGCCAGCTGCAGGGAAGGGGGAGGGAGGTAAGGGAAGTTCTTGCCATAAGGTGCAAGTACGGTAGGCACAACATTATGGCAGACTTACCTCTGAGTTTTCTTTCCTCCAGAGGTGACAGATCTACAGTCACTGTTGCCATTCAGCCACTTTGTTTGGGTCTGGTTTCTTCCCTTCTTAGCCATTAGATAGCCACTGATGATGCACCTCCTGCGCATATGAGCCGGAGATAGGGGCAGACTGAGCAGGGGGACAATTGCCATAGCCATGCCTAAGGGCTTCTTGGTGAAGAGGTGTAAAAAGTCCCCGCTGGTGTCCTACCAAGTGCAGGATGAGGACGAGGACAGAGCGCAGAATGCCCCCCCCCCCCCGGCATGGATGGTGTATGTCGTGTCCAAGCAGAGGCGAGCTCCATGCCCCACTAGAGGCTTTCCTTCCCTAGTCAGCCCCGACCGAGCCACCCCATGAAGGTCATTGTTCAGGCACTTCTTGTTATAGGGTGTCAACTCTCGGTTGTGCTCCTGCATTGTCACCATGTCACAGGTACCCTTGATCGAGACTACAAGTGGCTGTTTCGACAGTCAACATTATGCAGGCATGGTCTGCCATTGCTACTATCAGGAAGCCAGTCCTGCAGCCCCTGGCTGCCCCCTGCCAACCAGTTTGAGAACCTGGAGTTGGTGCAGCAGGCTCTGTCCAGCCCAACCCGCATTGGAACAGAGATTCAGACTGGGATGGGGTTGGGAGGAGGCAGGGAAAAGGGGGAGCGGGAGGGGGGCCGGGTCACTGCACCATGGGCCAAAATTTGCCAGTCAGCCCTTGACTTGAGATCCATATTTTCGGCACCTGTCTACATTCTCAGCTCTTACTGGTGCTAAGTGTACACTGCACTATACAAGTGAACAGAGAACAACAAATGCTTTAAAGGTAGGAGGGTACTTTAAAATGTTTCTTCTACTCTACTTTAAGGTTTAGTTTAGTAAGTGCACACAGAAAGAAATATTATTACAGCGGAAACCTGGGAGAGGTTTATTTGCAAACAAACCTCACGACATAGCTTTCATGGTGATCACATGCTTTGGAACCATGCTGATTGGTTGCCATGTGTTAGGTGACACGGGAACTGTCAGGGAAAGTGAGGTCCAACATCTAGGAGTGCAAATCTGTGCATGTTCCCAGCTATCAGGCCGAGAATGTATATTAAATTTCCAACACAGGAGCATTAATTACCAGATTACGGATGCCTGCTAATAAGGGAAACTCTCCAGCCAAAATCAAAATTGAGCTTTGAGATGCATACAGGGCACAGATTCTGCCCACTCAGGTTTTTTACCGAGTCATTGTGCCAGGCCACCCTGCTCCTCTTCTGTCAGTAGTCTGGAGGAGAGCAATAATTCCAAAATACCCCACAGCAGGATCCTTGCTGTCTCTCCTATACAGGGATCCTTATGCCAAACACTCACTCGCAGCCGCCTGATTTATAATCTCCATTTGGGTTTATATGTGTTAGGGGAGACATAGTGTCAGGAAGACATAAAGAAGATAAACCAAACAAAGCTTCAGGAAGTACATTCCCAGCATCTCTGCCTGATGCTTTTTGGATTCTGGCCAAAGGGGATTATCGAGAACTGAGATTAGGAAAAACTGAATGGGCTTTCTCAGTTTAGCACAGCTACATTGTCTGATGGATAATGAAGGTAGGCTCTTCGACTGGTCTTAAATTTTGCCTTGGTAAACTGGAAACCAATGGTTCGTTTCTGACCCTTTCATACAAGGCTGGTGGGCACAGTGGGGATTGGTACCTATCAAGACAAGGTCTCTTTCAAATTGACAGCCAAGGTGTGTGCACATTTCTGTCTTCGCACTCCGGTTTTCCCTCCTGTTCAGGGGGCTCTTGACCAGTAGGCCATATATAATATTGCCATCATACACGTTCCTGGAAATGGCAAGGTATAGGTGGGAGCTGTAGCAAGCAAGTGATCACATCATAGCAGTAAAGGTGCAACTTTTTGGGGCCATGGAGGAACTCTTTGTTAGGTATGCCTGACAAAGGAACAGATATTTAGTAAAAAGCAGCACTGTGGAAATGTTTCCAAACTTTAGATATTGGTCTCATCATTTTACTGAGAGGAGGAAAAGAAAAAACTATTTACTGAGCAGACTATAGGGAAACAGTTTGCTGTGATGGTGGAGACCATTAATAGGAATAATTTATAGATTTGAAGATATACTAATTTGTCAGACACATTTTACCTTCTTACCTGTCAATGAAGGCCTGAGAGAACAGAAACTATCATCTACTGCAGGGATCTTCAAACTATGGCCCTCCAGCTGTTCAGGAACTACAATTCCCATCATGCCTAGTCATATCTGTGAATGTCAGAGCTTTACAAGGCCTCATTGGATGTGTAGTTCCACAACAGCTGGAGGGCCGTAGTTTGAGGATCCCTGATCTACTGTATCCCAACAACTGTAGGAGGTACAGGATAGAGCCCACAAGCAAACTAACCTGGAGCCTTTCCACTGCAATTCCCCCTAGTGGCAGAAATGTATAGTATATGAGAACTGAATTGAGAAGTACAGTGTTACTTGAATTGTATTTCAGGATTTGCTTGTCTTCAGCAGGGAGAACTTGCAATAATTTAAGTCTAAGAAATATTTCATTAAAGTCTTCATGTTATATAGTTTGAATACCTTTTCATAGATATATTATTTATCATTGTAAAAGAACATATTCCACACTTATTTGTTTTATTCCAAAAAATTTTTTAAACGGCTTTGGAAAATAACCTTTTTCCCCAATTTTTCAGTTTTTTTCCAGGCCTTCCAATCTCTAGAAAGAACACAGCCTGGGGGATAAACACAATGGGAACATTGGGTACTAAGGTGGTTAAGGAAACTAACCTATACAATATTTATATAATGTACATGTGTGCCAATCTGGTTACAGAAACTTTACATCTGAATGTAGGCAAATACTGTAGATTGCTAAGAAAAAGTTCTATCTATCAAACCTCTGTAAGTATGCTTTTTGCACACCTGATGGGCCACTGGGGAAGCTGACAATCACTGTAGTATTCATCACTATTCCAGTGATAGCCTCAATATTGCAGGTCCTGCTCAGGTTCTATGTGAGCGCCTACCCCACCGCACACTGACCACAGAGGGTCATTCGCCGGGCATTATCGCCATTCATAGTACCATTCACAGTATATTTTTAAATGAACACAAAGCGTTCTTTGATTGGAGGAGGTAGAGATTGTGATGTCACCACCAGAGCCGGTACAAGGGGGGGGGGGGGAAGGGACAGGAGCCCTGGGCGGCACCATTTAGTAGAGGAAGGGGGGTGCAGCGCAGCACAGGTGAAGTGTGTGTGACTACTAACACATCGGGCGGGCAGGGGAGCGGCTGCTAATAGCTGTAACGAAGTGAAACCTTCCCTTCCCTGTCAGGCGGGTATCTCCACTGACAGGGAAGTGAAGGGCTCACTTCATTACAGGCAGCCATTAGTGGCCGCTCACCCGCCCGCCTGGTGTGTTAGTTCATACCAGGGGCGGACTGACCCATCTAACTGAGTGCCCGGGACCAGTGGGGGGCCCCATGAGAAGCTCCTGGAGATGAAGTCAGTGCCGGATCAACGTCCGGCATTGTGCTTCACTCAGTGAAGATTCCTGTCAGGCTGCCTTCAGTTCTCCGAATTCCCTGCCCGCCTCCTCTCTCCCCGCCCGCCTCGATGACCCTCTTGCTTGCTATGACCGGCACTGCTCACGAGTACGGACACAGCTTGGTCGGCTTGGCATGGCACTACTCCCAGTTTTTAACATTGGCATCTATAGGAAATCTTGGTCAACTTGACATAGCACTGCTGCCGGTTTTTAACATTGGTGTCTATGGGAAATCTATGGGAAATCTTGGACAGCTTGGCATGGCACTGCTCCCTGTCTAACATTGGCGTCTATGAGAAATCTTGGACAGCTTGACATGGCACTGCTCCTTGTTTTTAACATTGGCATCTATGGGAAATATTGGTTTTGAAATGACACTGACATTTTCTTTATACCCGGGGGTGGGGGGGGCACAGTTTGCCATCTTCGCCCTGGGCACCAGATGACCTTGTCCCGGCACTGGTCACCACCCCTTCTTTCCTTCTTGTCCAATCAGAGGTTACCTTACATTCACTGTGGTCAGTGTACAGAGGGGAAGTCACACGAACAGAACCTGAGCAGGGCCCAGAAAATTACAGTTTACATTGTAGTAGCACCAACTACTACAGTGATTGTGAGCTTCCCCAGCAGTCCATCAGATATCAATATAGCATGTTTACATTATGCTGAACTGGCCCCATTTAAGAATGCAATACAAATAGTTCCTGGAGTTCACCTTTAAATCTGTATGCTGTGTACAAGCACATGCACTAGACCTGCACCAAGCAGAGCTGATACATATTGATGGTTCCGAAGAACACCTATTAACTTCCTAAATAACACCACAGCATGGACAAAACAAACACACATAAGCAAAATGAAAATCCTCTCACCTTTATTTTTTCACCTTTTATCTCCACCGTTTTAATCATAAAATCTACTCCAATGGTGGCCCCTTGGCCAGGAGGGAAGAGACCCTGCAGAATGAGAAGAGATATATAAAACACAGAAGACTGACAGCAGAAAAAGATCAAGTGGTTCATTGAGTGTGCCCTCCCCCCCCCCCCCTTTTTTTTAATATAACATTGCCCTAATATGGCTATGTGGACAATGTTATTGACCAAATATGGTCATATTAGGTCAATGATGTCCCCACCATCACTGCTCCTTTGTTGTGGAGATGGTGGTGACATCATTGACATAATATGGCCACATGGTCATATTCGACTATGACATGGTCCAAATATGGCCATGTAGACTATGTCATTGACAAATATGGCCATGTAGACTATATCATTGACCAAATATTGCCATTTGGCCATATTAGGTAACTGATGTCACCACTATCCCTGCTCCTTTGATCTGGGGATGGTGGTGACATCATTGAACTTATATGGACACATGGCCATATCTGATCAATTACATTGTCCGCATGACCATATTTCAGCAATGTCATGGTCAAATGTGACCACGTGGCTATATTAGGTCAAAAATGTCTCCACCATCTCCATCCCTTTGTTACATGCAGCTGTGGGGGGTGAGGATGGTCCCATATTGCGACTGTCAAAAGATCTAGCCCCCCCCCCCCCACTTTAGTAAAAAGTTGTTGCCATCATCTTTTCCTGTTCTGACAAATCCTTCCCCACTCTATCTAAAACATCTAAAAAGTTTTTTTGCATATAGGTTGTAAAGTGCATGTCTGGGCAAGAATACAAAATTAAAAATACATACACATTTCCTCCTCTTTTCTCTCTAAAAACCTGCAGGTAATAAAAAAATACCCAAAAATCCTGCCAGATTTTCAGTATGAGCTGCTAACTTCCTATAGAGATTTGGCAAGTCTTCTGCACTAAAATCCCAAGCAGTGTTGTCAGGCCTGCCTGAGTTCTCCCCTGCTGGACTACAGAAAACCTCCCCCTCTCCTTATCTTTCAGTGCATCAGAGGCAGTATTTTCAGCTCACTACATGAAGTTAGGAGCTTACTAGATTGCTGGTAGATCACCGGGTATTTTTCAGTACTTGCTGCATTTGTAACCCTTTTTTGACCAGCATTTTTTCAAAACTTAGATGACTAGACCATGGGCATCCGCAGGTAGGGGCAAATGCCCCCCCCCTGGAATCTCAACTTCCCCTTTCAAATGCTTGTTAAGCCACTTTATACCATCTTTTCTGGTCTGTTTAACAATCCTGTGTGTCTGTTTTAAAAAAATAAGCCGTTCTTTATCATTTTTCAGAGGGCCGAGCGTGACCCGTCCGATCTCTCCTCTCCCCGTCTGACAGCTGCCTGCAGCAGGCGGGGCCGAGGATTCCTCACTGATGTCAGAAATACATCTGACAAAATAAGTATAATTACTAAGCCCCTCCCCTTCATAACATTGTTAAAAAGGGGCGGAGCATGGGTGACCTTAAAATGATGCCCCTCTCCCTGAAAAAAAGTTCTGTGTACCCCCTTGGACCAGACCAAGTTTAACAGCATTGGCACTTGTCAGTTAACTTGACAATAACAAAAATTTAAAGACAACTGTCAAAAGCATTCACCCAGTCCTCACAAATTCTGACTCTATTTTGCCTTATATGGTGATTTCTTATGATCGCCAGCTCCATCTAGTGGCCATAATGCTGTAGTTTTCCTGAAATACCTCAGTCAGGATACATGCAGCATTATGACCACTAGATGGAGCAGATGATCGTAGGAAATCACAGCACTAGGCAAAATACAGTCAGAATTTGTGAGGGCTGGGCAAATGCTTGTGATATTCATCCAAATTTCATTGTATATTAAACTCTATATGCTGTATATAACGTAATAGCGTCTACAAACGATGGGATATTTTTATGGAATTTTAATTTATGTATTTTTTTATACTAGTAATGGTGACGATCAGCGACTTATAGCGGGACTGCGACATTGCAGTGGACAATAACTGACACTTTGTGGGACCCAGTGACACTAATACAGTGTTCAGTGTTAAAAATATGCACTGTCACTATATTAATGACAATGGCTGGGAAGGGGTTCAACATCAGGGGGGATCAAAGGGTTAAATATGTGCCAAGACAGTGTTTGTATTTACTATGTGAGCTGTTTTTACTAGGGGAATGCATTCATTCTAGTCCCTTCTTTGCAGGAACACAGAAACCATCTCTTACCCCCTATCAGAATAGGGATCTGCTTTGTTTATATAGGCAGATCCACTTTCTGTGTACTTTACCGGAGGACATTGAGTGCCCGACACCCGCAGATCGGCTTCTGCTGTGAATTATCACACCATGATATGAGTTCACAGCATGAATGTCCCCGATGATGTCACATATGACGAAACGTGTAGGATGCAGTCTATGTCTGAACTAACCAAGCCAATTGAGCTTGTATATAAGTCGTCTTTATCCTGGGAACTACCAATTTAACTGCTGACTATTCACTGGATTGCTGTAAGTGTTTAGTAACCTTTTCTCAAAAAAAAAAAAAGTGTTTTACAGTTTAACAGGGATCTGCTTTGTTTATATAGGCAGATCCACTTTCCGTGTACTTTACCAATGATCGGCAGGTGCAGGAGGACATCGAGTGCCCGACACCCGCAGATCGGCTTCTGCTGTGAATTATCACCCCATGATATGAGTTCACAGCATGAATGTCCCCGATGATGTCACATATGACAAAACATGTAGGATGCAGTCTATGTCTGAACTAACCAAGCCAATTGAGCTTGTATATAAGTCGTCTTTATCCTGGGAACTACCAATTTAACCGCTGACTATTCACTGGATTGCTGTAAGTGTTTAGTAACCTTTTCTCGAAAAAAAAAAGTGTTTTACGGTTTAACGCTATGTGGACCCCCTTTTTCTTCCTTATTGGTCACGTTTGAGGAACACCAGGGGTTTGTTTGGCCAGCCATGTTACCTACCTAAAAGTCAGTATATGAGGCTGAGGCGCAATTGCACTGAAATGGGGGAGTTTTTGGTACAGGCAGAGACCCTAACTCGGAGGTATCTGGAGAAAGGGTATGATCTCCCCTTTCTCAAGGTAACCTTGAATCATGTCACTCAATTAGATAGGAATGATCTGGTGAGGGAGAAGCCATGGTCTGTTAATGATAATTGTTTCTCTGGTACACCTTTTATTACTTCCTATTTGGTACAACATAGGAATGTTAAGTGCCTTATCCAGAACCATTGGCACATATTGGGTAATGACCGAATATTGGGCAAAGTGTTACCGGACAAACCTCAGGTTATTTTTAAAGGGGCTTCCTCCCTTAGGAATAGATTAGCACCTAATGTTTTGGATGCTCCCAAAAGCTTAGTTTTTTTTCATAATCTTACTGGATTCCACCAGTGTAAGAGATACCAGGTTTGTTTACTTAATGGTTGTAGAGTAAGGAAAAGTTGAGTAAGGAAAAGTATGGAATTCACTTCCACCAGCAAAGGTCATAAACATCCAATTAAACCCTTTATTACGTGTATTGGTACAGGGGTCGTCTAATTCTTGCAGTGCCCTTGTGGCCTGCAATATGGAGGCCAGACCAAACGATCCCTACAGATGCGTTTGAATGAACATATCAGTAACATCAGAAAGGGTTTTAGACAGCATTCTGTATTGAAGCATTATTTATTGGTACATAATAGAGACCCTAGGAATACCATCTTTTTGGGGATTGATAAATTTCAACCCCATTGGAGAGGAGGCTCTCTTATTAAGGGTATTTCCAGATTAGAAATAGCTTGGATTCAAAGAATTAGGTCCTATGCGCCCTATGGATTGAATGTTGATGTGGATGTCAATGCGTTTATTGACAATTCATAGGGGTCACAGGTTTGGAACACATCTGGTGGTCTTTTGATTTATTTGATTGTGTATTTTTATAATTGTATTGATTTGAGGTGTTATTCTAATGTAAACTCGATTTGATTTCATTATCGGGCTACACGCCTCTAGGAGTTTGGGAAATACACCTATGATGTGATACAATGAAAAATAAATTGTAGGGAACTTATTTGCATTTTTTAATGAAAATGTTTTTTTATCTACACTTTGTTTTTTTACAACATTCCCCTTTAATAAGGTAAAGGTGTCCCAATCCATTTATGGATGATTATAATGGGTGGTTTCAAACTCGATTGTATATTAATCTAGTGAGGGTAGATGGGGTTTATAAAATTGTATCCCTTTACTTAGGTGAGGGTCGGGAGTGATTTATTTATTTGTTTGCCAATTCCGAGTTTCAATTACCGGTACTTGGAGTTGTGGCACAGTTTCCCTTATTCAGTATGGTGGTTCATGTCCGTGACTGGAGGTTCAAACCGTGGCTTGATTTGATTTGTTAGATAAACTGCGGTGAGTCAGCACGCCGCCCATACCCCAGGAAGACGTCATTTGTGACGAAACGCGTTGGGTCGCGACGCGCTGACGTCACCGCGCATCATCCCGGAAGGACGGGCGAATGTGGAGAGCTGGCCGGCTTTATGTATATCGTTCACTGCATGGTATTCTTATTGCCTCGTTTTTTATCGCTGATACCAATACCGATATTTTGGTCATCGCATATTGGTATCGCCCGATATTGCCCGATATTTTTGGACATTTAAAAAAAATTTTTTTTTACAGGTACTCTTGTGGAGGGATCTGGGGGTCTAAAAGACCCCAAACCCCTACTCTTCACTTAAAAGCATTCAAAATGCCAAGTTTGGCTGTTTTGAATGCTGTCATTTTTTTTAATTTGGCGCAGAGTACCGGAAGTGATGTAAAGACATCACTTCTGGGTTTTTACATGGAGACCCGATCAGAGCCGAATGCGGCTTTGATCGGGTCTTCGGTGGCCGTGCAGGTAGGTTGCCCGGGTCTCCCGGTGGGACGGGAAACCCGGGCGAGCCGCAGAAGGCGGCGGGAGGGGGGGACGTCCCCTCCCGCTCCTTGTAATGACAGCCGAGCGAAACGGAGTCCGCCAGGCAGAAGGACCCTTAGGATGGTCATCAAGTGGACAACTAAAGGCAAAAAATTTAATTTCTAGTTTTGAATAGTGTGGAGTGGGATTAGAACATCTATCAGTTTTTATTGCTGTTTGTGCCCCCGTTAGATTCTCCCTCTCTATTTCTCCTGTTTGGGCCCCTTTCACACTTGTGCGACTTGTCCTGCGATTTGGGACTGCAACAACGCATGACAAGTCATACTCCATGATATCCAATGAGTACCGTAAATATCATTGTGACTTCAAGTCACAGCAACTTCAAAGTAGTCCCTGCACTACTTCGGGATGATATTAATGCGTTTTTAGGTCCATAGGCATTGCTTCAAGTCCAGTCAAAATTGCATAAAAATTCTGGTAAAATAGCACAACTTTTTGGTCGCATAAGTGTGAAAGGCATACCTCCCAACCTATTGAGTTGGGAATGAGGGACACGTATTAACAAAAGTATGTAGGCATAGGACACACCCCCTGCCATGCCCCCTTAAAGGAGAATTATACAAATAAAAATATTGGGTAAACCCACAACTTTTTTTTACCACTACTATTCCTTTATATTGGCTTTTGAAATTTACAGATGCAGCAAATTAGAAATTGGATGAAAAGTTTAGCACTGGGAAACACTTTTTAAAAGATAAAAAGTGCATTTTACATACAACTATATAGATCAGACCAAAATGAGGAGGAAAGAGGGACAGAGGGATATTGCTCCAAATCAGGGACAGTCCTTCCAAATCAGGGACAGTCCCTCAAAAACAGGGACAGTTCCTCCAAATCAGGGACAGTCCTTCCAAATCAGGGACAGTCCTTCAAAATCAGGGACAGTCCCTCCAAATCAGGGACAGTCCTTCCAAATCAGGGACAGTCCCGCCAAATCAGGGACAGTCCCTCCAAATCAGGGACAGTCCTTCCAAATGAGGGATGGTCCCTCCGAATCAAATGGATGAAAAGTTTAGCACTGGGAAACACTTTTTAAAAGATAAAAAGTGCATTTTACATACAACTATATAGATCAGACCAAAATGAGGAGGAAAGAGGGACAGAGGGATATTGCTCCAAATCAGGGACAGTCCTTCCAAATCAGGGACAGTCCCTCAAAAACAGGGACAGTTCCTCCAAATCAGGGACAGTCCTTCCAAATCAGGGACAGTCTCTCCAAATCAGGGACGGTCCTTCCAAATCAGGGACAGTCCCTCCAAATCAGGGACAGTCCCGCCAAATCAGGGACAGTCCCTCCCAATCAGGGACAGTCCCTCCCAATCAGAGACAGTTTTTCCAAATAAGGGACAGTTGGAAGCTATGTGAAAGGGGCCTTACCATTATCATTGAAAGTGAAAGTAGAAATGTGGTTGTCTAATCGTGGACGTCTAGATGCAGGTAGCCATCATCCCAAATACAATGCCAAGAAAAATTCCCCTGGAGGTGTGGGACTATAAAGGCGACCTATGCATCTCAATAACAGTACAACATAATATAAAAAATATAGTTTTTATTGTAAAGACATATTAAAATAATCTCAGGACATATACATACAAAAAACATATCATGGTTAAAATAATCACGGCTAGCAGAATTAGGTCAAAATTGAAGTGACTACGTGAATGCATGTATTCCAAGGAGACCCAATGCGTTTCAAGCGTGCCCTTCTTCAGGGATCTGGTGGAACAAATTCATTTGTATCTAAACATTTGTAGAAAGAATATATATATATATATATATATATATATATATATATATATATTATATTTTATATATTATACATTATATTATAATTATATTATATTATAATATTATATATTATATTAATATATTATATATTAATATATATTATTATACTGTATATATATATATATATATATATATATATATAAAACATAAGGTCCTCATATATACATTAACTATATTTTTTATACTATGTTGTACTGTTATTGAGATGCTTAGGTCGCCTTTATAGTCCCACACCTCCAGGGGAATTTTTCTGAAAAGTGAAATTAAAACAAAATCTCAAATTTTGGGTTGTTCCTAGAAAAGTAAAAAAGAGGGGAGATCTTCCAATGGGGACTAGCTCTGGCGATCTGGGGGTCCTCAAGAAAATCATTTAATTTGCAGAGATTTTGCCTCACTTCCTGTTTGGTGGTTTCACAGGAAGTGAAGGGAAATCTCCGCAATAGGACACTTTTCTGTCCAGAGGTTATAACCTTTCCTTTTTCTATCCAAAATAAAAAAAATATATATATAAAAAATGTGCCTATAGTTCTACTTTTATATGCTCACATCAAGGGGCATTTTAGACTTAGAAAATCGTATTGCAGTCACGAAAATTATGGGAAAATGCATACGTACTGAAGAGGCGTACTGAATGTTTTTTTTCTTTTTTTATTGCTCAGAAATACACTTCACGGTAAAAGCTGCAATAATGGTTTGAAGATAAACGCTTGCTGAAAATGCACTGTTATTACCCATTAAGTCACTCTCTTCCTACGTTAAAGTAGAAATGAGGACAATGCCCCTTACCTGGGTAAATCTCCGCACCAGACAGGTCTTCCCCACTCCGGCGTTTCCGATTAGAACGATCTTGAATAGGAAATCATAATCTTCCATACTCATTTACACAGCTGTGGGAGACAGAAGAGAGAGAGACGATCACATCTGCTGGCCTTGGTACAGAGACGTCAATACACAAACTGGCTTCTTGTGACATACACAGGGAACTTTACACCTCCAAGTCAACAGGACAAAGGTCTGCCGCTCGGGCCAGCTGAGCCACGTAGACTCGTGTCACAGCTTGCGTTAAGTAAGTAGCACACAATGGTCCTAATGTGTCTGTAGCCTTACTGCAATCTGATCAGTCTCGCAGGGTCGGTGATGTGTGCCGCTACCAGCTATGGGTGGTGCTGTTTGCAGTAGAAGGCCTCATACACACAGGACATATGACCATCTCTCCTAGACACCTTTCCTCCTGGTATCAGCGTTTTGACGTGTGTAAAAGTATAAAGACGCGTGCACACGTGTCAAGCGTCAAGGGCGGTAATTTGTTTCTTTGGGCAAAATAAAAATGTATTCTGGCTATTGAAATGAATTAACGCTCAAGCGGTCGTTGCGCCTAGCGTTAATGAGCATTTAGGCGTGTTTCCACAGGTCAAGCGTTTTTTTTCTCTGGCAAATAGCTAATGCACCTGGACGTCCCTGCCTCCAAATGCCTGCATGTGTATGGACCAGTGTGGATTGGATTTAAATCACTAGTAAAAAGGCTTGATTTAACATTTTTAAAGAGCAACTGTCCTGGCATCAAAAAACAATGCATCTTTGGTATTAGGGAGAGGAATAGCTCCCTGCTGTTGGTGTCATTGGAAGGAATAGTGCCCCATCATTGGTGTCAGTAGAGGAATAGTGCCCCATCATTGGGGTCAGTAGAGGAATAGTGCCCAATCATTGGGGTCAGTGGGAGGAATAGTGCCCCATCATTGATGTCAGTGGGAGGAATAGTGCCCCATCATTGGTGTCAGTGGGAGGAATAGTGTCCCATTGTTGGTGTCAGTAGGAGGAATAGTGCCCCATCATTGGAGTTAGTAGGAGGAATAGTGTCCCATCATTGGTGTCAGTGGGAGGAATAGTGCCCCATCATTGGGGTCAGTGGGAGGAATAGTGTCCCATCATTGATGTCGGTGGGAGAAATAGTGTTCCATTGTTGGTGTCAGTGGGAGGAATAGTGCCCCATCATTGGAGTTAGTAGGAGGGATAGTGTCCCATCATTGGTGTCAGTGGGAGCAATAGTGCCCCCTCATTGGGGTCAGTGAGAGGAATAGTGTCCCATCAATGGAGTCACTGGAAGGAATAGTGACCCATCATTGGGGTCAGTGAGAGGAATAGTGCCCCATCATTGGTGTCAGTGGGAGGAATAGTGCCCCATCATTGGTGTCAGTGAGAGGAATAGTGTCCCATCATTGGAGTCAGTGGGAGGAATAGTGCCCCATCATTGGTGTCAGTGGGAGGAATAGTGCCCCATCATTGGGGTCAGTGGAAGGAATAGTGCCCCATCACTGATGTCAGTGGGAGGAATAGTGTCCCATCATTGGGGTCAGTGAGAGGAATAGTGCCCCATCATTGGGGTCAGTGGAAGGAATAGTGTCCCATCATTGGGGTCAGTGAGAGGAATAGTGTCCCATCATTGGAGTCAGTGGGAGGAATAGTGCCCCATCATTGGGGTCAGTGGAAGGAATAGTGTCCCATCATTGGGGTCAGTGAGAGGAATAGTGTCCCATCATTGGGGTCAGTGGAAGGAATAGTGCCCCATCATTGGTGTCAGTGGAAGGAATAGTGTCCCATCATTGGGGTCAGTGAGAGGAATAGTGTCCCATCATTGGGGTCAGTGGAAGGAATAGTGTCCCATCATTGGGGTCAGTGGGTGGAATAGTGCCCAATTGTTGGTGTCAGTGGAAGTAATAGTGCCCCATTGTTGGTGTCAGTGGAAGTAATAGTACCTCATTGTTGGCCGAATAAAGGCAAGTGTAATGAATAGTATCCCATGATTGGAGTCAGTGGGAGGAATAGTGCCCCATCATTGGGGTCAGTGGGAGGAATATGCCCCATTGTTAGTGTCAGTGGAAGGAATTGTTCCACAAGGGCCGAATAAAGGCAAGCAAAAGGGCGCATTCGGACCCTGGGCGGCAGTTTGGAGACCACTGGTTTGGAGGTAACCATGAACAATGATACTGGGATTATTGTTCTCACTACAGTTTGCGCAGCAATATATAACATGTGTATCGTGAGCGACGCTTTCTTACACAAGTGCCCTTGACAGGTGCATGCCCTTTGGAGTGGGCAGGCTCAAATTGTTTTTTCTTTTACTTTCACTAAGGCCCCTTTCACACTCATGCAACTTGTCCTGCGACTTGGGACTGCAAAAGTCGCATGACAAGTCGTATCCAATGATTTCCAATGAGTACCGTTCATATCTGTGAGACTTCAAGTCCCAGCGACTTCAAAGTAGTCCCTGCGACTTTGATGCGACTTGAGACCCATTGACCTCAAGATTACACAGGCTTTGGTTCAAGTCGCATCGAAGTCACATGTCAAAGTCGCACAAGTGTGAAAGGGGCCTAAAACTTTATTTATTACAAAAAGTCCCCAATGTGATATAATATTTTTAAGACAGGTTCTCTTTAATGAGACATCAGGAGTCTTTTAGACCCCTGATGTCTCACCTGCCTTCCATTAAAGCTAATGGAACGCAGACTGCACTCCATTATTTCCTTCTTTGGCTGGTGGGACAGCTGTGCCTTGGAAGCATGGTGGGGTGCGGGAAATCGTTGCCAACCTCATATCACCAATTTAAAGAAAAAAAGAAAAAAAACGGAGACTTTCACACTGGTCTCTGTGTTCTTGCGTGTTGCTGCGTAGCGTTAATTGCACAGATTTGCTCTAATAAAGCCTGCGAGGACAACTCATCAATATCCACCCTTGTTACAAGTCCACAGTATCTGATTTCAATTAGAGCGCTAAGTAAATAGTTTGTTTTTTTATCCCGTCAGTGCCATCAGGCTGATGAAGTGCAGTGCCAGGCCCCATCCTTCCATAAAACCAATGTACCGTCTCCTCGCTTCACCTTAACAACAGCCTGTGCCAGGCTGGCGGTGATTTACGACAAATGCACCAAGTAACCAAAAATATAAAAAAACACTCAAACAGCTTCAGAGGCATAACGTGTACAGGGAAATAAAATGTATCCTGATGCATCGGGGTCCTGGATTCAGTCCATGCATGGAGCCACATACAGAATGCTGAAACAATGGCTAAAGCTTCCTTCACAAGATTGTAAAACCAGGTGATTTTAACAAACAACCCCCACCCCCCAACCTCTCGCCTTAACCTGGGCATGAAGTCACTGAAGTGTACAGTCACTGAAGTGTACAGTGGGTATAGAAAAGAATCACCCCCTTTAAAATAATCACATTTTGTTGCTTTGGAACCTGAAATGAAGACAGACTTTACGCGGTGCAACTTATAACATCCAAGTGAAAAGATACAACACCAACATGTCAGGGGGAAAAAAAAATTAAAAACAGAATCACTGAGTTGTAAAAAGAACCCCCCCCTAAAAATTAATTGTAAACTCAATCAGGTGTAGCTAATCACCTTCCCAATGGCACACAAAACCATTTGACTTTCAACTGTGATCAGCTGTGATCATTTTGATTAGCTCAGCATGAAAAGAGCTTTCCTGGAGCATTGAAGTGCAACTGAGTTGGAAAAAGGACCCCCCGCACCTTTCCTAAAAATGACTTGTAAACTCCATCAGGTGTAGCTAATCACCTTCTTAATGGCACACAAAACCATTTGACTTTCAACTGTGATCAGCTGTGGTCATTTTGATTAGCTCAGCATGAAAAGAGCTTTCCTGGAGCATTGAAGTGCAACTGAGTTGGAAAAAGGACCCCCCGTTCCTAAAAATGACTTGTAAACTCAATCAGGTGTAGCTAATCACCTTCTTAATGGCACACAAAACCATTTAACTTTCAACTGTGATCAGCTGTGGTCATTTTGATTAGCTCAGCATGAAAAGAGCTTTCCTAGAGCATGGAGGAGCAACTGAAGCAAATAATCAACTATGGGTGGCAATTAGACATGTGCATGATGCAAAAAATGTGTTTAGTTTTGTTTCGTTTAGATTTGCTAACCACTTCTGAACCGGAAGGTTTTACCCCCTTAATGACCAGGCCATTTTTTGCGATACGCCACTGTGTTACTTTAACTGACAATTAGGATTGTGCGGTTAAATTGAATTGCTATAGTGTGGTTGTGCGGCATTTTGAGGGTTCAAATAAGAGGTCTTATCGCCTCCTCAACGATTGTCAAACACCCTTTCAAAAGCAATCCACTGTTGCTTTTCAAAGGGGTGTCTATACAGTGAGGAAAATAATTATTTGATCCCCTACAGATTTTGTAAGTTTGCCCACTTACAAAGAAATGAAGGGTCCATAATTTTTTATCATAGGTGTATTTTAAATGATAGAGAACGAATATCAACCAAAAAAATCCAGAAAAAAACACATGATACAAGTGTTATAAATTGAGCTGCAGTTCAGTAAAATAAGTATTTGATCCCCAAGCAAATCATGACTTAACCACTTGCCGACTGCTCACAGTAATCCTACTGCGGCAGTGCGGCTCTCCTGGGTCCAGCAACGTAGACCTACATCGCTGGAGTTTATGTGATTTCGACAGCACGCGCCCACAGCCGGAGGCTCGCTCCCACTGTGTTTAGACACAGTGGGAGACGGGCCGGAGGAGGAGAGGCGGCGATCGCCGCCTCCCTTCCCCGATCGTCTGGGAAGCTGAGAGAAGATCCGCCTGCTTATGTAAACAAAGCAGGCAGATCTTCTCAGTGACTGGCAGGAGGAGATCACAGGATTCAGCATAGCTGAACCAGCGATCTCTGTCTCTGTCACAGACCCCACCCCTCCCCCACACACGTCAGTAAACATGAGGCATACATTTAACCCCTTGATATTTATATTCTTTGCAGGGAGAGCCTGGAGTACCTGGTGATGCTGGAAAACCTGGTAGCACGGGGAATATAGGTGAAAAGGTAAGACTAAAGAGGGATCTATTGGGAACCCTGGCCTGCTCTAAAGGGGGATCTATGGGGGACCCTGCTCTAAAGGGGGATCTATGGGGGACCCAGCTCTAAAGGGGATCTATAGGGAACCCTGGCCTGGCCTGCTCTAAAGGGGGATCTATGGAGGCAAAAAGGGATGGAGCATGGGTGACCTTAAAATGATGCCCCCCCCCCCTGAAAAAAGTTCTATGGACGCCCATGCCCATGCATACTGGAACATAGAAATAGAATCATGTAACCAGAGACCACAGTCCCACCAAACTGATCCATCTGGGCCATATACAATTGAGGGAGGTTCAGACTTTGGCATAGCAGCAGCACTGTCTTGGATTATCTGTTCTGGGTACGATATCACAGGTTTCTCGCAGTCTATCTATAATGCTCAGCACATGAAGCCCCATATAAGCACATATAAGCCCCCCTTCAGTTTCATAGTAATCACCCTTCAGGCAGTCCATTAATTTCTTTGTCTCTTGCCTTAGGCTAATAAAGAAGGACATGGAAGACAAATTAAAGCAACTCACCGGGAGTTCGGCTTATCTACAACGGTTAGAAATCTGGATGGAGATGCGTTAAGCACTCCACTCCCAGCTGGGACGTGAAGCATCCAGTGTCTCCCATAATGAATCAGTGGAGCGTTTTACAGCGCAAAGCGTTTTCACCGGATAAATATCTCCCAGTAATTGCTAAAGTGGCTCATTTAGCTGTATGCGCGGGGCTCAGATTAAGCCTCTGGTGCTGCTGTTTAGTTACCGCTGATGAAAAGTACGTTAACATCGTTAGAAGTAAAACTCCAGTTTTATTACAAAAAACACAATCCCAAGGCAAGACAAATCATATACCCGCTTCTGTCCTGGAGATACGGAGACCGGCACTTTTAATTACGCTGATTGCTGAGTGGAGGGGTCTGCCATCGTTATCCCTGCCTGATTTTAAATCTTTTTATCAATCTTGGATGAAAGTTGGGTGAATCTTGGGTGATCTAGACCACTTAGGCCCCTTGCACACAGGTCCATCTAGGTACTGGACTGTAACAGAACTGCCACCCACACTGTATTTGTGGGGCTTCTGTCAGTATACAGCTTCCTTCAGTCATTGAACATATCAAATATTCCAGCCACCCCCCATACAAAGCTAGCCAACAACTTTGCTTGTTCTGGAACCTTCTTCTTTAGTGAACAGTCACACAGTTTATATACAGCATGGACATCCCCCTCCTGATCAGATTACCACACACAGGTCAGGGGTTGCCTGATTACATTATCATAGACAGATGAAATTGTAAACAGAAATAGAATTAACCTGAACGAATTATATAGCCATCTGGACAGAAACAATATTTGAGTTCATTAACAATTAACAATGGGACAGACAGGCTAAACAGAATCCACATCACACCTCAATACACAGACAATGGGAAAAGACCGCCAGTGACAGATTGTCTGTCTCTGACATTGAAGTACAATACACATTATCATAAGTGAAAACACAGAACCCATTTGAAGTAATCCAAACCATATTCTCAGTGTCCATTAAGTATCTATCTTTCACTCCCAGTGAAGGTGAGTAACGTCACATGGGCATTCTTCCCAGTGTTTTAGTAGTTTGCTTGAGAAGTACAGGTGCAGAATCCAGCCCTGCTGCCTGCAGCATGTCAAAGTCTATGGCTGGTTAGTCCCATTTCGACTTGAGAAAGGGGCATGTATAGCACTGAAACGCATAGCCACACCCTCTCACACGTTAGTGCGAGTGTAGACCTACGTCGCCAGATACCTCCCTCTCTCGGAGGCGCCCCTCTTCCCAGATCGTCGGGGAAAGACTGAGGACCTGCGATCTGTGTCTTTGTCACACAACCCCCTCCCCCCACACACGTCAGTAAGCATTAGGCACACATTTAACCCCTTGATCACCAACAGTGTTAACCTCTTCCCTGCCAGTGTCATTATTACAGTAACAGTGCATATTTATAGCACTGATTACTGTAGTAATGTCACTGGTCCCCCCAAAAGTGTCAAAAATGTTAGTTAGGGGTCCGATCTGTCCCCCGCAATGTCGCAGTCCCGCAAAAAAATCGCAGATCGCCGCCATTACTAGTAAAAAAAAAATAAACCATAAAAATGACATAAATCTTTCCCGTAGTTAGTAAACGCGCTAACTTTTGCGCAAACCAATCAAAATACGCTTATTGTGATTTTTTTACCAAAAATATATAGCAGAAAACAAATTGCCCTAAAATGTTAAAACATTTTGATTTGTAATTTTTTTTGGGGAATGTTATATATCAGAATGTGAAAAATTTATATATTTTTTTCAAAATTATCGCTTTTTTCTTCAAAAATTAAAAATCGCACAGGCGATCAAATACCACCAAAAGAAAGCTCTATTTGTGGGAGAAAAAATGGACATAAATTTAAATTTGGGTACAGCGTCACACGACCGCGCAATTGTCCGTTAAAGTAACCAGTGTTGGGGGTAACTAGTTACAAAGTAACTGATTACAGTAACTACATTACTTTTTTGGTAACTGAGTAAAGTAACTAGTTACAATACTAATATTGGTAACTACACTACTTTACTAGGCTATAGGAACGCGCTTTCCTGCGTTACCCAAGCCAATCGTTATTTCGAAGAATAGAGAGGGATGAAGTTTATGAATTTTTGTTGCACTTTATGTTTTATTCTGTTTTTTCAGGTTTTGTTCTCATGTTTCCTAAAGCCTGTGTTTATACAATAAACTCTATGCAGAAAGAGTGTCATGTATCTTCTTCTACACGGTCAATTAAGAAAGAGGAAAGTAAAGTAATAAGTAGTGAAGTTACTTTTCAAATGCAGTAACCAGTAAAGTAATCTCATTACAATTTACAGAAGTAACTAGTAACTAGTTACATTTTTTGAGTAACTACCCCAACACTAAAAGTAACGCAGTGCCGAATCGCAAAATATGGCCTGGTCAGGAATGGGGTAAAATCTTCCGGTCTTAAAGTGGTTAAAAATACGCTCATTGAGAATTATTTTGTCAAAGACATGTAGCTAAATACATTTTGGCCTAAATATATGACAAAAATCGAATATATTGGATATTTTTTAACTGTCAAAGTATAAAATGTCAATTTTTCGCAAAATTTTCACACTTTTTATATTAAAATCGCAAAAAAATCAAATACCACCAAAAGAAAGCTCTGTTTGTGGCAAAAAAAAGGACGTAAATTTCGTTTGGGTACAGCGTTGCATGACTACGCAATTGTCAGTTAAAGTCACGCAGTGCCAAGTTGAAAAAAGTGGCCTGGACGTTAAACAGGAAAATCCTCCGGTCTTAAAGTGGTTAATAAAAGGCTACACTTAGATGATGGCGCCCTCTTTCTTTTGTTTACTATCTGTGCACTACTCAATACCACTTTTTTAAGAGTACAAGTATGAATACTTTTTTCAAGTACTCGCCGATACTGATTTCCGATACTTTTTTTTTTTTTTCAAAGCACAATTTTGTAAATAGGTAATTTTTCCCCTTCACTGATGGGCACTGATAGGTGGCACTGATATGCAGCACTGATGGGCACTGATAGGTGGCACTGATATGCAGCACTGATGGGCACTGATAGGTGGCACTGATAAGCGGCACTTATGGACAATGATAGATGGCACTGATGGGCACTGAGGGGAAGGCACTAATGGGCACTGAAAGGCAGCACTGCATTGGCTGTGTGTAACAACTAACAAGCCTAACTGCGGGCAAGTGCTGGGTGTACGGGGTGTAGCATGATGGCTGCCGCGGTGTTCTGACGCCTCCAATACACCGCTGACTCCCTTTGTCTTCTCCGCCCACTGACTTCCGGGATTGAACACGTGACGCCTCCAACATGCCTCCAACTCTCTCGCGTGGTTTCTCTTCGTGTGGCGCTGCTTTGAGCCTAGAGGTATTCGATTAAGCATCGGAGCATTTGCGGGTCCGCCGGGCACCCGCGATCGCTCCCCCTGGAGATAGAACAGCGGTCTGCGGTTGTAAACATGGCAGACCTCTGTTCTGTCAGCAATGAACACAGGCATCCTGTGTTCCTCTTATTTAGGAACACAGGTCTCTGTGTTCATGCAGCAAGCCCATCCCCCCACACAGTTAGAAAACATCCTCTAGGGACACATTTAACCCTTTGATCACCCCTGGTGTTAACCCCTTCCCTGCCAGTGTCATTATTACAGTAACAGTGCATATTTGTAGCACTGATTACTGTAGTAATGTCACTGGTCCCCCAAAAGTGTCAAAAGTGTCAGTTAGGGGTCCGATCTTTCCGCCGCAATGTTGCAGTCCCGCTAAAAATTGCAGATCACCGCCATTACTAGTAAAAAATAAATAAAAATGACAAATCTTTCCCCTAGTTTGTAGACGCGATAACTTTTGCGCAAACCAATCAATGTACACTTATTGGGATTTTTTTTACCAAAAATATGAAAAATGCAATTTACATTTTTTTTTATTGGGAATGTTATATAGCAGAAAGTTAAAAATATATATATATTTTTTTTTCAAAATTGTCCCTATTTTTGTTTATAGAGCGAAAATTTTAAATTGCAGAGGTGATCAAATACCACCAAAAGAAAGCTCTGTTTGTGGGGAAAAAATAGGACATCAATTTTATTTTGGAACAGCGCCGCACAACCGCACAATTGTCAGTTAAAGTAACGCAGTGCCATACCGCAAAAAATGGCCTGGCCATTAAGGGGGGGTGGGGGTCAGGAGTGGTTAAATTGTGTTTCAAAAAACCGCTGCGCAAATACTGTGTGACATAAAATATTGCATCAGACACCATTTTATTCTCTAGGGTCTCTGCTAGAAAAGTATATATATAATGTTTGAGGGTTCTAAGTAAATTTTCTAGCAAAAAAAAAATACAGAGTTAAACTTAAAAACAAAAAGTGCCAGAAAATGCCTGGTCAGCATAAACTGGACCCTTCCATTCAGAATCCGCCTGATATGCACATGATGAAACAAACAGCTATTTCTTCAGAGCTACAAAAGGTAGGAATCTATTACAAAGTGTGTTAAAATCCCTGCAATGTACAGAGATCACCCAGAGGTTTTTTTTTTTTTTTCAACGAAAGTGTCACACTTTGGGTGACATAAGGGGGCGGGGCCTCCAGGTGATGTCACCAGGAGGCCCCGCCCTCTAATGGCTATATAATAAGCTGCAGAGACCGGAGACCGGCATGAATCACTGGGACATCGTCGGAGGAGGACCAGAGGAAGAAGAAGACCAGAGGAGGCAAAAGAGCAGAAGAGCGGAGGGGAGAAGAGCGGAGAGGAAAAGACCAGAAGAGCGGAGAGGAGAAGACCAGAGCGGAGAAGACCGGATGAAGATTTTTAATAAACTTTTCAAAACGTCTCCTGTCATTATTTACATACACTGCCTGTTATGGGGTGAATGGGTAGGGGTACAATGTACCCCATACCCATTCACATAGGGAGGGGGTCAAGGATCTGGGGGGCCCCCTTGTTAAAGGGGGCTTCCAGATTCTGATGAGCCCCCTGCCCGCAGACCCCCACAACCACCGGCCAGGGTTGTGGGGATGAGACTCTTGTCCTCATCAACATGGGGGCAAGGTGCTTTGGGGTTGGGGGGATGCAGAGCCCCCCCTGCCCCAAAGCACCCACACCCCCCATGTTGGGGGGCGTGTGGCCTGGTATGGTCCAGAGGGGGTGGGGCCGCTCGTCCCCTCTCCTTTCTTGGCCTGCCGGGCTGCATGCTCGGATAAGGGTTTGGTATGGATTTTGGGGGGCACCCCACGCCATTTTTTCGGCGTGGGGCTACCCTCAAATTCCATACCAGACCCGAAGGGCCTGGTTTGGAACCTGGGGGGAACCCCACGCCATTTTTTTTCCCATTTTGGTGTGGAGTTCCCCCTCAAGATTCTCACAGCGCAAGTCATCCTGATCCGACTTGCGGTGCGCCTTCCATTCAAATCAATAGGCTCCCATAGGGAACCATTGATTTTGAATGGAGGCAGAAAAAACGCTGCTAAAAGCAACGTGGCCAAACGTGCAATAACACAAATGGAAAAAGCTACTAAAAGCACGTTTTTACAGCTGCTTTTTCCTGGCGTCAAGAAACAGCTTTGGAGCTCCTTTTTATGACGCCCTGTGTGCATGGAGCCTAAGTGTTTTTGCTGACTGCTAGAGAAGCTGGCAGTGTTTGTGCGTCGTGTTTATAATATTATTTAAAAGCCGAAACCCCCGTCATTGTGAAAGGTGGAAGTATCCTTTTATTAAAGTCCTTATTATACCTTACTTTGTAATGACGGGAGGGAACAATTACTCGTTAGCGGGGAATGATCTCATTATTAGGTTGTTGCCTGGTTACAGTCACAATGGTGCATGTTCTGCCACGGAACAACCTATAATTCATAGTAACAAAGAGACTTTTACATCATCCTTAAAGGGTCACACCGAGGGAAATGCAAACACTCAGACATGTGTACGTAGCCTGACACACAGCGAGGATGACACGCACACTCACGCAATACGGAAAAAATCAGCCTTGGGCACGGATCAGCCATGGGTACGGATTACCAGCCAAGGGATTCTAAATCATCCAACCCACTGCTTACAGCAATGCAACAGGTTCCCTTTAAACCTTAACCCCTTCTCTACCAGGTGGATTTGTTCATTTTTTTTTTTTTTACTTGATATAACTTTAAACCCCCCTAAAAATGTATATATTTTCTCAAAGCAGGGAACCCGCAGAATAAAATGGTGGCTGTTGCAATTATTTATGTTGCACAATATTTGTGCAGCTATTTTTTAAACGCATATTTTCAGAACAGAATACACTAAAATTAATTTTAGTGCAAACACAATATAATATCCATTTTTTTTGGGGGGTAAATACAAAAGAAAGTGTTGTGCTGAGTAACTAGATACCAAAAATGTCAAGCCTTAAAAACTGGACACTCCCATGAAATCGTAAAACAAAAAAAAGCTATGGTACCCAAAGCTGTCCACAGGTGATGCTTTAAATGTCTTTATAGGCTGTCAGTTCAGAGTTAATTATAAATTATGGTCCTAGAATAGTGGCTCTCACTCCGACATACATGGTGATACCTCACATGTGTGCCCTATGCTGCACGATTGAATTTGGGTGTGTACGAGGGTGCTTTTTTAAATTGTTTTTATTTATTTTATATATTTTATATTTTGTATTTGTCCTACTCTGTGGGCTTGAATTTGGGTGTGTATGAAGGTGCTTTTTTTTTAACCACTTAAGCCCCGGAAGATTTTACCCCCATTCCGACCAGGGGGTATTTTGCGATTCGGCACTGCGTGAATTTAACGCACAATTGCGCGGTCGTGCGACGCTGTACCTAAACGAATTTGACGTCCTTTTTTTCCCACAAACAGAGCTTTCTTTTGGTGGTATTTGATCACCTGTGCGATTTTTTGATCACGCGCTATAAACAAAAAAAAAAATAGCGTCAATTTTGCAAAAATAGCAATATTTTTCACATTTTTTTATATGAAATTCCCCCAAAAAAAAATGTAAAAATCAAAATTTTTAAAAATTTTCGGCCAATTTATTTTATGCTACCTATGTTTGGTAAAAAAAATCGCAAAAAGCGTATTTTGATTGGTTTGCGCAAAAGTTATCGCGTTTACTAACAAAGGGAAAGATTTTTGTCATTTTTGTTGTTTTTTTTTTTAACGCGTAATGGCGGCGATCTGCGATTTTTTTTGCGGTACTGCGACATTGCGGCGGACAGATCGGACCCTTGACTGACATTTTTGACACTTTTGGGGTTACCAGTGACATTTCTACAGTAATCAGTGCTATACATATGCACTGTTACTGTAAAAATACACTGGTAGTGAAGGGGTTAACTTTATTTGGAAGGGAGGGGCTGTGTGTGTCCCTAGGGGCGTGGTTTCTACTGTGATTGGCTGTGGCTCTAGCTGTAAGGACACTGATCAACGGATCTACATACCAGATCCGTTTTATCAGTGTCTTTGCAGCGAGGAGAATGACAGGCAGTTTGTTTACACAAGCTGCCTGACATTCTCCCTCTCCCCCGCCGATCGCCGAGTGACCGGCGGACATCGGGTCCGCTGGTCACACGCGCGGGGGGGTCCGTGACCACGCGGGAGCGGGAGCGCGCCCCGGGGGGCGCGCGCTCGCTCCCTAGACCCTCACAAGCAAACAACGTAGCCCTACGTTAGTTTGCCTGTGAGGGGCTGACCGCCGACGTAGATAGTCGTGCGGCGGTCGGCAAGTGGTTAATTGTTTTTATTTATTTTATATATTTTATATTTTGTATTTGTCCTACTCTGTGGGCTTGAATTTGGGTGTGTATGAAGGTGCTTTTTTGTTAATTGTTTTTATTTATTTTATATATTTTATATTTTGTGTTTTTCCTACTCTGTGGGCTTGAATTTGAGTGTGTACGAGGGTGCTCTTTTTTAATTGTTTTTATTTATTTTATATATTTTATATTTTGTGTTTGTCCTACTCTGTTGGCTTGAATTTGAGTGTGTACGAAGGTGCTTTTTTTTAATTGTTTTTATTTATTTTATATAATTTATATTTTGTGTTTGTCCTACTCTGTGGGTTTGAATTTGGGTGTGTACGAGGGGGCTTTTTTTAAATTGTTTTTATTTATTTTATATATTTTATATTTTGTGTTTGTCCTACTCTGTGGGCTTGAATCTGGGTGTGTACGAGGGTGCTTTTTTTTAATTGTTTTTATTTATTTTATATTTTGTGTTTGTCCTACTCTGTGGGCTTGAATTTGGGTGTGTACGAGGGTGTCTTTTTTTTAATTGTTTTTATTTATTTTATATATTTTATATTTTGTGTTTGTCCTACTCTGTGGGCTTGAATTTGGGTGCGTACGGGGGTGCTTTGAAAATGTTTTTTTATCATTTTTATTTATTTCATATCATTTTTTTTTCTTTGTTTAACTTTTTTGCTATTACAGGGGGGGGGGGGGGGCTAAAAAGCATGGCTCTCTTTGAGGAGCCACCTGGGGTCTATTAGACCCCTGATGTCTCCCCTGCAGCTAATTAAAGACAGATTGTTTGAGTTGCATTGTTGCATACTTTTAAAGGGTGCTGCTCTAGGTAATGGAAACTCAGACTACTGTCTGCAGAAGGCCGCAAAAGACCCCACAATAAATGGCGGAGGACAACATGCAGCTGCAGGTTGGGCACCAGGGAAAAGAGCTGACCAAATCTAGTGCTAAACCAGCTTTTAAATAATAAAACGAGTTTAAATTTATTCAATTTTTTTTCCAATTACATAAAATTATAAAATGTATAAATCTTGGGAAAAAGCTGTGTTAATTGTAGCACTGTCCCCGTAGGGCTTGCTGAATGATGACTTTTTGGGCCTCCTCTGATTACCCTCCCACAGTCACATAGGGTACAATTCACACATTCATCCTTACTCCCAATGGCTTGTTGCTCAATAAACAGTCCAGGAGTATTTATTTTTGGTATTTATTCTGGAACTTGGATGGGAGAAGGGAATAGTGGGATACTCTTACTGGAACTATATACATTGGATAAGGACAACTCTCACTTGGCCTCACCAGTTTGCTTGTGAAAGCAGTCTCACTGCCTAAACCATACTGCCACATGTATGGAAAGGGCTAAGTCTCCTTGCTTTTTCTCCAGCAACAGATTTGGTGATCTACATTAACTTCAGGATACTCTCTAGCATCCCCTTTACTGACATCCATCCACCGACTCTTCTAGTTGCAGGGATGGCCCCCCTCAGGTCAGGCCCCTTGACACAGATCTGTACTCACTGTACTGCAGAATCAGATCCTCCAGTGTCTCCCCTTTCTGTCAGCTTCACAGGACCTCCGGGTTCAGTTCCTCTCTAGCTCTTTAGGCCCTCAGGTCAACCACCTGAGGCCACATGGCACCTCTACAGAGAAGGAGGCAGCCGCCCCCTCCCTCCGAGACTCCACTATCCAGCTGAAAGACTCCCGAGCACTTGTGCTCCTGGCCTTTTTTACAGTATCCCAGCATACACCGAGGCATTCTCCTCTGCCAAATCACCAGGGCTGTATTAAACGCCGGTGCACTCATTTGTCAGGTTTCCTCCCACTGTCCAATATGCCTCTCTTCAGACAGACTGAGTTGCATCTGAGCACAATGAGCAGACCTCACTATCAGATCCTGCCCTCTGGTAGGCAGAGAACAATATAGATTTACCTGCAATCCTTCTGATAAGCAGACAGATTCCAAAACTATACTCTCTCTCTAGCAAAAGTTTAGTGCATTGTTTTCAGTACACACAAATTTTGATTCATTATTGTAGTGTTTACTGTAATTTTAATGTGATTTTCACAATTTTATATGTTTGATCTCCCATTGTATTACATGTAGGGATCTATAGATTACCTACCAGAAGCAAAGGAGATTAGAATAGTACAATGACACGGGAACAACCGAACAGTCACAAACCAATTTATTTATTTTTTTCGTTAGGGAAGATTTTTCACCGCCGCCTGTCCTGGAGACAAAACTGAATGAACGCCTCCAATCCCAGGGAAAAATCCTTTTTAGAAAATTGCCACTGTAGATTTGGCTTTAACCACCAGGCCTTCTCTGACACTTTTTATTTACATGTAACAAGCAGTATTTTTTGCTAGAAATTTTCTTAGAACCCCCAAACTATATGTATTTATTAAAGCAGAGGCTCTAGAGAATAAATTTGTGGGTTTTGCAATTTTTTTTATGTTACACGGTAGTATTTATAGTTCAATTACAAGTTATATATAGAAATAAGGTTTTTGAAATTTTGCTGCGTTGGTCAGATTATTTACATTGAGTTGCTATTATAATAAAAAAAAAAAAAATAATAATAATAATAAAAAAAAATTAAAAATAGAAAAAAGGATAATAATACAAATAAAAAAAAAATAGAAAAGGGGCAGCACAGTGGCTGAGTTTTTTCAAATTTTTCATTATTTTTTATTAACTCACCAGCATGTCTTTTGAGTGTGGGAGGAAACCCACGCAGGCACAGGGAGAAGATGCAAGCCTCAGGTGTGTGGTGTTGTGGTTGGGATTTGAACCAGTGACCCTGGTGCTGCTAGGTTGAAGTGCTAACCAGCAGCACCAGGATAATGGTTTAAATCCCAACCCAGGGCCGTCTTTAACACAGGGCAAAAGGGGCAGCTGTCCCGGGCTCAGTCATTCTTGTGGGGCCCAAAGCAGCTGCCCTTTGAACCCTCACTGCCTGCAAACAGTTGATAAGTCGATTCGGGAGGGCCCAAGAAAAGGTTTGCCCGGGGTCCAATCAATATTAAAGAAGGCTCTGTCCCAACCACAAAACCACCTACCTGGAGCTTGCATGTTCTCTCTGTGCCTGCGTGGGTTTCCTCCTACACTTTACATGCTGGTAGGTTAATTAGATCCTGAATTGGCCCTAGTATGTGAGTTAGGGACCTTAGATTGTAAGCTCCTTGAGGGAAGGGACTGATGTGAATGTACAATATATACAGTATATATATATGTGAAGCACTGCGTAAATTGACAGAGCTATATAAGAACTTGTAATACTACAAAATAGTAATTACAGTTTATACATTGAAATAAGGTTTTTAAAATTTTACTGCATTTGTCAGAATATTTAAATCAAGTTGCTCTTGTTTAATATAATTTAATAATATATTATAATATAATAATTTGAATATAATAGTCAAAATAAAAAAAATATAAAAAGTGTAACAATTATACAAAAAAAATTGTAATTATAGTTTATTTACAGTTAATACATTGAAATAAGGTTTTTAAAATTTGACTGCATTTGTCAGAATATTTAAATCAAGTTGCTCTTGCTTAATATAATTTAATAATATATTATAATGTAATAATTTGAATATAATAATGAAAATAAAAAATATAAAAAGTGTAATAATAATAATAATACAAATAAAAATAGTAACTATAGTTTATTTATAGTTTATACAAAGAAGTAAGGTTTTTAAAATGTTACTGCAATAATAAAAATAAAAAAACAAAACAATAAAAATAAAAAAATATAAAAAGTGTGAAAATAATAAAAATAAACAATAGTAATGTGCAATAAAATGAGTGTTTTTCAGTGCGTTACTTCAATGCACCACGTTCACCACAGTGCATTACTGCAGCAGTGGGCACCATGCCCACACTGCTGCCGGCAATGTGGTGCCCTGACTTGGAAAAAATAAAAAAGTTCATGTTTGTTTCTTTCTGCGTTTGGATGCACTGCCAGCTTTTTTAACCGCTTGCCGACCGTCGCAAGTAAATTTACTGCGGCGGTCAGCCCCTGCCAGGGAGAGTGACGTTAATTAATGTCACTAGCCTGGGAGGGTCTGGGGAGTGAGCGCGCTCCCGCGCGGTCACGGACCCCCCCGCGCATGTGACCGGCGGACCCGATGTCCGCCGGCCACTCTGCGATCGGCGGGGAAGAGGGAGAAAGTCAGGCAGCTTGTGTAAACAAGCCACCTGTCATTCTCCTCGGTGTAAAGACACTGATCACACGGATCTACTATGTGGATCCGTTGATCAGTATCCTTACAGCTCAAGCCACAGCCAATCACAGTAGAAAGCACGCCCCTAGGGACACACACAGCCCCTCCCTCCCAAATAAAGTTAACCCCTTCACTACCAGTGTATTTTTACAGTAACAGTGCATATGTATAGCACTGATTACTGTAGAAATGTCACTGGTAACCCCAGGAGTGTCAAAACTGTCAGTCAAGGGTCCGATCTGTCCGCCCCAATGTCGCAGTACCGCAAAAAAAATCGCAGATCGCCGCCATTACGCGTTAAAAAAAAACAACAAAAATGACAAAAATCTTTCCCTTTGTTAGTAAACGCGATAACTTTTGCGCAAACCAATCAAAATACGCTTTTTGCGATTTTTTTTACCAAACATAGGTAGCATAAAACAAATTGGCCAAAAATGTTAAAAAATTTTGATTTTTAAATTTTTTGGGGGGGGAATTTCATATAAAAAAAGGGAAAAATATTGTTATTTTTGCAAAATTGACGCTCTTTTTTTGTTTATAGCGCGTGATCAAAAAATCGCACAGGTGATCAAATACCACCAAAAGAAAGCTCTGTTTATGGGAAAAAAAGGACGCCAAATTCGTTAAGGTACAGCGTCGCACGACCGCGCAATTGTCCGTTAAACTCACGCAGTGCCGAATCGCAAAATACCCCCTGGTCTTTTAGCAGGAAAATCCTCCGGGGCTTAAGTGGTTAAGATGAATAGGACTTCTTAATGCATGAGAATGTGGTCCTTTGTAAAAAATGAGCAGGCACAGAATTAGATTGGCTCCATAGCTGTACAGATTCCCTGCATGGCCCTGTCATTGCCCACAGAGCCGCGTGACCAAACCGGCGCCGTCATGTGACGCTTCTAATCAAAAGAATGTGTCTTGCGGAGCATTGCTTTCATCCACCCAGGGAAAAAGTCAGGCCGGTGACACCGCCAGCCTCTCTGTACAAGCCACCCAACACCGAGAACTAAAGATGTGACTGCTAATTTCAGATTTGTGCCAGGAGATGCCGAGACCGGAGAGAGCGACGCCGAATTCATCTCATAAATAAGAAACGTTCTCTTCTGATCTTTGATACTTATATCAACACATTGCCATACTCAACACTGGCCCTGATTATTTTAAACTGGCTGTGACAGCAAAACATGCTAGAGATCTCAAAATATTGATGTAATATAAGAAAAAAACTAAAATAAAAGTTATTTTATTATTACCTACAGTATCTCACAAAAGTAAGTACACCCCTCACATTTTTGTAAATATTTTATTCTATCTTTTCATGTGACAACACTGAAGAAATGACACTTTGCTACAATATAAAGTAGTGAGTGTACAGCTTGTATAACAGTGTAAGTGCCGGTTCACACTACGGCGGCACGACTTCGGGGCGACCTGTGAAGTCGTGTGCACTGCGACTTCGGCTCGACTTGCACGGACTTCACATAATGGAAGTCATTGCAAGTCGCTCCGATGTCGCCCCGAAGTAGTACAGGAACTATTTTCTAAGTCGGAGCGACTTGAGTCGCTCCCATTAGAACGGTTCCCGTAGCACTGATTGGACCGCGACTTGTCAGGCGGACCAGTCGCCTGACAAGTTGCGGTAGTGTGAACCGACACTAAATGTGCTGCCCTCAAAATAACTCAACACACAGCCATTAATGTCTAAACCGCTGGCAACAAAAGTGAGTACACCCCTAAGTGAAAATGTCCAAATTGGGCCCAATTAGCCCTTTTCCCTCCCTGGTGTCATGCGACTTGTTAGTGTTACAAGGTCTCAGGTGTGAATGGGGAGCAGGTGTGTAAAATTTGGTGTTATCACTCTTATTCTCTCATACTGGTCACTGGAAGTTCAATATGGCACCTCATGGAAAAGAACTCTCTGAGGATCTGAAAGAAAGAATTACTGCTCTCCATAAAGATGGCCTAGGCTATTGAAGATTGCAAAGACCCTGAAACTGAGCTGCAGCACGGTGGCCAATACCATACAGTGGTTTAACAGGACAGGTTCCATTTAGAACAGGCCTTGCTATGGTCGACCAAAGAAGTTGAGTGCATGTGCTCAGCGTCATATCCAGAGGTTGTCTTTTAGAAATATCAATGTCTTCTTTTTGGACCTTGTTTTGTGCACTGGTTCAAATCATTTGGTGGAGGGGGGATTATGGTGTGGGGTTGTTTTTCAGGGGTTGGGCTTGGCCCCTTAGTTCCAGTGAAGGGAACTCTTAAGGCGTCAGCATACCAAGACATTTTGGACAATTTCATGCTCCCAACTTTGTGGGAACAGTTTGGGGATGGCCCCTTCCTGTTCCATCATGACTGCGCACCAGTGCACAAAGCAAGGTCCATAAAGACATGGATGAGCAAGTTTTGGGTGGAGGAACTTGACTGTCCTGACCTCAAGCCGATAGAACACCTTTGGTGTGAATTAGAGTGGAGATTCCAAGCCAGGCCTTCTCTCCAACATCAGTGCCTGACCTCACAAATGCGCTTCTGGAAGAATGGTCAAACATTCCCATAGACACACTCCTAAACCTTGTGGACAGCCTTCCCAGAAGAGTTGAAGCTGTTATAGCTGCAAAGGGTGGGCCAAGTCATTATTGAACCCTACGGACTAAGACTGGGATGCCATTAAAGTTCATGTGTGTGTAAAGGCAGGCAGCGTCCCAATACGTTTGGTAATATTGGCGCCAAGGCCCACCTGCCGAGAGGCTGCACATTTGTGTGCATCCAGCGCCAATGGAGTTTAAAAATTACCCCTCTTAACAGTTGATTAATTTGTGTAAAAAATATGTATATACTCATCTATCTTCAACAGGTCCAGTCTGATCACGTGATTTCCTGTATCAGCCAGTGGCAGCTGCAGGGGAGAGGGAGTGCTGATAATAGATGGGCCATGGGAACCTATGGGTGACGTTTCTGTTCCTTGAATTCACAGCTGTTGTTCGGTGCTCTCTTTTCTCCCATGCAGCCACCACTGGCGGACACGATATGTAAGTATATGATCTTAGAAGGGGGGGAATGGATATTTTTAAAACTAGTTAGGTTGAGTCCAGAATTCTTCTTTAACCATAAATAATGAGCTGAGAATTATTGCTCTCGCTCCGGCATGTGCGGTGAAATGTAACATGTGTGTTTATTTTCCTGTATGCGTGTATGTGGGGCTCAAACATTTAGGGGGATTTTAAGTGCTTGGGTGAAACTAACTTTAAACCCGTTTTTTTTAAGCTCAACTCTGGGCAAAAAAACATTTGTCCCATGTAGTTGGGCTGTGCCCACACTGCATGGGTTAGCTGCTTGTTTTGTCCAGCGGCGTATACTCACTTGATCCTCCATTCCAGCAGCAAACAGCGCTCCCCCACGATCCAGAGGTGGACTGTTTCTGATGTCCTCACACAATTTTTCCCCATGCAGTGGGGCAGTGCCCTCATTGCATGGGTCAACTGCTTGTTTTATCTATGGGTGAGCAGAAAGCATATACTCACTCGAAAACAGAGCTCCCCCACGGTCCAACGGTGGACTGGTCCTGGTCTATGGAGCCTGCCCTGGGCATGATGACATCAGGAACAGTCCACTATGGAGCATGGTGGTGCTGGATCAGTCTTGTGCTGGGAGGATCGGAGGATTAGGTAAGTATATATCCCTTCTCCAATCTTCAATCCAAACAAGCCATTAACCCTTGCAGAGTGGGCATAGATTCCTGATATATGGTTTTGTTCTTTGCTGTGCAGAATTACACCATCTCCCATGACGGCGGGTGTGGAGAGAGAGATTCTTACAGCATGACAAAACCTTGTACACAATAAACTGTCAGCTGGAAGAATAGCAGTAAATCTAACCATCATTCAAGACTGTGAAACATTTTCAACGATGGTCAAATAAATCTGATATTTCCAATAAAGCTTCTTTCTGCATTCATCTAGTGATCCGGGACCTTCTCTGGACACCTACAGGGACCTTTATTGCCAGGCTTAGATAGAAATACGCACTACACATTGCTCTGCAGATTGTTTCTGTACTATCCACTCTGGATGATTTATGATTTACATTGGCTCCTTAAAGTGTGTCTAAAGCCATATTTTTTTGAAGTTCTGAATAGAGTAGGAGAGGAAAAGAAATCCAGAACTGTACTGCGGTCTGTGACCCATCTGGGAAGATTCTCCGTATTAGTCCTGGTGACCAATGTCATTGGGACTGGAAATGAGGGGAAATGCAATACTTTGAGTTGTCACCCAAACAGAATTGTTAGATTGGGAAAGTTGTTCAGGTGAAAACTACCTTTAGAGGGGATTTACCTTACTTTGGGGCAGCCATTCTAAACCAGGGTTGAACCTCCTGAGGTTGTTAGGGGTTCCTTGGGCTGTGGCTGATTAACCTCCCATCTGATGGTGCCTGCAGAGTTTTGGGGGCTACCGTCACTTGGAGACCCAGCGGCATAACACCAATGACCTCTTTAGCCATTTGTAAGGATGGCTTTCTGACCACCACGCTAGGGGGCATTCTTCCTATTGATCACCAATGTAAGGGACATTGTACCCACTGACCACCAACGTAAGGAGCATTCTTCCCACTGACCACCAATGTAAGGAATATTCCTCCCACTGATCACCAATGTAAGAGATATTCCTCCCACTGAACTCCAATGGAGGGAGCATTCTTCCCACTGATCACCAATGTAAGAGATATTCCTCCCACTGATCACCAATGTAAGAGATATTCCTCCCACTGAACTCCAATGGAGGGAGCATTCTTCCCACTGATCACCAATGTAAGGAATATTCTTACCACTGATCACCAATGTAAGGAACATTCTTCTCACTGATCACCAATGTAAGGGACATTCTTCTCACTGATCACCAATGTAAGGAGCATTCTTCCCACTGATCACCAATGTAAGGAGCATTCTTCCCACTGATCACCAATGAAAGGGACATTCTTCCCACTGATCACCAATGTAAGGGACATTCTTCTCACTGATCACCAATGTAAGGAGCATTCTTCCCACTGATCACCAATGTAAGGAGCGTTCTTCCCACTGATCACCAATGTAAGGGACATTCTTCTCACTGATCACCAATGTAAGGAACATTCTTCCCACTGACCACCAATGTAAGGAGCATTCTTCCCACTGATCACCAATGTAAGGGACATTCTTCTCACTGATCACCAATGTAAGGGACATTCTTCTCACTGATCACCAATGTAAGGAACATTCTTCCCAATTTTTGTTTATTAAAAGTCTTGCAATCAATAATCATAAAATCAATATACATAAATAAATATATACATATTTACATGAAAAGGGGAAAAAAAAATACATAGCAAATTCTGCTCTCAAATAAAGACTGCCTTTACAGCAAAAACAAAACTCACATCATGAAACACATCATTACCGGGAAAAATAATCTTAATTAGACTCACACCACCACACCAGACATCAAACCTGCGAGGTCAAGAAACAAAAACCACTCCCATTATGCATGCAGCCCTTCTTCAAAAATGAAGATATTAACTAACAAAAGCTAAGGGTGTGAAAGAAATAGCATAGGAAAAAAGCTTTTCACCCAGAGATGGACAGTTCACCAAAAGCAGGTCTGATATTCCTCCACGCCCTTATCCAGACCGCTCGAGGCTCCCTGCCCTTCTCAAGACCCCGAATCTTCCCAACCTCACCCAGAATATCGTACACCACCACCTCGACAGGGAGGACTTTCTTCCGCAGGGTAATCTGGCACCGTGCATTCCACGTGAAGTAACGGACAACTATACTAACTAGAAAAAGTGTATCCAAATCAAAATCCCAGCGAGTCGGGAATGCCCCATACACCCACTCCGCATAACTCATGCGATAGAGAAAGGGGATGCCTAGAGCCCTCCCCACCCTTTTATACACCTCTATGTTAAAGGGACACTGGAGCAAAAAGTGGTCCATAGACTCCACTTTACCAACACACTCCGCTCTAGGACAATCCCGATCATCCACAGGGCGATGCTTCAGGTTCCCTCTCACATAGAGCCTTCCATGGAAAGCGAGCCAGGCTTGATCCCTAAACTTCAAAGTGATTCTTCCTAAGTTAATTAAACGCAACCCCTCCCTCATTACGGGGCCTGGGCAATCCCTTAAGGTCAGCGACACACTGAAAGCAGAGCCCAAAATCCTCTTCTCCAGAAGCTTTCTGGGGAGGGACTTGATATCCCCCACTGTCACCTGCCACTGCCTAAGTATTTTCAGACACGGGGCAACATAAGCCGGAAGCTTGCCATGTCGGACTCTCAGACTTTTCACTGGCCCGCCATCTTCCCAGCATCGCAGAAAAGGCCTAAACCAAGATTGAAAAATACCCACCCATCCCGGCGGGGTCTCTGCTAACATATTACCAAGATTATACTTTAAAAAAAGCAGAGAAAAGAAAACTATAGGGTTGACCATTCCTAGACCACCTTCCCGCCTGGACAGGTAAGTTACATTGCGTTTAATCAGGTTCAGCCTATTTCCCCATAACAGTTGGAAAAAGCAGCTGTACACCCTTGCATAGAGAGATTCCGGCAAGATACAGACAAAGCTGACATATAAAAAGATTGGGATCAGGTAAGTTTTAATCAAGTCAACCCTTTCCCTCAAGGAAAGTTTCCATTTCTTCCAGCTTGCCACCTTGGCATTGGCATTCAACAACCTGCTTTCCCAATTTCGATGACCATAGTCACCAGGACCAAATTTGATGCCCAACACTTTAATTTCCTGCTGGGGCTCTGGGAAGGCATCCGGAAGTTCGAAGCTTTCACCCTCCTCACCCATCCAGAAAACTTCACTCTTTTCATGATTGATTTTAGAGCCAGAAGCCTCAGTGTACTGCTCTATCACAGAGACCACCTCCTGCGCCTCCTCCATCCCAGAGATAATAACAGACACATCATCGGCATAGGCCACGACCTTCAAAGGCGGCACACCAGCAATGCCCAAAGGCACCCCACACAACGATCCACTCTCTAACCTTCTTATGAAGGGGTCAATTGCGAATACATATAGCAGGGGGCTCAAAGGACACCCCTGGCGCACCCCAGAGCCAACCTCAAAAGGCCGTCCAACCCAACCATTAACAAGTGGGAAGCTCTCAGCCCCTTTATATAATGTTTTCAGCCAATCAATAAACCTCCCCTGCAGGCCGTATCTACCAAGTAGCAAATACAGGTACTCATGATTGACTCGATCAAAAGCCTTCGCCTGATCCAATGCCAGCAAGTACTTTCTCCATCCAGCAGCCCTGCATCGCTCCAAAGCCTCCCGGACAGCTAAAATTGCTGAAAAGGTACTTCTGCCCTGGACCGAGCAGTGCTGATGATTGGACAACAAATCGCCTGCTACTGACGACAAGCGCCAAAAAAGAATCTTCGCCAAGATCTTTCTATCAACATTGAGAAGACTGATGGGGCGCCAGTTCTCAATTATTGAGGGGTCTTTACCTTTTGACAGAAGAATCACAGCGGATTGCCTCATGGAGGGAGGGAGAGAACCCTCATCTAAACAGCTGTTATAAACCTCCGCTAAAAAGGGAGCCAGAATGGACTTAAAACACTTGTAAAATTCAGCTGTCAACCCATCTGGCCCAGGCGACTTTTTGGTAGCCAGCTTCTCTATAGCACAAACTACCTCATCCGCTGAAATTGGTTCTGTCAAATCCATCAAAGGCAATGTATCATTTCCCAATCCTGGAGTAGAATCCAGAAAGCTTTCCATCCTGTCCCGACTAAGGTCCTTTCTTCCCAGAAGGTCTGCGTAATATGACCTGAAGATCTCCAGGATCCCTGATCTGGACTTCACCAGGGAACCCGTACTATCCCTCAGACCTATGACCGTCTTAACTGCTATGCCTTGCTTACAGTTCTGGTAAGGATCAGGCGAGTGATATTTCCCATAATCTCTCTCCAGAACCAAGGAGGCATGCCGGTCGTATTGACACTTCCTAAGAAGAAGCTTTACCTCCGAGATCTCCCCTGGATCTCCTCCATACGAGACAAGACGATCAAGCTTCCTCCGCAAATGCTGGTAGGCAATATACATACCAAGCTGCTTCTTCTTACTTATGGCCTTGAAAAGTCCAATCGCCCTTTGTTTCACAAGCTCCCACCACTCTGACTTACTGCTGCAAAAGTCCAGAATAGAAACCTGTGCCTGAAAAAAATCCTCAAAGGATTGTCTTACCTCTACATCTTCCAGGAGAGCCAAATTCAGTTTCCAGGTACCCCTTCCCCTGGGTGGAGTGTCCGAGGCATTCAGAGTCACAGACAGCATACAGTGGTCAGAGAACTCCACCGCCCTCAACTCAGGAGCCGAGAAAGCAGAGTTCTCCTTTAAAAAAAACCTATCTATCCTACTCTGACTATTCCCTCTCTGAAACGTGAATCCCGTGCTGCCAGGGCAGTGCTTAATGTGCACATCTACCAGGCCTGCTTGTCTAACCATATCTCTAAGAAAAACGCTATCATAACCCAGCCTGTCTATGGAGACCCTCCTGTCTTCAGGCCTAATTATGGTGTTAAAGTCACCTCCAAAGACAACCTGCTGGGATGTAAAAAGGAAGGGCTTGATCTTTGTGAAGAGGCATTTCCTGTCCCATTTTGACTGCGGTCCATAGATATTGATCAGGCGCAGGTCCTGCCCCCTAACAGAGACGTCTAAGACCATGCATCTCCCCATTTCTACCTCAATTATCCGCCGGCACGTTACCATATCGGTTTTAAAAAGAACCGCAACTCCGCTGCAAGGCTCAGCCGCAAGAGACCAAAAGGAGGGACCGCATCTCCACTCCCTTTTTGCTAGATGGACATCGGCCAAAGTATTGAGCCAGGTCTCTTGCAAAAATAAAATCTCAGCATCAAACTCACTGAGCAAAAATAAGGCAATATCACGAGCTCTTGCAGATTTCACGCTGGCGACATTAATGGTCGCCACCTTTATCAGAGCGGGCACTGCCATCAGGATGATTGGGGTAGTCGTTTCTTAACCTCCACCACACTCTCATCACCCGAAACAGCTCTCTTTACACTATGTGACTCCCCCTCATCCATAGATGATAAAGTAGATAAATCGGATACTAACTCCTCCCCTGATAAAACCGAAAATGTGTTGCCAAGAGGAACCCCTCCTGGCTCTAACTGTAAGGAAGAAGTGACCGCTTTACTGGTCTTCCTCTTCTTCTTTTTCTTCCTCTTTGTCCTCTCCCACCCCTCATCATCCGAATCCTCCACAACAGAGGGTGAGACATGGGACATGGACACCCCTCCCTCAACCCCATCGACCCCACCACCATCCAGCACCCCTGCACCCTCTTGGCCGCGTTTGCGGTGTCGAGAGACAGGGACTGGAGGTGGAGTAGGCCGAGGGGGAAGATCCACTATACCCGCCCCCCCAGCAGCTTCCGCTAGTCTGGAGGATCTACGCACAGTAGATGTAGGAACAACAGGAGGGACAGACTCAGGGACCACATCACTAGGGGAAACAGAATCTGACACAACAGACACAGACTCAGGGACCACATCACTAGGGGAAACAGAATCTGACACAACAGACACAGGAGGGGCAACAACAATTTCCTCTCTAACTTCAGCTGCTTCATCTTCTTTATCAAGCCTCTGCAGCTCAGTCTCCAATCCTGGCAAGTTATGCAGTGCCTCTGGGCACTGGCTATATGGATGACCCAGCTGCTGGCACAAATTGCACCGAATCTGGGTGCATTCTCTGGCCAAATGGCCTAAATCCTGGCACAGTGAGCACTTCTTGTGGGTGCAGGACGATGCAAAGTGGCCTTTATCACCACATTTATTACATACCTTAGGCTGACCTTGGTAGAAAATGGTCAGCCTATCCCTACCCAGAAAGGCTGAGCAGGGAAGGTGCTGAACTACATCGCCCAGCACCCCCAATTTTAGCGACACTGTCCAGGCCCCTGTCCATATCCCATGCTCATCAAGGACCTTCCGCAGTGGAGTGAGGACCTCGCCATATCGGCGTAGCCATACTAATAAATCAGCCTCTGGTATGGATTCGTTACGCACCAAAATGGTCACTGATTTTATCAGAGGCTGCCTTGAAATCACTTTTGGCACCAAACCACTCCACTGCTGAAGGCCCTTGCACCTCCTAAATCTCTCCCAGAAGAGATCCAAACTTTCAGGTTTTACAAACGACAAATCGAATTCATAACTCCCCACCGGGCAAATTAAAGCAAAAATATCACAAGCTTTAAACCCCATTTCCAAAATCAACTCAGCCACCCTCCCCCTTACAGGTGGAGTTCCATCCCCCACCCACCTCAACTGTACCACATTCCTCCTCCTATACCCACCAAACCTCCCTGAATTTTGACTAATAACAGAATTCCCACCACCCACCCTGGTGTGACTCCCCAAAGCTGAAGCATAGCTTCCAACATTCCTCCCAGCAGAAAATCCATCAGTTTTTTTTAAATTATCTGACACACACTTAGCAGATAACGATTGCACAGATTCGGGATTGATCTGTGCAATCGAATCTTTCCTCTGCTGAGCAGGAGGAGAAATGTCATTTTTATTTTTCCCAGCATTACTAACCCCTTCACCACCACCCACCACATTCATTGCTTTAACATTGTCATTTTTTATACTTGCTGGGATACTTATTATTGCTGTTGTCTTCACAGCAGAATCCATAGTTGCTGCTGCATTGGTAAGAACTCCAGCTGTCATCTTCTCTTCCACTAGGACAGGGTTTTCAGCTGTGGAAATAGCATTCTGTTTTAACACAGCAGCAGGTAAAGCATTGCAGGATATTTCCATTGCTACTTCCATTCCACTTCCAGAACTATGTTGATCCCCTCCCCCATCAGCAATCAGCACTGGAAGACTGGGAGGCTCAGGTGAACATGAAGCAGGCTCTTTGGAGCTGGCAACCATTTTGCTTGCCGTGGGACTACTGGTCTCAGCCAGACCAGCAAAATCCATGCCTGGGGTGTTTAATGCAGGTCCATCCACATTCGTCTGATGGTCCGGGGCTTGCATGTCTGTCGGTTTCTCCACAGCGGTAACTCCAATAGGTAGCTGTATGCAGAGCTCTTTCTCACCTGGGACACCATCCACTACAGCAGATGGGGCAGACATGTTGGATGGCAGCATGGTGTACTGGGATTTCTCCACCATTACTGGCTTTGCTGACTTGAATCTCCTCTGCCCATCCTCAGGGATTTCTGATGGATCATCAGAAAATACAAACCTGTCTGCTTTCAGGGGTGACTCCATCTGCTGGATGAATGTCAGGGATCCATGTCCACTCTCAACCCCCTGGCTGGTTGCCGCTGGTGATTCCCAGTTCTGGCATGGGGGGAGAGGTGCAGAGGCAGATGGAGCCTGGTCATCCATTAACTGAGGCTGCTGATCCACAGAGCTTGCTGATGCTTGGCTGGTAAATCGCCTCTCATTGTCAAATTTTTCTTTAAATGCTCCACTTCTGTCTTTCAGCCTTTCCAATAATAAAGTTTGTTCCTTTACCTTTTCTTCCAATTCCTGTAACTCAGGCTTCATGGCTGTGCGATTTTTACTCCAGGCCTGGAAATACTTGGTTTTGAAGGATTTGTGTTCAGCCTTCAAAACTTTAAGTTTTTCTTCCGCTCTCCCAATCGCCCTAAAACGATTGATAATCTTCTGGCTGAAGACATCCGCATTCTCACCAGGGCCTGGACCCACAGACAGGTCCTCCACCTCCTCCTCACTAGGCCCCGTGTCATCAGGGGGATCCCTCCCAGGGCCTCCCCCAGGATCAGGCATTGTTCCTGGGCCAAGCTAGCAAGCAAGGCCCAGGCTTGAAAAGGGCTGGTTCTCTGAGAGAGCTCTTTGGGTGTGTCCTCCTCCTTCTTCCCACTGACCTCCAATGTAAGGGACATTCTTCTCACTGATCACCAATGTAAGGAGCATTCTTCCCACTGATCACCAATGTAAGGAGCGTTCTTCCCACTGATCACCAATGTAAGGGACATTCTTCTCACTGATCACCAATGTAAGGCGCATTCTTCCCACTGATCACCAATGTAAGGAACATTCTTCCCACTGACCACCAATGTAAGGAGCATTCTTCTCACTGATCACCAATGTAAGGGACATTCTTCTCACTGATCACCAATGTAAGGGACATTCTTCTCACTGATCACCAATGTAAGGAACATTCTTCCCACTGACCACCAATGTAAGGAGCATTCTTCCCACTGATCACCAATGTAAGGGACATTCTTCTCACTGATCACCAATGTAAGGCGCATTCTTCCCACTGACCACCAATGTAAGGAACATTCTTCCCACTGATCACCAATGTAAGGGACATTCTTCTCACTGATCACCAATGTAAGGAGCATTCTTCCCACTGATCACCAATGTAAGGAGCGTTCTTCTCACTGATCACCAATGTAAGGAACGTTCTTCCCACTGATCACCAATGTAAAGCTGGCCATACATTACTCTGAATAGAAAAAAAGAACTGAGCTGATTTCCCCATCACATAACATAACATATAACGTCCATCCTGCAGGGTTGCAGCTTTCCATATGGTTAATATCCCTGACCTCTATCAATAATGCAGACAGTTTACAGATTAACCGCTCATTTAAGCGCAGAACTGCTATCTTTGTCAGTTGGCCCTTGGAGAAATATCACCGATATATACTGAAAACAAGCTGTTAATGATGTGAATATTGACTAGAGATTCAGCAGTATGAGCTGCAGAGAGGAGGTGGTCAGTGCTCCAGGCTTAAAGTGAACCTGTCACCATGTAAATGCATAAATTGGCATTACGATGTGACAGCAGGCATGCATATATGGGTAAATCCTATCTGCTTGGTACAACTTGCCTCCAATGTGCAATGTAAGCCTTCCAGTTCAGGAATTATGCTGTATACATACTAACAAATTCCAAGCATGCTGTAAATTGGAGCTGATACACATGCATATTGCATTCTATAAAACAATGTAAATACTGATCACCAATGTAAGGACAATCTTCCCAATAACCGCCAACGTAAGGAGCATTCTTCCCACTGATCACCAATGTAAGGAACTTTTTTCCCACTGATCACCAATGTAAGGAACATTCTTCTCTCTGATCACCAATGTAAGGGACATCCTTTCTACTGATCACCAATGAAAGGGACATTCTTCCCACTGATCACCAATGTAAGGGACATTCTTCCCACTGATCACCAATGTAAGGAGCATTCTTCCCACTGACCACCAATGTAAGGAGCATTCTTCCCACTGATAACCAATGTAAGGAGCATTCTTCCCACTGACCACCAATGTAAGGAGCATTCTTCCCACTGATCGCCAATGTAAGGAGCATTCTTCCCACTGATCACCAATGTAAGGAACATTCTTCCCACTGATCACCAATGTAAGACGCATTCTTCCTACTGACCACCAATGTAAGGAGCATTCTTCCCACTGATCACCAATGTAAGGGGCATTCTTCCCACTGACCACCAATGTAAGGAGCATTCTTCCCACTGATCGCCAATGTAAGGAGCATTCTTCCCACTGATCACCAATGTAAGGGACATTCTTCCCACTGATCACCAATGTAAGGAGCATTCTTCCCACTGACCACCAATGTAAGGAGCATTCTTCCCACTGACCACCAATGTAAGGGGCATTCTTCCCACTGATAACCAATGTAAGGAGCATTCTTCCCACTGACCACCAATGTAAGGAGCATTCTTCCCACTGATCGCCAATGTAAGGAGCATTCTTCCCACTGATCACCAATGTAAGGAACATTCTTCCCACTGATCACCAATGTAAGACGCATTCTTCCTACTGACCACCAATGTAAGGAGCATTCTTCCCACTGATCACCAATGTAAGGGGCATTCTTCCCACTGACCACCAATGTAAGGAGCATTCTTCCCACTGATCGCCAATGTAAGGAGCATTCTTCCCACTGATCACCAATGTAAGGGACATTCTTCCCACTGATCACCAATGTAAGGAGCATTCTTCCCACTGACCACCAATGTAAGGAGCATTCTTCCCACTGACCACCAATGTAAGGGGCATTCTTCCCACTGACCACCAATGTAAGGAGCATTCTTCCCACTGATCGCCAATGTAAGGAGCATTCTTCCCACTGATCACCAATGTAAGGAACATTCTTCCCACTGATCACCAATGTAAGACGCATTCTTCCTACTGACCACCAATGTAAGGAGCATTCTTCCCACTGACCACCAATGTAAGGAGCATTCTTCCAACTGATCACCAATGTAAGGGACATTCTTCCCACTGATCACCAATGTAAGGGACATGGGTGGGGGGCTTCAGCTCCAATTTACAGAAAAACTGATATACAGTATGCCCACTCTCAAGAGGTTCTGAACCTAAGGTGGTATCACCCCACAGTAACACCCTACAATCCAAATGATGCATGTTGGCATTGAAACAGGTTCACTTTAAAACCAAACTGAACTTTCAGTTTACATCTGCTAAATACATCCTAGGTGCATCAAAGCAAAATATGTGTAAAAATGTACTATTGGTTTAATTCAGAAAGCTGCTAAAACCTGAGTAGAACAGCCTGTCCCCTGCCAGCATGCTGCAGAGAAGAACCCTTGCTCTATGTGTGGAAGCAGTGGCCCCTCTGCAGAAATCCGTACACTCCCCCCATGAGAAGTCAGAACTACAGCTCTCCAATCAGCAGGGAGCAAAGGCTTTGCTGATTGCAGAGATCCTGGCGTGACTCAGTAGAGGGGGTGTATCAGATCTCTGCAGAGGGACCACTGCTTCAACAAGACAATGGGACAGGCTTTTCTATTTATTAGGGAAATGAACTGTAAGAATTGGCATGCGGTTTTTGTGATACACCTGGAATGTGTTTAGCTGATTTAAATGTGGTTGTAAAGGGTATAGGTATACCTCCACACTTTTTGGGCTGGGAACGAGGGACAACTATTAGCAAAAGTATGCAGGCATAGAATACACCCCCTTAAAGCAGAAAAAAAAATACAAAAAACCCGCAAGTGCTTTTTTTCCACTACTATTCCTTTAAACTGACTCTTGAAATTTACAAATGAGGTAATTTGGAAATTGGATGAAAGGTTTAGCATAAAGATAAAAAGTACATTTTGTATACAACTATATAAAGCAGAAAATGAGGGACAAACAAGGAGGAAAGAGGGACTTTGTTCCAAATCAGGGACAGTCCCTTGAAATCAGGGACAGTTTGGGAGCTATGGGTATAGGTTTTATGAAGGTATAAGAGTAAATGTTTAATGAAGGTTCTACGCATGAAGGTTAAAAAACGTCAGTGTGCAGCTCCTCCCGCAGCCTCCCCCCCCCCCCCAATACTTTCCTGGGCTTGATCTCGATCCAGCAATGTGCAGGAGAGCAGCTGCTCTTAGGGTCTCTCCCTCCTCATTGGCTGAGACACAGCAATGGAAGCCAGAGGCGGGACTAGCCATGCTCTGTGTGTCTCATAGACACAAAAAGGTGTCTCGGGAACGAGCACGCATGCGTGCCACCAGGGCAAGCAGTTTTCTATGGGGGCACTCGGCGAGGGGAAGGGGTCAGAAGCTCTGGGGGGAAGGGACCGAGAAGAGGAGGATCGGGGCTGCTCTGTGTAAAACTCTGTGTGTGATTTGTTTTTTTTAAAGAAAAAAAGTTAACCTTTAGCCCCCGTTCACATTGGAGCTACTTGTCATGAGATTTGACGGGTCATTTTGCCGGCAATCGCTCTGTACAAATAGGCGCGATGCCAACTTTGGGGTGCCGCACCAATTTGAAAATTTGAATAATTCCTGCACTACTTTTGCTGATTTCAGGTGCAACTTGCATTGACATCTGTGCATGAAGCCGCACAGATATCTTGCAAGTCGCACCCAAAGTTGCACTGACATGCGACTTTGAAATCGTGCAATTTCAGATGAAGTCGCACGATTTCAAAGCCACAGTTAAAGTGAACAGGGGCTTAGAACCACTTTAAACTGAAAGTTCCATTGGCCGTAATCCTCTTCTTGACCGGTGCTGCCCTTTAAGTGGAGACAGAGCAGTTTCCAAATCATTTAAGCAATGTGATTGGCTCTCACAGAGGTCACACGATCAGGATCCTGTCCACTGCATCCTGATCAGAAGTTGTGACCCTGATCCTGACAGCTGATGGTGGCCCTTTAGGTGGGCTTTAATGCCGGGAGATGGAGAAATTTCCCAGCCATTTGTCCGATGTGATTGGCTACCACAGTGGTCACATGATCGGAAGCCGTTCCCACTGGCTCCTGATTAGAAGCCGTGACCGTGAGCTGCGCACGCTCTCAGTGCACAACCTCAGACAAAACTGACAAAGTTTTGGTGACTGGCAGTGCCAGGACAAGGCCATCCAGCGCCCAGGGCAAAGATGCCAAACTGCCCCCCCCCCCTCTCCTTCTCTTACGGTTAGGATCAGGGTGCCCAAATCCCTGCAAAAAACCATTGAGCCCAGGGCAGCCACCCTTCCTGCCCACCCTGTGTCCCGGCCCTGGTGGCTGGGCATTAAGGGTGCAGTATATGCGTTGCACGGTTGGGAAGAGGTTAAGGTGAATGTACAACCAAAATTATTTTAGTGGATAGAGTAAGGAAAGGTAAAGCCCCTGCTAGGTGATTTTTGGCTGTTTATGTTCTATAGGGGAAATTTCCCTTTACTCAGGGACTGTCTCCCAGTTGCCCTGTGCACCTGGAAAGCATTAGAAGTACTTTGCAATATGGTAGAATGGATATTATCCTTATCAGAGTGGGTTTGTTTACAATGAGCTCACAGAGCCACATTTAAGTCAGCAACAAAAGGGTTATTTCACAACTGAACCCCCCCCCCCCCCCTTATCCATGTAGTTAGCATGCAACGTGCCAAAGGATCAATACACCCGATCAATAGTCATCTCTTTGCATTGAAAGGCAAGTCACGGGTGAGGTTGGAAACTGTAGTGGTCCTGGGATTTTCTAAATGAACGAATGTTTATCTACGGCTTTCCACCGAGACCCCTCTTCTACCTTCATGTTTAAAGGATATGAGAGAAAAATGACCCTCTGTCCTGTAATGAGTATAGCGATGAGGATTCCTGACTTCTCCTATTTACTGTATGCATTTACTGTTCTGTGAAGCCAGAAACAACCAGGGAATTGGCATTCTCAGAAGAACAGCAATGGCAACCTCCATATTGCTATCATGATGGGTGTACTTTAATGTGAGTCTGGGCTTTGTTCACACATGGCAAAGCAACAGGTTCACGTTACCTTAGCTCTTCAAAGCTGCACATGCATATCCTTATTTTGCCCCCCTTGCCGCTTTGTTCAGCTGCCAGGAGCGAAGGTAAGCCCTCTGTAAGCTACAAATTGCCAGAGTCAGAGCTTACACAGGGCTATGGACTCTTGGTGTGACAGAGCTAATTAGATTAGCACTGGAGTTCATCTTAAACTCCTCTGTACCGGAAAGTACCAAGTATGACCTTCACACCCAGAAGTACCAGGAGTGTCCTCTGTACCTGGAAGCACCAGGCATGTCCTCTGTACTTAGAAGAACCATGTATGTCCTCTGTACTTAGAAGAACCATGTATGTCCTCTGTACCTGGAAGCACCAGGCATGTCCTCTGTACTTAGAAGAACCATGTATGTCCTCTGTACTTAGAAGAACCATGTATGTCCTCTGTAATTACAAGTACCAGGCATGTCCTCTGTAATTACAAGTACCAGGCATGTCCTCTGTACTTAGAAGAACCAGGCATGTCCTCTGTACTTAGAAGAACCATGTATGCCCTCTGTACTTAGAAGAACCATGTATGTCCTCTGTAATTACAAGTACCAGGCATGTCCTCAGTACTTAGAAGCACCAGGCATGTCCTCAGTACTTAGAAGCACCAGGCATGTCCTCTGTACTTAGAAGCACCAGGCATGTCCTCTGTACTTAGAAGAACCATGTATGCCCTCTGTACTTAGAAGAACCATGTATGTCCTCTGTAATTACAAGTACCAGGCATGTCCTCTGTAATTACAAGTACCAGGCATGTCCTCAGTACTTAGAAGCACCAGGCATGTCCTCAGTACTTAGAAGCACCAGGCATGTCCTCTGTACTTAGAAGAACCATGTATGCCCTCTGTACTTAGAAGAACCATGTATGTCCTCAGTACTTAGAAGCACCAGGCATGTCCTCAGTACTTAGAAGCACCAGGCATGTCCTCTGTACTTAGAAGAACCATGTATGTCCTCTGTACTTAGAAGAACCATGTATGTCCTCTGTACTTAGAAGAACCATGTATGCCCTCTGTACTTAGAAGAACCATGTATGCCCTCTGTACTTAGAAGAACCATGTATGTCCTCTGTACTTAGAAGAACCATGTATGTCCTCTGTAATTACAAGTACCAGGCATGTCCTCTGTAATTACAAGTACCAGGCATGTCCTCTGTACTTAGAAGCACCAGGCATGTCCTCAGTACTTAGAAGCACCAGGCATGTCCTCAGTACTTAGAAGCACCAGGCATGTCCTCAGTACTTAGAAGAACCATGTATGTCCTCTGTACTTAGAAGAACCATGTATGTCCTCTGTACTTAGAAGAACCATGTATGTCCTCTGTACCTGGAAGCACCAGGCATGTCCTCTGTACTTAGAAGAACCATGTATGTCCTCTGTACCTGGAAGCACCAGGCATGTCCTCTGTACTTAGAAGAACCATGTATGTCCTCTGTACTTAGAAGAACCATGCATGTCCTCTGTACTTAGAAGAACCATGTATGTCCTCTGTAATTACAAGTACCAGGCATGTCCTCAGTACTTAGAAGCACCAGGCATGTCCTCAGTACTTAGAAGCACCAGGCATGCCCTCTGTACTTAGAAGAACCATGTATGTCCTCTGTACTTAGAAGAACCATGTATGTCCTCTGTACTTAGAAGAACCATGTATGTCCTCTGTACTTAGAAGAACCATGTATGTCCTCTGTAATTACAAGTACCAGGCATGTCCTCTGTAATTACAAGTACCAGGCATGTCCTCAGTACTTAGAAGCACCAGGCATGTCCTCAGTACTTAGAAGCACCAGGCATGTCCTCTGTACTTAGAAGAACCATGTATGCCCTCTGTACTTAGAAGAACCATGTATGTCCTCTGTACTTAGAAGAACCATGTATGTCCTCTGTACTTAGAAGAACCATGTATGTCCTCTGTACCTGGAAGCACCAGGCATGTCCTCTGTACTTAGAAGAACCATGTATGTCCTCTGTACCTGGAAGCACCAGGCATGTCCTCTGTACTTAGAAGAACCATGTATGTCCTCTGTACTTAGAAGAACCATGCATGTCCTCTGTACTTAGAAGAACCATGTATGTCCTCTGTAATTACAAGTACCAGGCATGTCCTCAGTACTTAGAAGCACCAGGCATGTCCTCAGTACTTAGAAGCACCAGGCATGCCCTCTGTACTTAGAAGAACCATGTATGTCCTCTGTACTTAGAAGAACCATGTATGTCCTCTGTACTTAGAAGAACCATGTATGTCCTCTGTACTTAGAAGAACCATGTATGTCCTCTGTAATTACAAGTACCAGGCATGTCCTCTGTAATTACAAGTACCAGGCATGTCCTCAGTACTTAGAAGCACCAGGCATGTCCTCAGTACTTAGAAGCACCAGGCATGTCCTCTGTACTTAGAAGAACCATGTATGCCCTCTGTACTTAGAAGAACCATGTATGTCCTCAGTACTTAGAAGCACCAGGCATGTCCTCAGTACTTAGAAGCACCAGGCATGTCCTCTGTACTTAGAAGAACCATGTATGTCCTCTGTACTTAGAAGAACCATGTATGTCCTCTGTACTTAGAAGAACCATGTATGCCCTCTGTACTTAGAAGAACCATGTATGCCCTCTGTACTTAGAAGAACCATGTATGTCCTCTGTACTTAGAAGAACCATGTATGCCCTCTGTACTTAGAAGAACCATGTATGCCCTCTGTACTTAGAAGAACCATGTATGCCCTCAGTACTTAGAAGAACCAGGCATGTCCTTAGTACTTAGAAGCACCAGGCATGTCCTCAGTACTTAGAAGCACCAGGCATGTCCTCAGTACTTAGAAGCACCAGGCATGCCCTCTGTACTTAGAAGCACCAGGCATGTCCTCAGTACTTAGAAGAACCAGGCATGTCCTCAGTACTTAGAAGCACCATGTATGTCCTCTGTAATTACAAGTACCAGGCATGTCCTCTGTACTTAGAAGCACCAGGCATGTCCTCAGTACTTAGAAGCACCATGTATGTCCTCTGTAATTACAAGTACCAGGCATGTCCTCTGTACTTAGAAGCACCAGGCATGTCCTCAGTACTTAGAAGCACCAGGCATGTCCTCAGTACTTAGAAGCACCAGGCATGTCCTCAGTACTTAGAAGAACCATGTATGTCCTCTGTACTTAGAAGAACCATGTATGTCCTCTGTACTTAGAAGAACCATGTATGTCCTCTGTACTTAGAAGAACCATGTATGTCCTCAGTACTTAGAAGCACCAGGCATGTCCTCTGTACTTAGAAGCACCAGGTATGTCCTCAGTACTTAGAAGCACCAGGCATGTCCTCTGTACTTAGAAGCACCAGGCATGTCCTCTGTACTTAGAAGCACCAGGCATGTCCTCTGTACTTAGAAGAACCATGTATGTCCTTTGTACCTATAAGAACCAGGTATGTCCTCTGTACCTAGAACTATCATGTATATCCTCTGTACCATGTATGTCCTCTGTACCTAGAAGTACCAGGTATGTCCTCTGTACCTGGAAATACCGGGTATGTCCTCTGTACCTAGAAGTACCAGGTATGTTCTCTGTACCTGCAAGTACCGGGTATGTTCTCTGTACCTAGAAGTACCCTGTATGTCCCCTGTACCTGAAAGTAGCAGGCATGTCCTCTGTACCTAGAGGTACCATGTATGTCCCCTGTACCTGGAAGTACCATATATGACCTCCATATTAGTTACAGCATGTCCTTCATACCAGATGTGTCCTCTATATCCAGAAGTACTAGGTATACCCTCTGCTCCAAACGCTGTTGGCTATTGACTTAGCCATAGTGAATAACAAGCTTCTCTGTAACTGGAAGTACCAGTTATTGTCTCATGGCCTTCATACTAGGTATGTCCTCCGCACTGGGTTTGTCCTCCATACCCAGAAGTACCAGGTATGTCCTTGGCTCCAAACGTTAAATGGAGTGGAAGTGAAGGAACTGTGAGTAATGCTAGCTGAATCAGAAGCTCTTGTGTACCCAGAAGCACCAGGAATGTCCTCCATACTGTATATGCCCTCTATACCCAGAAGTACAAGGTATGACCTTGGCTTCAAACGTTGAATGGAGTTTAAAAGTAAAGGAAAGGCAAATGAGCTATGAGTTTGTAGGTACAGGAGGTACCCATCCAGCTACAGCTATGAGGCTATAGGTACAGGAGTGCCTAAATACCATCACATACCAGGATGTGGACTGCCATTATTCTAGGCAAAAGATTTCTCTGGCTACAACTTAGGCCGTAAGACGTTACTAAATGTTCCCTATAACATAACAAATTTTCACTTTTTAATTTCCGGTCTACTTTGGCACCAGATATATCGATGACACATCACTTACTCTATAGCAGGGGTGTCAAACTGGCGACCCTCCAGGTGTTGCAGAACTACAAGTCCCATCATGTCTCTGCCTATGGGAGTCTTACTTGTAACTGCAAAGCATCATGGGACTTGTAGTTCCACAACAGCTAGAGGGCCGCCAGTTTGACACCGGTGCTCTAGAGGGTTTCTAAATGACAAAGCACAGCAAATGCTGTTTCCTTTCAGACTCTCTCTCTCTCTCTCCCTCTCTCTCTCTTTCTCTGATTGAAAGGTACTATAGAGTCATCTGAAAAAAGCAGGCTGGGTGGAGAGGAGAAATCATTACTTTGGCTCATTCACTTGTGTGTAAAATATGGAGCTTGAGTTATGGAGCACTATAAACAACAGATTTTTTTATTTTATTTATAGCAAACTAGATGGTAGGCTTAAAGGTAAAAGCCTACAGCTCCATCTGCTGGTTACAAATGAGAATACAAATATTCATATGCAACATTTAATAATTAGAAAAAAAAAATATTTTTTTATTTTTAAACCTCTTGCCGCAAACCGACATACCTATACGTTGGTTTGAGGAAGTTGTTGTACCGGGGTGATGCATGCAGTTAGAGGCTTCACCCTTTTTTTTTTTTAGAGCCGGCCGTCGGCTTTTTAGTGATAACAACCGATGCGGCTCATCAGCCTTTCGGACGTTATCACAATGAGCGGGCTGGAATCCTGAACAAAGCTGGATTTGGCTTCAATTAGGTCTCCGATGTAGTAACCTGAAAGAGACATCACAACGTCACTTCCGGTTTACTCGGTTTAAAAGTTTTTTAATACTTTTAAGTGCAAAGGAGGGATTTGGGGTCTTTAAGACCCCAGATCCCTCCATAAAGAGTAACTGTCGCTGCCTATTACCGTCACAAGGAATGTTTACATTCCTTGTAACAGCAACAAAAGTGATCAGATTTTTTTTTTAAAGGGACAGCGGAAAAAAGAAAAAAACATTTTTTCTTAAAGTGTCCCTGTCCCGGCATGCTCGCACACCAAAGAAAACGCATACGTAAGTCGCACCCGCAAATTTACAAGGTGTTCAAATCACACATGTGAGGTATCCCAGCGATAGTCAGAGCAAGAGCAATAATTCTAGCAAAAGACCTCCTCATTAACTCTAAACTTGTAACCGTTAAAATTTTGTAAAGCGTCTCCTATGGAGAATTTTAGGCACCGTAGTTTTTCGCCATTTCACAGGTGTGTCCAATTTTAAAGCATAACATGTTGGGTATCTATTCACTCAGCATAACATCATCTTTCACAAAATACAAAAAAATTGGGCTACCTTTACTGTTTAGTTTTTTTGTCTTAAATTCAGTGAGGTGTATTTTTTCCCAAAAAATTGAGTTTGAAAGACCGCTGCGCAAATACCGTGTGACATAAAATATTGCAACAACCTCCATTTTATTCTCCAGAGTCTTTACTATGAAAAAAATAAAATAAATATATATATGTATATGTATATATATATATATATATATATGTATATGTATATATATATATATATATATATATATATATATATATATGTGTATGTGTGTGTGTGTGTGTATATAAATATATGTGTGTGTGTATATATATATATACATATATGTATGTGTGTGTGTGTGTATATATATATATATATATATATATACACACACAATATATATGTGTGTGTATATATACGGTATATATAATGTTTGGAGGTTCTAAGCAACTTTCTAGCAAAAAATACTGATTTTAACTTGTAAGCAACAAGTGACAGAAAAAGGCCCGGTCCTTAAGTGGATAAATAGTAATTTTACTCTTAACCTTAAAAAAGATTATACATACAGACCCCCCTATACATTCCTTTTATTAAGAAATGGTTATTCACATATGCTGGCTTATTCCGGCTCACTCACTTGTTTGTCAAAATTGGAGTTTGGGTTATTAAACTCTGTAACCACTTGCCGACTGCAATACGTATATATATATATATATGTATGGGCTTTCAAGTGGTTTAACGGTGTTATGGCTGAAGCTTTCACCAAAGCCATAACCCTGGTATTTTATTTATTTTTTCTCTCAGCCAGCGATTCTCTTTTTCATGAAAGCGTTCCAAGCAGCTAGTTAGCCGCTGAATTGCTTTCAGAAGCAGAAGGGAGGTCGCATACCCCCCCAACCCCCCTCCCACCGCTCGCCAGTTTTCTCAGGGTTAACCTTCTTACTGGCGAGCCCGGGAAACAATCAGGCGCTTCGCATGGCTGGTCACAGAAGTGAACAGAGACCAGATCATCTCCGATCACCTCTCTGACCTAGAAGTACCACAGCGACGTCATGACATCAATATCGTTTTTTTTTTTTTTTTCTTTTTTAAAGCAAAAGATCACTTTTTTTGATCTATTGCTTTCAAAGATAGAGAGATTTGGGGTTTTATAGACCCCAGATCTTTCCCTACAAGGACCTGTCATCCCTTATTTCTATTACAAGGGATGTTTACAATCCTTGTAATAGGAATAAAAGTGATAAAAAGGGGCAGTGTAAAAATAAAAAATAAAATAAATAAGAAAAAAAAAAAAAGATGAAAGCGCCCCCATCCCTCAATGCTTGTGCGCAGAAGCGAACGCATACATATGTAAACGGTGTTCACACCACACATGTGAGGTATCGCCACAAACATTAAAGCAAGAGCAATAATTCTAGAGCTAGATCTCCTCTGTAACTCTAAACAGGTAACCTGTAAAAATTTTTAAACGCCCCATTTGGAGATTTTTAAGTATCGTAGTATGTTGCCATTCCATGAGCATGCGCAATTTTAAAGCGTGACACGTTAGGTATCTATTTACTCGGCGCAACATCATCTTTCATATTTCACCAAACAATAGGGTTATATATTGTGGGTTTTTTTTGCATTACAATTCATTAAAGTGTAAACGATCGCCATTTTATTCTCTAAGGTCTCTGCTAAAAAAAATATATATATATATATATATATATATATATATATATATATATATGTTGGGGGGTTCTAAGTACCGTAATTTTCTAGCAAAAAATACTGATTTTTACTTTTTTTTTTTGTCTTTTGCACATAGATTTTGAGGATATTTTTGATTTTTGGGCGTTAATTATTTGCTATTCTACCTTGAACAATATTTTTGCACTCAGTTTTCATTGCACATTTTTTTCATGTATTTTCTTTTTGCACTCAGCATGATTCACATTTACGGATTTTTGAATTGCATTTATTGTTTTACAATATTCTTATGCACTTTATCACATAGATAGATTATTGTGATTTTTATTACACTTGCATTGTCGTTTTTATCAAGATTTATTTTTATATATTTTATATGTACTATTTGTCACTTTTTGAGAGTTACATTATCAGTGCAATTATATAGGTTTAGACCTTCATGCGATAGCGCCTATCTACTATTTTTCTTTTATACTGATTTTTACTTGTAAACAAAAAGTGCCAGAAAATGCCTGGAGCTTAACCACTTTACGTCTGCTCGCGGTAATAGTACTGCGGCAGAGTGGTTCGTTATCGTCTGACGACGTAGTATTAACGTCGTCAGACACTCCCCCTTCTGGGCGGCGCTTTCGCGCCGCCGGAGGCTCGCTCCCGCTGTTTTCATTCACAGCGGGAGTCGGGCCAGGGGAGGAGCAGCGGCGATTGCCGCTGCTCTGCCCCGATCGCCGGGGATCTAGTGTGGAGATCCGCCCGCCTGTGTAAACACAAGCGGGCGGATCTCCATAGTGACAGGGAGTGACAGATCGGACTGTTCAGCATAGCTGGACATCCGATCTGTCCATGACTCACTCAGTCACCTCCCCCCCTACACGTCAGTAAGCACCAGGCATACATTAACCCCTCCCTCTCCAATAAAATTAACCCCTTCCCTGCCAGTGTCATTTTTACAGTAACAGTGCATATATATAGCACTGATTACTGTAGTAACATCACTGGTACCCCCAAAAGTGTCAAAAATGTCAGTCAAGGGTCTGATCTATCCGCCGCAATGTCGCAGTCCCGCAAAAAAAATCGCAGATCGCCGCCATTACGCGTTAAAAAAAAAAACACCAAAAATGACAGAAATCTTTCCCTTTGTTAGTAAACGCAATAACTTTTGCGCAAACCAATCAAAATACGCTTATTGCGATTTTTTTTTACCAAACATAGGTAGCAGAAAACAAATTGGCCAAAAATTTTTAAAAAAATTGGTTTTTACATCTTTTTTGTGGGGAATTTCATATAAAAAATGTTAAAAATAGTTATTTTTTCAAAATAAATGCTCTTTTTTTGTTTATAGCGCAAAAAGTAAAAATCGCACAGGTGATCAAATACCACCAAAAGAAAGCTCTGTTTATGGGAAAAAAAGGACGTAAATTTCGTTTGGGTACGGCGTCGCACGACCGCGCAATTGTCAGTTGAAGTCGCACAGCGCCGAATCGCAAAAAGTGGCCTGGACGGAAGACAGCAAAATCCTCCGGTGGTAAAGTGGTTAATTTTTATTTATTTTTTTGCTATAGAACATCAGATGATTGTCTAAAAAAGGTGAAAATGATTCTATAGCTCCGCCTGCTGGTTGTAAATGAGAATACAAAATATTCATATGCAACAATTCATAGCTACAAAAAAAAAAAAAGGAAACATTTTTTAAAATTGCAATTTGACCATAATAAAGATAATGCATACAAACCCACTATACATTTTCTTTAATAGGAAACGCCTAAACCGTACAATCCCACTTAGGTACCGTACATCACAACCAGACTCCGATAAGGATCACAATGCATCATGTCCTATATTCCCACAGAGAACAGGAGAGGGGTGAATGGTGCACAACAAAGCAGCCATCTGCCTTCCTATTAGGAATGTTTTCAGGGGAGCTTATCTCTGCTCCGAGACCTTGGAGAGGGTTTCATGTGTCATGGTGACATGGCTTAGTCTCAGGTTGAGACAAGACCTAGCTGACCCAATACTACCATACAAGTGGCGGCACGATGCATGTTCGTATCAGCAGATGCCAATATCTCAAGGCCATTCTGAGAAAACACAACTGACATGATAAGTTGAGTGCTCTATGGACCTGTATATGGGCCAGGTATCAGCCAACGTGACAGTCAAATTATTACAAATTAACATTTTAGTTTTGGCTGGCAAGTACATCCTACACTATATTACCAAAAGTATTGGGACGCCTGCCTTTACACGCACATGAACTTTAATGGCATCCCAGTCTTAGTCCATAAGGCAGGGCCATCTTTAACCACTTTACCACCGGAGGATTTTGCTGTCTTACGTCCAGGCCACTTTTTGCGATTCGGCACTGTGCGACTTTACCTGACAATTGCGCGGTCGTGCAGCGATGTACCCAAACAAAATTTACGTCCTTTTTTTCTCACAAACAGAGATTTATTTTGGTGGCATTTGATCACCTGTACGATTTTTACTTTTTGCGCTATAAACAAAAAAAAGCGTAAATTTTGAAAAAATGACAATATTTTTCACATTTTTGAAATTCCCCCCCAAAAAAAATGTAAAAATCTAGATTTTTCTAAATTTTTGGCCAATTTGTTTTCTGCTACCTATGTTTGGTAAAAAAAAAAATCACAATAAGCGTATTTTGATTGGTTTCCGCAAAAGTTATTGCGTTTACTAACTAAGGGAAAGATTTCTGTCGTTTTTGGTGTTTTTTTTTTTAAACGAGTAATGGCGGCGATCTGAGATTTTTTTTTTTGCGGGACTGTGACATTGCGGCGGACAGGTCGGACCCCTGACTGACATTTTTGACACTTTTGGGGGTACCAGTGACATTTCTACAGTAATCAGTGCTATACATATGTACTGTTACTGTAAAAATGACACTGGCAGGGAAGGGGTTAATTTTATTGGAGAGGGAGGGGTTAATGTATGCCTGGTGCTTACTAACGTGTGTGGGGGGAGGGGACTGAGTGACACAGGGACAGATCGCATGTTCAGCTATGCTGAACCCTGCAATCTGTCACTGTTTGTCACTTAGGAGATCCGGCCGCTCTGTTTACACAAGCAGGCGGATCTCCACACTCGATTCCCCGACGATCGGGGAAGAGCGGCGGTGATCACCGCTGCTCCTCCCCTGGCCCGACTCCCGCTGTGACTGAATACAGCGGGAGCGTTCCTCCGGTGGCGCGTGCGCGCCGCCCACAAGGGGAGGAGTCCAGCGACGTAGGTCTACGTCGCTGGACGGGAGCGAGCCACTTTGCCGCAGTACAGTCAACGTGACTGGTCGGCAAGTGGTTAATATTGATTTGACCCTGGGCAAACATGTTCTTGGGCCCTCCAAAATCCACCTATCAAATATTTGCTGGCAGTGTGGGCTCCAGGGACAGCTACTTTGGGTCCCACAACAATGACAGGGCCCGGGGCAGCTGCCCCTTTTGCCCTGCCTCAAAGACAGCCCTGCCGTAGGGTTCAGTATTGAGTTGGCCCACCCTTTGCAGCTATAACAGCTTCAACTCTTCTGGGAAGGCTGTCCACAAGGTTTAGGAGTGTGTCTATGGGAATGTTTGACTGTTCTTCCAGAAGCACATTTGTGAGGTCAGGCACTGATGTTGGACAGGAGGGCCTGGCTCGCAGTCTCCACTCTAATTCATCCCAAAGGTGTTCTATCGGGTTGAGGTCAGGACTCTGTGCAGGCCAGTCAAGTTCCTCCACCTCAAAACCTCGCTCATCCATGTCTTTATGGAAGCGTCAAGGAAGGTGGTTTTAGGCGGAAACAATAATGTATGTAGGTTTCATCTCTTGATCAATTAAATATAGAAAGAAGAGCTAAGTTTTGAAATCTGGCTTATACAGGGCATAGGTACAGGTTCTCTCTCCGCCCCGACCTTCCTCTGAGCACCGCCCCTTGTCTCCACCCCCCTATCCACCTCCTAGTACTGCGTCTTTTATACAGAGCCAAGTATCGCATTGTGTTGTTAAGTAATTTGTATGGAGTTGGTTAATGATAAAAGACCCACAGCAATAATAGATCCTTCCCAGCAACAATAGACCCCCCACAGGAATAAAATACACCCCACAGAAACAATAGACCCTCCACCAGGCACAAGATACACCCCCAGCAACAATAGACCCTCCAATGAGAACAAAATACACCCCCCAGCAACAATAGACCCTTCCCCAGAAACAAATACACTTCCGGCAACAATGGACCCTCCCCAGGAACAAAATACCCCCCAGCAACAATAGACCCTCCACTAGGAACAAAATACACCCCCCAGCAATAATAGACCCTCCCCAGAAACAAAATACAGCCCCCAGCAACAATAGACCCTCTCCCAGGAACAAAATACACCCTCCAGCAACAATAGACCCTCCCCCAGGAACAAAATACACTCCCCAGCAACAATAGACCCTCCACCAGGCACAAGATACACTCTCCAGCAACAATAGACCCTCCCCAGGAACAAAATACACCCCCAGCAACAATAGACGTTTCACTAGAAACTAAATACACACCCAGCAACAATAGACCCTCCCCAGGAACAAAATACACCCCAGCAAAAATAGACCCTCCCTCAGGAACAAAATACACTCCCCAGCAACAATAGACCTTTCACTAGAAACTAAATACACACCCAGCAACAATAGACCCTCCCCAGGAACAAACTACACCCCCAGCAACAATAGACCCTCCCCAGGAACAAACTACACCCCCAGCAACAATAGACCCTCCCCGAGGAACAAAATACACTCCCCAGAAACAATAGACCCTCCCCCAGGAACAAAATACACCCCCCAATAACAATAGACCCTCCCCCAGGAACAAAATACACCCCCCAATAACAATAGACCCTCCCCCAGGAACAAAATACACCCCCCAATAACAATAGACCCTCCCCCAGGAACAAAATACACCCCCAGCAACAATAGATCTGCCCCGGCAACAAAATACCCCTGCTGGCAACAATAGATCCCCCAGTAGCCAGCATCAATAGACCCTCTCCCCCTCAACAGTTCATCCCACCCAACAACATAAGAACCCCAGAACAAAAGATCCCCTTGCAACAACAACACCCCACAACGGTAGATCCCTCCAGTTACAGCACACCTCCCCAGCAACACTACAACCCCTGGCTACAAGAGATCCCAAGCAGTCAGCATCAATAAATCCTCTAACACACCCCAGCCCCCCTTCCCGGTACATACATTCTGTGCTGGAGGTGTCAAAACTGTGTTCCTCCGCATTCCCACTGAAAAAAAGCCCTGGGCTTATATAAACATTTGACTGAAAACCATCTGAACGCTACATTTTGGCACGTGACCCAACATGAGGATACAACAACTCCTCACCACCTGTGAAAAGCTCTCTGAAGAGCGATCCCAATGTGGATCACTTTTCAGGGAGCAAAGCTAGCGTGAAGGGAGCCCTTGCAGAGATGCAGCAATTATGATAACAGCGCTGGGGGCAGATATGGTAATTATCTGTTCTCTATGACAGCAATCAGCAGGCCATAGACATGACCTGATCTGGGCAAACCTGGCTGTACGGGGGAACTGTCACTTCGTGGTTTATGGCACGGAGGGGAAAGTGTAGAGTCTTGTCTGCATCTGCTGGCTCCAGGCTTTAGGTGAAAGGACACATAGAATAAATTCCAAATTCCACGCTAACACCAGAACCCACTTATAAAACCTCTCTTCATTTTTTGTGATTACTATCCATTTCAGGGGTGAGGAACCTTTTTTCTGCCAAGGGCCATTTGGGTATTTATAAAATCATTCGGGGGCCGTATAAAATTATCAACTTAAAAATGTGCCTGTTATATTTGGTCAAACATTTAATTAACTCACCCCTAATGTGATGGCTGCAACTGCTTCTCTTTGGTGAGGTGTGTGATGTTAGCTGGTATTGATGATGTTGCTACTCGCAACTGGTTTTCTAGGTTTGCGTCGGTCAGTTTGGAGCGCAGTCGACTCTTTGTGGTGGTAAGTTTTGATAAGAACTGCTGGTGGGTACAGCTGGCTGGTACTGCTGGTGGGTACAGCTGGCTGGTACTGCTGGTGGGTACAGCTGGCCCAGGCTGGTATGGCTGGCTTGTACTGTGCTGTGGGTACTGCTGGCTGGTACTGCTGTGGGTACTGCTGGCTCAGGCTGGTACTGCTGTGAGTACTGCTTGTTCTGGCTGGTACTGCTGGCTGTGGCTGGTTCTGGCTGGTACTGCTGGTTCTGGCTGGTACTGCTGTGAGTACTGCTGGTTCTGGCTGGTACTGCTGTGTGTGCTGCTGGCTCAGGCTGGTACTGCTGTGAGTACTGCTTGTTCTGGCTGGTACTGCTGGCTCTGGCTGGTATTGCTGGCTGTGGCTGGTTCTGGCTGGTACTGCTGGTTCTGGCTGGTACTGCTGGTTCTGGCTGGTACTGCTGTGAGTACTGCTGGTTCTGGCTGGTACTGCTGGCTCTGGCTGGTACTGCTGTGAGTACTGCTGGTTCTGGCTGGTACTGCTGGCTCTGGCTGGTACTGCTGTGTGTGCTGCTGGCGGGAAATGCTGGCTAGCAGCGGCGCTGCGCTGGAGGAAGAGGCGATGTTTCCTGTATTGGTCACAGGCGGAGTTCATTTGATGTCACTTCGCTGTGCCTCACTCAGATTGTCAGAACAGAGCCGGAACTATACAGGAAGAATCGGCTCCATTCTCACAGATCAGCTGCATGGGGGGCCGGACCAAATGACTTCAAGGGCCGCATACGGCCCCCGGGCCTTAGGTTCCCCACCCCTGATCTATTTCATCAGAGCGCGCCTATTTACTAAGATGGGATTTTTGGGTTTTTTTTCCACATTTCTACCACCTCTCTGAAAATAATCCAGGATGTGGCTTGAGAAAGGGAAAGAGCAAAGCACTGCTGGAAACTGTACAGTTGCTTGTTGGATCATTTATTATATATGAAGATGGATTTTCTAAATAATAATTAATTGCAATATACAGATCTCATCCTCATATATATATATATATATACTTTATATATACAGGTGCATCTCATAAAACTATAATTACATCAAAAAGTTTATTTTAGTAATTAAATTCAAGATTGAAACTCATATATTTTATATGGATGTGTTACACACAGACAGAGTGATATATTTCAAGCATTTCTTTCTTTTAATTTTGATAATTATGACTTACAGCTAGTGACACCCCAAAATTCAGTATCTCAGAAAATTAGAATATTACAAAGACCAATAAAAAAAGGATTTTTTAATACAGAAATGTTGGCTTACTGAAATGTATGTCTATGTACAGTATAGTATGCACTCAATACTTGGTTGGGGCTCCTTTTGCATGAATTACTGCATCAATGCGGCGTGGCATGGAGGCGATCAGCCTGTGGCACTGCTGAGGTGTTATGAAAGCCCAGGTTGCTTTGATAGCGGCCTTCAGCTCGTCTGCATTGTTGGGTCTGGTGTCTCTCATCTTCCTCTTGACAATACCCCACAGCTTCTCTATGGGGTTTAGGTCAGGCGAGTTTGCTGGCCAATCAAGCACAGTGATACCATGATCATGTGACCAGGTATTGGTACTTTTGGCAGTGTGGGCGGTGCCAAGTACTGCTGGAAAATGAAATCAGCATCTCCATAAATCTGGTCAGCAGAGAGAAGCATGAAGTGCTCTAGAATTTCCTGGTAGAGGGCTGCGCTGATTTTGGACTTGATAAAACACAGTGGACCAACACCAGCAGATGACATGGCTCCCCAAATCATCACTGACTGCGGAAACTTCACACTGGACCTTATACAACGTGGATTCTCAGCCTCTCCACTTTTCCTCCAGACTCTGGGATTTTGATTTCCAAATGAAATGCAACATTTTTCACAGTCAGTGATGATTTGTGAAGCCATGTCATCTGCTTACTTATTAAGGCTTACCTATAGGTGCTATAAACATCTCCTAAACTTGCACCGTTTAGGAGATATTTACAATGCATGCAGCCAATGACATCATCGGTGCATGCGCTCTGAAGGAACGGCCACCCGTGCTGTTCCTTCAGAGCCCTGTGCCGTGAATGGCGGGAGTGATGTAATCGCGCCTCCGGCCAATCAGATGGCCGGAGGACGCGATCCAGGAAGCAGGACGGCCGAACACGTCGGCCGTCCTGTTGCTGAGCGAGCGGCATTGCGGGGGCTTCGTTTTCAGGTAAGTACTCCATAATGAGCTAGTATGTGATGTATACTAGCTCATTATGTCTTTGTCTTTACAGGTTTTTTTTTTCCACATTTACTTCCTCTTTAATGACCAGGCCATATTTTGCGATTCGGCACTGCGTTATTTTAACGGACAATTGCGCGGTCGTGCTACGCTGTACCCAAATAAAATTGATGTCCTTTTTTTCCCACAAACAGAGCTTTCTTTTGGTGGTATTTGATCATCTCTGCAATTTTTATTTTTTGCGCTATAAACAAAAATATAGCGACAATTCTGAAAAAAAATATATATATATTTTTCACATTCTGCTATATGACATTCCCCCCCCCCCCCCCCCCCCCCAAAAAAATCAAAAATCTAAATTTTTTAACATTTTAGGCCAATTTTGTTTTCTGCTACATATTTTTGGTAAAAAAAAAATTGCAATAAGCGTATTTTGATTGGTTTGCGCAAAAGTTATTGCGTCTACTAACTACAGGAAAGATTTATGTCATTTTTATTGTTTTTTTTTTCACTAGTAATGGCGGCGATCTGCGATTTTTTTTTTTTGCAGGACTGCGACATTGCGGTGGACAGATCGGACCCCTAACTGACATTTTTGACACTTTTGTGGGGACCAGTGACATTACTACAGTAATCAGTGCTAAAAATATGCACTGTTACTGTAATAATGACACTGGAAGGGAAGAGGTTAACCCAGGGGCGATCAAAGGGTTAAATGTGTACCTAGGGTCGTGTTTTTAACTGTATGGGGGCAGGGCTTGTGAAATTATCACAGAGATCTGTGATCCTATATAGAAGGATCACAAGAGCTCTGTGATCATTCCAGAGAGAAGAGCGGTCGGTTGTGTTTACAGCAGCTGCCCGTTCTTCTCTTTCAGCGGGGAACGATCGCGGGTGCCAGGCGGCAATCGGAGCTGCTTGCCCTGTGCACCGGAGTCCCCGCTGCAGAGTGGGGGGTGGGTGCGTGGCGGGCAGCGTGCGCCTGCAGCTAGGGGGCGAATGTAAGGGGACTTCCTTACATTCAGAGTCCCTGTAGGATCACTTTACATTAGTGGTCACTGTGGGATCCTCTTACATTGGCAGTCATTCTAGGACCCCCTTACATGGCTTGGTCACTGAAGGACCCCCTTACATGGGTGGTCATTGTATGACCCCCTATATTGGTGGTCTCTGTAGGATCTCCTTACATTGGTGGTCACCGTAGGACCTCCTTACTTGGGTGGTCATTTTAGGAATCCCTTATATCAGTGGTCACTGTATGACCCCCTACATCGGTGATCATTGCAGGACCCCCTTACATTGGTGCTCAATACAAGTCCTTCTTATACTGATGTCCATTGCAGCACCACAACACATCGGTAGTCACTGTAGGACTTCATTACATTACATTGGTGGTCATTGTAGGACCACCTTACATTGGTGGTCACTGTAGGAACCCCTGCATTAGTCTTCATTGCAGCACCACCATACATCGGTGGTCATTGTACGGTGGTCCCTGTTGGACTCCCTTACATTCATGGTTACTGTAGGACCACCTAACATTGGTGGCCATTGCAGGACCCCATTAAATTGGTGGTCACTGTACGATCCCCTTACATGGGTGGTCACTGTAGGACCCAATTACATGGGTAGTCTTTATAGGACCACTTTGAATTGGTGGTCACTATATGATCCCCTTACATTGGCATTTATTGTAGAACCCTCTTACATTGGTGGTCATTGCAACACCACCATACATCAATAGTCATTGTAGGACTCCCTAACATTAGTGGCCATTGTGGGCCCACCTCACATTGGTGCTTATTGTAGGCCCACCTTACATTAATGGTTATTGTAGGATCTCCTTACATTGATGGTTATTGTGTGACCCCCTTACATTAATGGTTATTGTAGGACCCCCTTACATTGATGGTTATTGTAGGACCCCCTTACATTGATGGTTATTGTAGGACCCCCTTACATTAATGGTTATTGTAGGACCCCCTTACATTGATGGTTATTGTGCGACCCCCCTTACATTAATGGTTATTGTAGGACCCCCTTACATTGATGGTTATTGTGTGACCCCCCTTACATTAATGGTTATTGTTGGACCCCCTTACATTAATGGTTATTGTGTGACTCCCCTTACATTAATGGTTATTGTAGGACCCCCTTACATTAATGGTTATTGTAGGACCCCCTTACATTAATGGTTATTGTAGGACCCCCTTACATTAATGGTTATTGTTGGACCCCCTTACATTAATGGTTATTGTGTGACCCCCCTTACATTAATGGTTATCGTAGGATCTCCTTACATTAATGGTTATCGTTGGACCCCCTTACATTAATGGTTATTGTTGGACCCCCTTACATTAATGGTTATTGTGTGACCCCCCTTACATTAATGGTTATTGTAGGACCCCCTTACATTAATGGTTATTGTAGGACCCCCTTACATTAATGGTTATTGTAGGACCCCCTTACATTAATGGTTATTGTAGGACCCCCTTACATTAATGGTTATTGTTGGACCCCCTTACATTAATGGTTATTGTGTGACCCCCCTTACATTAATGGTTATCATAGGATCTCCTTACATTAATGGTTATCGTTGGACCCCCTTACATTAATGGTTATTGTTGGACCCCCTTACATTAATGGTTATTGTGTGACCCCCCTTACATTAATGGTTATTGTAGGACCCCCTTACATTAATGGTTATTGTAGGACCCCCTTACATTAATGGTTATTGTAGGACCCCCTTACATTAATGGTTATTGTGTGACCCCCTTTACATTAATGGTTATCGTTGGACCCCCTTACATTAATGGTTATTGTTGGACCCCCTTACATTAATGATTATTGTGTGACCCCCCTTACATTAATGGTTATTGTTGGACCCCCTTACATTAATGGTTATTGTGTGACCCCCCTTACATTAATGGTTATCGTTGGACCCCCTTACATTAATGGTTATCGTTGGACCCCCTTACAGTAATGGTTATTGTAGGACCCCCTTACATTGATGTTCCTTGTAGGACTACCTTACATTGGTGCTTTTTGTAGAACCACCTTATATTAATGGTCATTGTAGGATCCTTTTACAATGGTGGTCAATGTAGGGTCCTCTTATATTGGTGATTAGTAGAGAAGTAGCCAGAGGGAAAGGACCCTCCTACATAGTGCATAGTACATAGTAAGTGGAAAGAATGCACCCCCTTTGCAGGGAAAAGACAATTGGTGTCAATGGTCAATTATCTGAGGGTAGAAACTGTTGACAACTCAAGGAGCCCCTGGTGACATCTGTAGGAACCCTGGTTGAGAATAGCTGGTCTATAGTATTCTCCATCACCATATCAAAGGTTATGTAGAGAGGTGAGGGAAGGAGCAGAGGAGCTGGGCCAGCCCATACAGTAATCGGACAATCCCAGAAGAGTGGAGGTTTATTATATGCAAGAAGAGAGGGGGACTGTGCTAGGAAATTTACACTTTTTTGGGGTGTCAATTTCCTAGCAACCTCAGAGGCAAGAGAGTTTATAGAAAGAAAAACACGCGTGTGCATTTAAAACACTTGATTTTTTTTTTCTGCGCATTTTCCGAATCAGTTAGTGACAGGTTCTCTTTACTTTCTTTAGCTTGTACAGTGATCAGCTGAGGTTTGCCTTTAAAATCCAGCCCCTGAAAGGACTTTTAGGTCATCTTGCCATCTTTAGAATCATCTGCAGCTGATGTAACAGGCACTGACGTTCAGAACACATTTACAATCTCTTTTTTTTTTACCCCCCCCCCTTTCCCTCCCCCTGCGCTGTCACATCAATCAATACTCGGCACAGCGAAGAGCGAACTGACAGCAGAAGACCATAACAGGATGGATTGCCAACTAGCAGGCCGTGCTGAAGTTTCATATTATTATATCTTTTTTTGTAGCAGAAAAGTTGAAGATTTAATTAAAAGCAGATCTATGGCTAAGTGGATTATCGTATTGACAAAAACCAAGATGTCATATGATAGGAGAAAGTTCCTTATAATAAAACAATGTGACCTGACTTTATTCAAGTGACCTTTGCCATGGTACAGACCACATGTCCAAGGCTGATGTGATGCGTTGGCACAACGGCATCACTGGCTCTGTTTATGGACAGTTATTATTATTATTATTAATAAGGATTTCTATAGCGCCAGCAATTTACGCAGCGTTTTACAATATTAGAAGGAGACAGTACATATAAAATACAAGAGGATTTAGAGGGCCCTGCTCAGAAGAGCTTACAATCTAATGGAGTGGGGCAGGTGTTACAAGAGGTAAGAGTAGGGAATGAGCTGATGGCAGATTAGTTGGCGGTGTGATAGGCTTCCCTGAAGAGATGAGTTTTTAGGGATTGCCTGAAAGCAGCTAGAGTAGGAGATAGCCGTACAGGTTGGGGTAGAGCGTTCCAGAGGATGGGAGAGGCCCTGGAGAAATCCTAGAGACGAGCATGAGAGGAGGAGACAAGGGAGCTTGAGAGTAGGAGGTCTTGAGAGGACGATTTGGGTGATATTTGGAGACAAGATTGGTGATGTAGCTCGGGGCAGAGTTGTGAATGGCTTTGTATGTTATGGTTAGTATTTTGAATTTAATTCGCTGGGCAATCGGGAGCCAGTGTAGGGATTGGCAGAGAGGGGAGGCAGACGCTGAGCAGTTGGTAAGGTGGATAAGCCTGGCAGCAGCGTTCATGATAGACTGAAGAGGGGATAGCCTATAGAGTGGTAGGCCTATGAGAAGAGAGTTGCAGTAGTCGAGGCGAGAAATAACTAGGGAGTGAATGAGTAGCTTGGTGGTTTCAGTTGTTAAAAAGGGACGAATTTTAGAGATGTTGCGGAGGTGAAGTCTACAAGTTGTCTGGCCTTGTGTTCTACATGGCAACCTTTACTGCTCCTACCAATAGTGCCACCATAACAGCCAGGCAACATGGTGGCTAAGCAGTTAGGTTGTCTACCTTCCAGCCCACCAAGCCATTTCATGTGGCCCTCGTACCTCTCCTGCAGCTGCGACACACCCCCTTGTCTCCACCTCCACCTTGTCTCAGCAGTTGGCAGCAGAGAGGACAGAACTCCTCCACAAGATCCTGTGCTTCTCCATGCAGGCACAGAGAGGCTCATCTCTGCCCCCTTCTCTCCACGCCCCTGGTCTCAGCAGTTGGCAGCAGAGAGCGGGACAGAACACCTTCTACAGATCCTGTATCTCTCTGTGCAGTTGCAGCACCCCCTTGTCTCCTTCTCCCTTGTTCTCATCATTCAGCATACCCCTCCTCCGCTCCTCTTCCAGAACATACGCATTCTGCTTCCCAGCAACACCCCTAGCTTATTTCCGGCGGCAGCACTTTGATGAAAGGGGGGGTGGAGGACTCTTGACTTCTGATGGTGGGGGAGGCTCTTGACATGTGTAAGGGGGAGTGGGGTTCTCTGGACTAGGGTGACCAGGTGTCCTGGATTGCCCAGGACAGTCCCACCTTTTGCAGGTCTGTCCCGGGTCTGGGGGTACCTTCATTCTAAAACAATACAGTGTCTCAGAATTGAACTGACAAAGCCACCAGACAAGCTGACGATGGAATCTGTCACTCCTTTCCCAGGGTGTTCTGCGGGTGTTCGCTCTGCCGAACGGCCTGCAATGCACTGTGCCTAATCAGGGCACAGTAAAAGCTGGTTGTTAAGGAGCAGGGCTGGGAAGCCAACTGCGGCATTCTTAAAAACCGATGAGTCATCAGCTGTCATTGGACTTCCCCGCTGACAGCTGAATAATAAAAAAAATTGCCAGTAAAGAAAAAAAAAAAACAGCGTGCCCCCCCCCCTCCAAAATCTATACCAGACCCTTATCTGAGCATGCAGCCTGGTGGGTTAGGAAACGGAGGGACGAGCTAGCCTCCCTCTGAACCATACTAGGCCACATGCCCTCAAAATGGGGGGGGGGTGGGTGCTTCGGGGGGGGGGGCCTCATCCCCACAACCCTGGCCGGTGGTTGTGGGGGTATACAGGAAGGGGACTTATCAGAATATGGAAGCCCCCTTTACCAAGATCCCGCCCCCCCCCCATGTGAATGAGTATGGGGTACCCCTACCTATTTACCTTAAAAGTGTCAAAAAGTAATAAAAACACAAAGACAGATTTTGACATTTCCTTTATTAAAAACTGAAAAATAAAAAGGTTTCCCCCGATGTAAATCCATAGTCAATCACGCTGCCACCGCCGGACCCGGAACAAAAAATAACGCTCCCGCCATCCATGAAGGCCGGCTGCCTACTGTAGGCTCCACCGTTTAAAAGTTCTTATATAGGTAAGGGGCGGGGCCACCTGGCGACGTCACCTGGGGCACTGCCCTCTTGTGACATCAATGACCCAGCATGCACCGGTCTGTGACTTCACAAGGGGGGGGCGATGCCACCAGGTGATGTCACCAGGTGGCCCCACCCTTACCTATATAAGAACTGTCAGACAGCGGAGGAGATAACAGTAGGCGCCAGCCTAGCCCCTTACATCGGGGGACACTGTTTTTTATTTTTTTAATAAAGGAATTGTCAAAAACTGTCTCTGTGTTTTTATTACTTTTTGACACTTTTTTGCTGAATGGGTAGGGGTACTCATTCACATAGGAGGGGGCTGTGATCTGGGGGCCCCGTTGTTAATGGGGGCTTTCAGATTCCAATAAGCCCCCCTGCCCGCATACCCCCACAAACACTGGCCAGGGTTGTGGGGAAGAGACTCTTGTCCCCATCAACATGGGGACAAGGTGCTTTGGAGTGGAAGGGGGCAGAGCTACCCCCATCCCAAAGCACCCCCCCATGTTGAGGGCATATGGACTAGTATGGTTCAGGACGAGGGGGGGGCTCACTCGTCCCCCTCCTTTCCTGACCTGCCAGGTTGTTGCTCGGATAAGGGTCTGGTATGGATATTGGGGAGGGGAACACCACACCACTTTTTTTAACATTTTGGCGTAGAGTTCCCCTTGAGGTGCCGGCAATTGCATTTCTTTAGTCAGTGCCCATCAGTGCCTAGATGAGCAGTCACTGATGGGCACTGACTGGCAGCACTATGGGCACTGTGGGTACTGATGGGGGGCAGTAATTGGCACTTTATTTACATTTTCTGTAATCAGGGCACTGATGATCAGGGGGCCCCCTACAGGAGGACTTGTTTCCCCCCCCCCCCCCCCCTATCAGCGGCCCTGATAAGCAGATACTGAACTGTCTTCTGATGTTATTTGTTGGGTTCTATTAATATTGGCGTTAGAGGTTTTTCTAATGTAAATCTGCATGTTTAAGATTCTGGTTTAGTGTAAGGCTGCCGAACTCCCTCATCCCTCTACATCAGCGTACTCAGCGGCGGCGGCGGTGCAGAGGAGCCTTATTAGTGATTCTTGTTCTGTAGGAGGATATGAAGACAGGGATGAATCAGGATGTGTGTACACAGACGCTCTGCAGGAGATTATCATCTCGGCTTTGTTGATAGATGTCCACATATGACTCATAATATATTTTCCCGATCAAACAGCGATCAGAGATTTGACAACGAGCACAGCATCCATCGGAGGAGATGAAGTAGCAGCCAGCTACGTTTGGAGACGCACTTGGCAGGACCATCGTGGATCGGTGCCGTCATTCTGTGCTGAAATGTGAGAACGGGCATGCAGAGGACAGAGCTGGCAGCAGAAACGCTCCAAGTCTGGATACCATTCATCGCCCAGTGTTGTCACGTATTGGGTTTGCTTTTTAAAATGAAGCCACTCAGAAATCTTGAGTTATATTTTATCTTTTATAGTAAATTAAAGAGAGGCTGTCACCTTGCCCATTCACATCATTGTGTGAAGGCCACTCCCCAACCATCATATTCTGACCTCTCCGGTGACCCCCCACCAGTCCTTCATCTGCTGCCACCACTGAAAATTGCCCAGTGCTAACGGGCCTAAGAGAGTATGGGACCTCCTCCCATGATGCAGCGTCACTAGGCCCAAGCACTGTTACATGATGGTGGTGGTTAAAGTCCTTACTCCCACTGTGCAGGGATGAGATTGGGTTCGGGCTTTGGTTGGAACCTACACAATATTGCCAAAAATATTGGGATGCCTGCCTTTACACACACATTAACTTCAATCACTGCCCCTTTTGTGTACATGCAGCTGCGGGGAAGGGATTCCCCCACTTGCAGGGGATTGGCCCGGTACTGGCCCAGTACAGCTTCCTTCCAGGTTCTGAACCCAAGCTCAATGACATTGACCCTATATGACTAAAGGGGGCAGTGATACTCATTACATTATTGACTGAATATGGCCCAATGGCCATATAGAAACAATGTAATTGAGCTTGGGTTCTGTTCGAACCAGGAAGAAAGCTGTCAGTACTGGGCCAACCACCTGCAAGTGGGGGAATCCCTGCCCCGCAGCTACATGTACTTGAAGGGGCAGGGATGCTCGTAACATAATTGACCTAATATGACCACATAGTCATACAGGGTCAATGTTATTGAGCTTTGGTTCTGTTCAGACCTGGAAGGAAGCTGTCAGTCCCGGGCCATTCACCTCTGAGCTGGAGAATCCCTGCCCCGCAGCTGCATGTACACAAAGGGGCCAGGGATACCTTTGACATCATTGGGTCAATGTCATTGACCTTGGTCAATGTCATTGAGCTTAAGCTCTGTCAGAACCTGGAAGGCAGCTGTCAGTACTGGGCCAACCACTTGCAAGTCGGGAAATTCCTGCCCTGCAGCTGCATGTACACAAAGGGGGCATTGATGCTCATGACACCATTAACCAAAAATGGCCACATGGTCATATAGGGTTAATGTCAATGCCCTTGGCCAATGTCAATGAGCTTGACTTCTGTCTGAACCTGGAAGGAAGCTGTCATTATTGGACCAATCACCTGCGAGTGGGGGAATCCTTGCTCCACAGTTGCAAGTAAATGTGATGCTCCTAACACCATTAACCAAATATGGCCACATGGCCATATAGGGTCAATATCATTGACCTTGGTCAATCATTGTGCTTGAGTTCTGTACAAACCTGAAAGGGAGCTGTTAGCAGTGGGCCAATCACCTATGAGCCGGGGAATCCCTGCTCCGCAGCTGCATGTACACAAAGGGGGTGGGATGCTCATGACATCATTCACCGAATATGGCCATATAGGGGTCAATGTCAATAACCTTGGTCAATGCCATTAAGCGTGAGTACTGTCCAAACCCCAAAGGAAGTTGTCGGTACTGGCGCCAATCACCTTTGAGTGGGGGAATCCCTTCCCTGCAGCTGTATGTACAGAAAGGGGGCAGGGATGCTCATGATACCATCAACCGAATATGGCCACATGGCCATATAGGGTCAATATCATTGACCTTGGTCAATCATTGTGCTTGAGTTCTGTACAAACCTGAAAGGGAGATGTTAGCAGTGGGCCAATCCCCTGCGAGCAGGGGAATCCCTGCCCTGAAACTAAAAGTACACAAAGGGGGCAGTGATGTTGATGACACCATAGACCGAATATGGCCAAATGGCCATGTAGGGACAATGTCATTGAGCTTGGGTTCTGTCTGAATCCGGAAGGAAGCTTACAATACTGTTCCAATCACCTGTGAGCATGAGAATCCCTGCCCGCAGCTCCCTGTACCCAAAGCAGGCAGGGATGCTCTTGACACCATCGACTGAATATGGCCGCATGGCCATAAAGGGTCATTGAGTTTTAGTTCTATCCGAACCTGGAAGGAAGCTGTCTACAGGACCAATCACCTGCGAGCTGGGGGATCCCTGCCCCGCAGCTGCATGTACATAAAGGCAATGTCAGGAGCATGCAAAGGATTTTCAAACCATACATTTTAGGTGCTTGGCAAATATGTTGGAAAACAGTACTTTGATGCAGCTTTCAGTAAAGCATATGATATGGAAAGTTCATTAGTAAAGCATGCAAATGCGCTTTAAAACGCGTATCGTGCATACAAAGCACAGCACTGAAAACATGATATGTAAACAGGGGTACATACACTTTTTTTTTTTACCCCTTTACCGTAATTCATGCAGAAATAAATTGTCACTTTGACTGCAAAGCAGCGAAAAAAAGTAATGCTGATATTTTTGCACATAAATTGGAAAATGATTAACGGGAAATTTACATTTGCTTTAGTTTCTGAAGAACGATCTGCGTTCAGATCACTTGTCAGAGAGCATTTAACAGGTGGTTTAAGAGGCTTTGCATCACTTCTTCACCACCTGCTTTAACCCCTTGAACCCCACACTAGCGTTCCACAACCGTGGCATTGCACACAGTTGCGGGGTGCTTGCAGCACGGCCCCATTCACTTAAGTGGGCTGTGCTCAGCAAGCGCTACTGCCTATAACGGGGGTAAACCTCCTCCATTCCTGGCATGTGTACACCCCTGACAGCTGCCTCTACAGCTAAAGAGGCATAGCAGATGGGGGTGGTAAAAAACGCAGCTCAGCCGCAGGATTTTACCACCTCCCAACCTCACGTGTGAACGAGCCCTTATACTAGGGAAGCTAAAACCTTCAGCTTGTGGTTTTCATATTTTAAGTTGATGCCAGATGTACCGTATGTCTCTTCCGTAATATTAATAATAAAAAATCCCTGTTCATAGTTCTGCTTTAAAACGATGCTGAAATCGCTATTGCTTTTCAAATCCTGTCACTGCCAAATGTCATTGCCAGCTAATCAGCAAAGCAAATTCCGATGTTTAGGAGATTTTATTTTGAATTGCAGGCATTATAGCAGAAAGCCCCATCTATTCAACGCTGCAGATATAATATTCAGCATGCCCACACCTAGAGTGGTGGTGCGTTTTAATTTAAATATTATTTTGGGCTTTTCATTTTGAAAAATTGCTTTTTTTTTCTGCATTTTAGTGCATTGGGAGGCTCACAGAAGTCAATGGCAGTACATCAAAACACATGTAACATGAGTTTTGAAGCATTGGGATGGTGTATTACCAAGCCTTGGTAAATGGCTGCTAACCCTATCCAGGGCTGGGACAAGGGGTGGGCAAGAGGGACGGCTGCCATGGGCACAATGGTGTACTGTAGGGATGGGGCGCCTTTCTTCTGTTGCAAGGCTGACAACAGCAGTGATTTTAACAAGCGAGTGCTGGGTGTAGGATTTCCCATGAACAAGGTAGGGCGGTGCAGTTTAGCATCCTTGCCCTAGGCCCTGGATGACCTTGTCCTAGCACTGACTCTATCCGCTCCAAATCTCAACCTGACAAACGCACTGAAAGCACGTGTCAACGCACATCAGTCCGCATGCCAACACATTAAGGAGGCACTTTTAAAGATCTAAATAGGGCTCATATTTAGAGGCCTCCAATTTATATAGGCATGATGTGCTTTTCAGTTTGGGAAAAACAACAGTACCTACATGCTTGTAAACTTCCATTGCTATCACTGATAACCAGTTTGAGGTCGACTAGTCTAAAGCCAATCAGTAAATTAATAGTAAAATTAGGTCTCCCCAACCCCCTGTCTGAAGATGGGTAACACAGAGTAATACTCACCTTAATACATGGTCCTGAGGTCCTCCTCCCTACTGGTTCCAGTTGTGATGACCAGTCTACAATAGCTTTTCTAACCAGTCTTGTCACAGCCCCTTTCACCAATGTCATAACACCTGCACGGTAATCAGTGCTGGACCAGTAGCCACTGGCCGAAGGGTCTGCCCATATTCCGGCACCAAAGATAAGAGGGCCGGACTGTCAGATGACGACTGGGTGCACTCAAGGATCTTGCAGTGAGAAGTATAACAATAGGTCCTGGGTGCACCAACAGCGTCTGTCTTGAAAGATGAAATGCGGCGTGGCCAGTCCGTACCCAAACAGGGAAGCTTCCAAGAAGAATGGCGTGTCCCTGCTCTTTTCCTACTTGTCTGGATCCTCTCCCTGCCTCTAATTACTGTCTCTGATGGACAGGTGACCTGTCCCTATACTACCCACACATGAAATGCATGTCAAGCCTGGGAGCCAGGGTCTTTAATACACTCTGCCTGACCAGAGATGGCCACCAGAGTCACATTGTTGGCCAGCATCCGATTGGATAGCTCCCCCAGTGACCCAGGAAACCATGGAGGAACCATGTTCCTCTTGACTTCCTCTCCGTCTGCAATGCCACTGTGGTTGAGCGTCACCTGAAAGTAGGCTGCACCTGCCTACAGGTTCAGCAGGGACTGGCCAAATATTGATCCATATATGGGCAGGCTGGTTGTACAAAATTTGATCGGTAGACGAAAACCAGCCAGAAAACCAGTTGGGTTTTTCTTCTTGAACGATCAATGCTGCTGGCTATAGCCTGGAGCACTGATCGGTGTGTTCTGACAGCCGGGAAGGCTCCCTGGCTTCAGAACTCAATAGCACAGCATGTGTGATTCCCCGATCCACATCAAGTTATTTTTTTCATTCAACCCGCTGGTTGATGTATGGGCTACCTTAATCCCTGTTGGCTTTTTTTTTTCGTTGAAAATATTTTATTGGATTTTCAAAGAGAACAACAAAAACAGAAATCACTAGTGAAATAAACTGTACAGTTTATATAATACCAGACATGAGACCCCATGTCTATTTGAAGTAAAAGTGAGTACCATTGTTGTGTCTACGACTGGGGTGCTATCTCACCACCCCCGACACCCCCACTGAAAGCACAACTGCGCCAAGGGGGGGGGGGGGATCCACAGCACAACCATCCACAGCCAGACCCTGCAACTATCTGCGGAGCACGACAGCAATCTTGTGAAGAGAAAAAGGAACGTGCCGCGCCAATCTGGTCCGCATTAACTGCTATAATAACAGCAAGTGGCGGGCTCGGAACGCCAAGCTCCTTCGGATTCTCAACTGAGTAGCCTCAGGGTTTAGAATAAAGATGGGCTAACATACATATAAGGGGAAAAAAAAAGGTTTGCAAATCTACCCCGCGTCTGCTGAACTGGCTTACAACAACACCAAAGGGAAAACCTTGCCCCGTATGGGGACAAAGTTATTCAAAGTAGTGGGAGTTGAGAGAGGAAAGGTGAAGAGGAAAGTAAGGAGTAAAGGGAGAGGAATAGAGTTTGCATTGAAGAACGCCTTTCAGCATTCACCCAGGTGTGCGTTATAGTAGTAACCTAACTTAAGGCGCTTTTCCACTGCATGGAACCGAATGGTTGGGCTCACTTCTCCGCTTTTCCACTGCATGGTACCGCATGGTACGGTGTTGGAACGGTTCGGTACGGTGCGGTACGCGACGCTTTTCCACTACATGGAACCGAACAGTATGGCTTGCTTAAACATTACCACCTCGGTTGGGGTTCCAAGAGGGCCGTACCGATACCATATCCCACAATCCTTTGCATGCAGCCTTGACTGTTTGTCACTACTAGCCACTGATTGGTCAGAGAATCGTTGTTATCCCACCCATTTCCTACTTTAGTGGAAAAGTAAACCGTACCAAACCATACCGAACCGTTCCAACACCGTACCATGCGGTGGAAAACCAAACCGAGCCAAGCAGGGCTGAGTGGAGCTGAGCCGGTACTTGCAGTGGAAAAGTGCCAATAGTGTGCTCACGGTTCCCAAGTTAGCTCAAAGATTTATTGTTTATCATTCAGAAAACTGGCCACTTTTTCATGCAGCATTATCCAGGATACTTTCTGTTTCATGCGTTGCTTAGACACAGAGGGAGACTTCCACGCTCCGGCAATAGCGATCATTGCTGCCAGTAACATAAAACAAATTACGGTAGACGTTTAGTGTGACGAGAGTCCGTTTCCCCCAGAGTGTCATTCATTAAAGCAACATAGGGTGATTGATCTATTTCAAAATTCGTTACTTTTTGTATCAAAGCAAAAACCTTATTCCAAAAGCCCCTAATCCTGGCACACTCCCACCAAACGTGAAGCATTGTTCCTCGCATTGAACATCCTCGAAAACAATTCTCAGACGTCAATGGATACATTTTGGCTAAGCGAGAGGGAACCAGGTACCATCTTGTCAGTACTATCAAGGAAATGTTCAATATGCCCCTGTAAGCAGTCCGTAGCCTAGAACACCAAGCCTCAGACTCCGTTGCAACACTAAGGTCCCTCTCCCATGTCAACATGTATGGTTGCTTTCTGTTGGCTTTTTTTTAACAGAGAAAGAGTATTATTTGGCATCTTGGTGTGCAATATTCCTGCTTCTGATACAATTGATTGCTTTGGTGGAAACAAGAGTAGCCAGCATGTGAAATTTCTTGTGCTGGATCCGCTCATCTCCACCAAAGCAATCAATTGTACCATCAGAAGGAATATCACACACCGAGATGCCAAATTATATTCTTCTTTCATTAAAATAACCAGTAGGAACAAGTTCTGTTCTGACATGCTTTGTCCTAGGCATAGCGTTTTCTCAGAAAGTGCTGTGCCTAGGGCAAAACGTGTCAGAAGAACTTTTTCCTCTTGGCTTTTTTTTTTTTATAAGGGAAGACTAATATTTGCATTTCGGTGTGTGGTATTCCGGTTGCTGGTTGTAATGTTCTGGTACCTCTGGTACCCTTATTTCCACATTTCTCTCTTAATATTGCGTCCCATCTTGCTATCCAAATGGGACGCATACACCTTTAAGGGCAATGACATCATCGCCGAGCGCCGCTATGAGCGGCTATTTCAATCGCCGGCTTTCTCTCACTCATTGCTCGTTCAAACCGCATGTTCACCGCACCTTCTCTTGTGAAGCTGGAGCTGCTGGCTATTCCCTTTGCCTGAACTGAACCGGAACCTCGCTGCCGATCCGTATCTTGCTACTGGATCACCTCTCACTACTGAACTTTGTTACTACTACCTATCTAGTGATAAGTACCCCACAGGGGATTCCTTACTAACCTGCACTTCTACTGTCATCTACTGCATATACCAGGACTATCTCTATCTAAGCTATTTCCTATCATCTGCATAGACTGTTAGCTCTTGGGACTACCATCAACTATCCTTGCACTAGGTTACTCTGTCTTGTATACTCCATCTGCTGTCCCCTACCATCTGCACTATACTTGACATTAGAACCTATCTGCTTACTACCATCACCTAAACACTCTCCTAATACTACTCCTAGGTGCTCACCATACTATAGCCTGTCTCTCACCTATATACTCTCACATATTCTATCCCTCCATTAACATCAGATTGAGTGTATGTATATTGCATAAACAGGCTGTGCACAGTGATGAAGTCCTGAGAGTTGGATATGTTTGTTCAACAGAATCTCTACACGACTACTGAGTGTGACAATTCTGCAGCTGCAAATCCATCCACTAACAAAAACGCATGAGCGTTACACTGGTAAAGTTCCCCTAGTTAGAGTAGTTCTAAGGTTCCCCCCCCCCCCCCGAAAATTGCTAGCAGGTAGAGTCCTTGGGTAGGAGACTGAGAGTCCAGCTGAATGCCAGAAGCGCATTCTCATTGTCAGTAGCTGGCCAAAGGCTGAAGAAAGAAGAAGCCGGTTGGGAAGAAGAGAACCATAGTTGCATTATATGGCACGTTCTTTTGGAGACCTGCAGAGGTTCACTTCATTTTTGATAAGAATATGGTTACTGTTTGGGGTTAGCTTAAAACGCTTCAAATTGCCCATCGCAGTCTCCCTGGCCAGGGGTGGAGATAGGAACAGACGGCTTTTAGACAGAGAGCCATGATGGATATTTGAATTAAAAACCAGGGTCCCTCAGGGGTTAAATCTCAGATGGGACTTGGATTTTCACTCATGTTGATTCCCTTTTGCACTACCTGCCTCTTCCGTTTTAGTACTATTTTCTTTTCCCTACAGGGCATTATTGCTTATTTTTTTCAGTTTATTCAGCTTTTATATTGTTATTTTCTTGGATTTTAATGTCCTTTTTTGATGCAGCCAATTATGTTTGTTTTTTCGGTTAAAACTATGTCTGCCCAAGTATGGTTTTATCTACTAATTGGCAAATTAATGACATGTGCTGCCAGGAGGGGTTTATACACCATAAATTGTGAAATTTTTTGTATATGGCATTTGTAGTAAACGAGGCCGAAACGCGTTTACATCTGCTGTCTGTTACCGTGTCTTTTATGGAGAATCAATACATTTTGAAGATTTTAAAGAGCAAGCAAGGGGTTGCGGACTATCTTTCTTCGCATTCTCCCTGCGGCTCCTATGGAGTTAACATGGAGATTGCTCCGTTAAAGCGACTGTAAACATGGTTGGTATAAACAGAGCATCATTTTAATTAAAAGAGGTAATTAACAACAATCATTGTTAGCATTGTTGCCACCTGCTATATTTATGGAAAATTATTCATCAAAAGCGGGAAGGGATAAAAATAAAACAAGGAGGAGATACAATTTCTCTCTATACCGTAACAAATTCTTACGCCAATCCATGGATGTATTATCTAAGATTATATAATAAACCAAAGCACATTACCTCCCAACATCCGCTCAGAATTTATTCTTCAGTCATTGGATAGGATGCTGCGGTTCCTGCACTTTAGGCCTGGTACACACAATGAGATTATCGTCCCCTCCCTATGAATGATTGTCCCCTTTTTTTTTTGCATGCTAGTCTTATATCAAAAATGAAGAGGTTGTTAAAGCGTAACTCCATTTTTGTTGAGAAAAAAACATTCCCCTCTGGGTGATCTCTGTACATTACAAGGATTTTAACAACTTTTGTTGCAGATTCCTTCCTTTTGTTATTCTGAAGAAATCATTGTTTGTTCCTCTGTGCTGAGTGAGTCTAATGGGAGTGGTTTCATAGTTATCTATCAGCTGTGGCAGCTGCAGAGCACTAATGAGGAAATCTGCTGGGCCTGCATCCCTTTAGAGGTGTTCCTATTGGGAGGATCTCACCAAAATGACATTTTTGTTGCAGGGGATGCCTGAAATCTGACTTGTATCTTAGTGCAGACTTCTGGGAAAATTGGTGAGCCAATCACACAAGCAGGAAATGATGTTTCTGGGGGTGTGGTCAGTATACATTCTGTTTACAGAACAGCTCCAGGCGGCCATATTGCATTGCATTTCCAGAAAATGACAACAGCTGCAGATTGAAAAGGAAAAGTCATTTTTAATAACATTCAATTACAATATGATTTGTGTCGCAATTGTATACGCTATATTGTTTTTTTTCTATTTGCTGTTTTTTCCCCACGAAAGTGGAGTTACTCTTTAAAGCTATGAACATTCTCAAACGACAGAATAAAAATTCAAACATGATGTACCGTATTTTATTTTTATAGTATTTTTGGATAAATACTGTACTGATTAACCACTTCTCTACCGGAAGGATTTTCCCCCTTAATGACCAAGCCATTTTTTGCGATTCGGCACTGCGTTACTTTAACTGACAATTGCGCGGTCGTGCGATGTTGTACCTAAATAAAATTGATGTCCTTTCTTTCCCACGAATAGAGCTTTCTTTTGATGGTATTTGATCACCTGTGCAATTTTTATTTTTTGCACTATAAACAAAAAAACAGCAACAATTCTGAAAAAAAAAATATATATTTTTCACATTCTGCTATATAACATTCCCCGAAAAAAAAAAGGTAAAAATCAAAATTTTTCATCCTTTCAGGTCAATTTGTTTTCTGCTACATATTTTTGAAAAAAAAAAAATTGCAATAAGAGTATTTTGATTGGTTTGCACAAAAGTTATCACGTCTACAAACTAGGGGAAAGATTTATGTCATTTTTATTTTATTTTTATTTTTTTACTAGTAATGGCGGCGATCTGCGATTTTTAGCAGGACTGCGACATAACTACGGGAAAGATTTATGTCATTTTTATTGTTTTTTTTTTTAAACTAGTAATGGCGGCGATCTGTGATTTTTTTTTTTTTTTTTTTGCGGGACTGCGACATTGCAGCGGACAGATCGGACCCCTAACTGACATTTTTGACACTTTTGGGGGGACCAGTGACATTACTACAGTAATCAGTGCTAAAAATATGCACTGTTACTGTAATTATGACACTGGCATCGAAGGGGTTAACCTAGTGGGTGATCAAAGGGTTAAATGTGAGCCTAGTGGATCATTTACTAACTGGGGGGGGGGGGGGCTTGTGAAATGACCATAGAGACATGTGATCCTATATAGAAGGATCATAGGGGCTCTGTGATCATTACAGAGAGAAGAACGGTCAGCTGTGATTACAACAGCTGACCGTCCTTCTCTCTCGCGGCTGCCGGCCCCGTGCATTGGCATCCCTGCGTTTGCCTCCCAGCACCAAGTGTGGGACCGACGTAGGGCTACGTCGGTTCGCTCAGGAGGGCCAGCCTGCCACAGTAAATGTGCGGCGGGCGGTCCGGAACGTGTTAAACAAAAATCATTTGATCTGTTATATGCGGCGAGAAAAATTTTCATGCCTGTTCTATCGGATAATTTTGCACGACCTGTCCTGATTGGCTCTCGAAAGCTTTGTACTGATGATCAGATTATCTTACGCTCCAATCACACCAATGTATGTTGCTTTTGAGCATTTCTGTAATGCTTTTTGCTGTGCTTTCCACGTTTTTATTTTTACCGCGATTTTGCTTTGATTTTACAGTGATTTGCAGGTTTTTATGCTTTTTTGGGGGGAAAATTTGTTGTTTGGCAGATTTTAAAAATGGCAGATTTAAAAAAATATCACGGTAAAAATGCACTACATGCTTTTCTGCAGCTGCTCCATTGAAGTCTATTGAACCAAAAAAGCAAAAAAAAAAAAAAAAAAGAACGGTTTTGCATTTAAAAAAGTCCCTGGCCCTTTCCAAAAACGCAAAGGTACAAAAATGCATTGATGTGAACGGGTTCCATAGGAACCCATGTTAAAAAAATGTCCTACACTTCTGCAAAAAGCATAAAAAAGCGCATTGGTGTGAATGGAGCCTTACGATCGCCTGATAGAACATCTTTGGGATGAATTAGAGTGGAGACTGCGAGCCAGGTCTTCTCATCCAACATCAGTGCCTGACCTCACAAAATTGCTTCTGGAAGAATGGTCAAACATTCCCATAGACACACTCCTAAACCTTGTGGACAGCCTTCCTAGAAGAGTTGAAGCTGTTATAGCTGTAAAGGGTGGGTCAACTCAATATTGAACCCTACGGAATAAGACTGGGGTGCCATTAAAGTTCATGTGTGTGTAAAGGCAGGCGTCCCAATACTTTTGGTAATATAGTGTACATACAGTAAGATTTTTAGATATCACTTTCTCCTCTGATCTCCCGCTACAGTCAGATCCACTGCAATGTTAAAACATCAATCTGGCAGAGCACCACCCCTGCGTCCTGTGGTTTACCACTATGGTTTTCACCCTCTACTTACCCTGAAGTGTTTCTCTTTGCCAACAACTTGTCTAAAGTCATGCTTTAGCCACTTAAACCACTAGCAGATGGCGATGCCACTTGGCGAACCACTAATTCCAAACAAAAAGATGGAGCCAAGATCCTGAAGGCCTCTCAGATTGCTCTAATTACATTTTTAGGCCCCATTCACAATTGCATATGGAACTGTTAGCAGTTACATGTGGGAGATCCAGCGGGGTTCCTAGGAAATGGCTGTGGGTGGTAGCCCCATTGAAATCAATATGAGGCCGACAGCTCCTGCTGGTAATCATGGCGGCTCACATGTAATCATTCATGGAACACCTGAGAATGACCGACTGTCCACTTACACTGACACTTTGTGGGACACTTTGTTGGATTGCCCACTTACACTGACACTTTGTGGGACACTTTGTTGGATTGCCCACTTACACTGACACTTTGTGGGAACCAGTGACAGTAATACAGTGATCAGTGCTAAAAATATACACAGTCACTGTACTAATGACAGGGGCTTGGAAGGGGTTGTGCATCTAGGGCGATCAAAGTGTTAACTGTGTGCCTAGCTAGTGTTTTACTGTACTATAAGTGGTGCTTTTACCCAGGGAAGTGATGGATTTTATTCCCTGCTTTCCTTAATGGAGACTATGGTTCATGCAGCTAACCCAGAGGCTGCTAGAAAGGTCCCGGGTGAAGTCCACTTGGTATCACCCCACCTGGGGCAGGAGCTAGTGCTGAAGAGAATACGTTGGCTTACAGTATATAGCTCCTTCTTCCTCTGCAGCCACCTGCTTCCTCTGCTGCCGGCGCCAGCTCCAAGCACTCTGATGCTCTGGGAATGGGGAGTTGGCAAGCCCAGATCCCAAACAACGGGTCTCCCCGAGCATGCACTTCCCTGGTTTGAGTTCACAGGCCACATCAGAGGTCCACATCGAAGGCCAAGGGTTGAGCACCCCTAGCTTAGATCTACTTTACAGTTTGCATATCTATGGCTAAATGTTGTATTTTGATGGGAGTTCAGTAAGCTATAGGGATCCTGTCCTGACAATTGTTACTTGGTCCTTGTCTTGAGGTCATTAGTTGACCACTATCCACATCTGTGCTGCTCCAAAACCAGCGCTGTCTGTACCATTATGTGATGGCACCCTCCAGCACTGGATGTGAGTTTCAACTGTGCCAACCAAGAGGCCTCCTGAGATGTTCCCTATAAGCCATCAATAACAAGGCTCAGAAATGTAAAAAGAACAAACTGTGCCAACCAAGAGGCCCCCTGAGATGTTCCCTATAAACCATCAATATCAAGGCTCCCCAATTTAAAAAAGCAAACTGTGCCAACCAAGAGGCCCCCTGAGATGTTCCCTATAAACCATCAATATCAAGGCTCCCCAATTTAAAAAAGCAAACTGTGCCAACCAAGAGGCCTCCTGAGATGTTCCCTATAAACCATCAATAACAAGGCTCCGCAATTTGGAAAAAAAAAAAAAAAAAACTGTGCCAACCAAGAGGCCTCCTGAGAGGTTCCCCATAAACCATCAATAACAAGGCACCCCAATTTAAAAAAACAAACTGTGCCAACCAAGAGGCCTCCTGAGATGTTCCCTATAAACCATCAATAACAAGGCTCCGCAATTTCAAAAAACAAACTTTGCCCACCAAGAGGGCTCATGAGATGTTCCCTATAAACCATCAATAACAAGGATCCGCAATTTGGAAAAAAAAAAAAAAAAAAACTGTGCCAACCAAGAGGCCTCCTGAGAGGTTCCCCATAAACCATCAATAACAAGGCACCCCAATTAAAAAAAAAAACAAACTGTGCCAACCAAGAGGCCTCCTGAGATGTTCCCTATAAACCATCAATAACAAGGCTCCGCAATTAAAAAGAAAAAAAAACTGTGCCCACCAAGAGGCCTCCTGAGATGTTCCCTATAAACCATCAATAACAAGGCTCCCCAATTTAAAAAAAACAAACTGTGCCACCAAGAGGCCTCCTGAGATGTCCCCTATAAACCATCAATAACAAGGCTCCCCAATTTAAAACAAAATAAACTGTGCCAACCAAGAGGCCTCCTGAGATGTTCCCTATAAACCATCAATAACAAGGCTCCCCAATTTAAAACAAAATAAACTGTGCCAACCAAGAGGCCTCCTGAGATGTTCCCTATAAACCATCAATAACAAGGCTCCCCAATTTAAAAAAAAAAACTGTGCCACCAAGAGGCCTCCTGAGATGTCCCCTATAAACCATCAATAACAAGGCTCCCCAATTTAAAACAAAATAAACTGTGCCAACCAAGAGGCCTCCTGAGATGTCCCCTATAAACCATCAATAACAAGGCTCCCCAATTTAAAACAAAATAAACTGTGCCAACCAAGAGGCCTCCTGAGATGTCCCCTATAAACCATCAATAACAAGGCTCCGCAATTTAAAAAAAAAAAACTGTGCCAACCAAGAGGCCTCCTGAGATGTTCCCTATACACTATAAATAACAAGGCTCCGCAATTTAAAAAAACAAACTGTGCCCACCAAGAGGCCTCCTGAGATGTCCCCTATAAACCATCAATAACAAGGCTCCGCAATTTAACCACTTTACCACCGGAGGATTTTGCTGTCCTATGTCTGGGCCACTTTTTGCGATTTGGCACTAAGCGACTTTGACTGACAATTGCGCGGTCATGCAATGCCATACCCAAACAAAATTTAAGTCCTTTTTTCCTACAAACAGAACTTTCTTTTGATGGTATTTGATCACCTGTGCGATTTTTACTTTTTGCGCTATAAACAAAAAAATGCGACAATTTTGAAAAAATAACAATATTTTTCAAATTTTTTTATATGAAATTCCCCCCCCCCCCCCAAAAAATGTAAAAATCAAAATTTGTTATCATTTTAGGCCAATTTGTTTTCTGATACATATATTTGGTAAAAAAAATCACAATAAGCGTATTTTGATTGGTTTGTGCAAAAGTTATTGCGTTTACTAACTAAGGGAAAGATTTATGTCGTTTTTGATGTTTTTTTTTTTTTTAACGAGTAATGGCGGCGATCTACGATTTTTTTGCGGGACTGCGACATTGCGGCGGACAGATCGGACCCTTGACTGACATTTTTGACACTTTTGGGGGTACCAGTACCACAGTAATCAGTGCTATACATATGCACTGTTACTGCAAAATGACACTGGCAGGGAAGGGGTTAACTTTATTGGGGAAGGAGGGGTTAAGTGTGTCCCTAGGGGCGTGCTTCTTACTGTGATTGGACATCGCTACTAGTGTAGGAACAGTGATCAACGGTCCTACATAGTAGAACCGTATGATCACCATTTCTACACAGGGGAGAATGACAGGCGGCTTGTTTATATTAGCCGCCTGCCTTTCTCCCTTCACGGAGGACGATCGCGAGTGACACACAGGGAACGAGCCGGGGTGGGCGCGTGCCTCCGCGGGCGCGCGCTCGCCCGCTATTGGCTCAAAAGCAACTGACAGGCTAGTGACGTACCCATACGTCACTTTGCCTGGCCGGGGCTGACCGCCGCAGTATATGTACTTGCGGCGGTTGGCAACCGGTTAAAAAAAAAAAACTGTGCCCACCAAGAGGCCTCCTGAGATGTCCCCTATAAACCATCAATAACAAGGCTCCGCAATTTAAAAAAGCGAAATCTACAAATCTTCATCAATATTCAAAACGCAAACTCGAGATGGAGTTCAGACAAATGTTCCCACAGCTCATCTGCATGGCGAGGGCGACAAAACACAGACTATTTGGCTTTGTCTCTGTTTGGCCCGCAGGGGTCACTCATTATTTCTACAAACCCATGCAAAACCTTTCAAAAATCAGCAAACACAAAACAATAGAAGCCCTGATTGACACAACGGCATCAGGAGACCTCCTGTGTCTGGGGCAAACCAACGGAGAATATAGTAGGTGACCATTTATTCTGTGTAAGAGACACATCATATGTTTATTATGGTTAGTGAGACCCTGTCGACTTGCCCTATTTAGTAAAGTAACAGGGTCTCTTTAAGCAGTTCTGGACATTGGACATCATATACAAAGCCAAAAAATAATCTAATTAATTATATATATATATATAAAGTGGCACTAGAGGGATGTATAATAAAATATAAGATTAGCAAAATATCATACAAAAATAAGTAAGTCCATTATTTATTTTTATATTTTATTTATTTTTATTTTTTTTTCTATATTATTATTATTATTATTATTTTATTTCTGATTTTCTATTCATTATCATTATAAAAAAAATAAATAAAACAAAAAAATAAAAAACATGTCATACTTACCTGCTTTGTGTAATGGTTTTGCACAGAGATCCTCCTCTTCTCGGGTCTCTCGCCTGTCGAGTGCAAGCAGCTTGCAATGGTAGCACCCGGGCAGGCGTGCTTGAGAGCTGCAGCTCTGTGTGTCAATTCAGACACAGAGCAGCGGCTTGGCCCCTCCCTCTCCTGATTGGCTTAGTGGCTGTAATTGAGAGCAGCGGAAGCCAATGAGTCAAAGAGGCAGAGTCCCCAGAGAGCCGAGGTACTCGTGCACATCGCTGGATTGAGAGGGGGCTGTGGTAAGTATTGGGCCTCATGCACACAGGGCGTTAGAAAAAAAATAGCTGCAGAGCCACTGCTAACACCAGGAAAAAGCAGCGGTAAAAACTTGCTTTTAGTAGCTTTTTCCTTTGGCGTTAATGCACGTTTAGCCATGTTAACTTTTAGCAGCGTTTTTCTACCTCTATTCAAAATCAATGGTTGCCTATGAGCCCATTGATTTGAATAGAAGTCGCATCCAAGTCGGATCAGGATGACCCGACTTGTGATGCGACTTGCGCTCTGAGGATCTTGAAGGGTAACTCCATGCCAAAATGGGGGAAAAAACGGCGTGGGGGTCCCCCCCAGGTTCCAAACCAGGCCCTTTGGGTCTGGTATGGATTTTGAAGGGAGCCCCACGCAAAAAAAACAGCATGCCCCCCCCCCCCTAAATTCATATCAGACCCTTATCCGAGCATTCAGGTCAGGAAAGGGGAGGGGACGAGCGAGCGGCCCCACCCCCTCCTGGACCATACCAGGCCACATGCCCTCAACATGGGGGGGTGGGTGCTTTGGAGAGGGGGGGGGCTCTGCACCCCCCCCCCCTCCCAAAGCACCTTGACCCCATGTTGATGAGGACAAGGGCCTCTTCCAGACAACCCTGGGCGGTGGTTGTGGGGGTTTGCGGGCAGGGGGCTTATCGGAATCTGGACGCCCCCTGTAACAAAGGGGGCCCCCCAGATCCTGGACCCCCTCTCTATGTGAATGAGTATGGGGTACATTGTACCCCTACCCATTCACCCCACAAAAGGCAGTGTAGTGTAAATAATGACAAATGACAGTTTGGAGAAGTCCTTTATTAGAAATCTTCCTCCAGTCTTCTCCCTCCGATCTTCTCCCTCTGGTTTCCTTTCTCCAGTCTTCTCCCTCTGGTCCTCCTCGATGTCTCCCATGATTATGCCGCCTCCGCTGTTTTCAGCATTGTGTCAGATGACGACACAATAGGGTGGGGTCTCCGAGTGATGTCACCGGGTGGCCACGCCCCTGTGGCTCTATAGGAAGCTGAAAAAAGCGGAGCCGGCATAATCACGGGAGACATCGTCGGAGGAGGACCGGAGGAAGACTGGAGAAAGAAGACCAGAGCATCTACTTTTTCAGCTGTTTTTTTTTTGTATGTATTTGTGCTTATTTTCGCGCATGCGTGCATTTGCACGCAAATGCGCAGAAACTTATTCTCGCGTTCTTGCACATTTTGTAAATTGCCATTTGCGCGCATGAGGCGTAAATTACTGACCAAAAATGCAGATTTTTATATTTTGTTTTTACTGAAGAATGCACAGCGCTCGTTTATGCGCCTGTGTGCATAGGCACATTACAATTAATGGGCTGTATTTTAGCTCAGTAAAAAAAAAGATGTACTGAGCTTTTTCAAGCTGCAGTGTGCAAGAGGCCTAACGCTGGTCCTCAGAATGTTTTTTTTTTTTTTGAAGCTTAAAAACGCCTATGCCACTTACAGCTGCAAAACGCATGAGGCCATAAGATAACATGGAGTTTTTAAGTTGCAAAAAAAATCATCTGACGCTCCTAAAAGCAGCTGCAAAAATGCCCTGTGTGCATGAGGCCTTAAAGGGGGGGGGGGGGGCTGTTGCACACAGAAGGTTTTTTTACCTATGCATAGAATGCATGCAGGTAAAAAAAAACCTTGATCCCTTAGAACCAATGTATTCAAAGAATACATTAGTAAAAGAAACGTTATAACCACTTTGACTCATTCTTAACCTTCACTAATGCCTCGTTTCCACTGAGCGGAACGGTTCAGTTCGGTACAGTTTGGAAGGGTTAGAATGGTCCGGTCTATTCAGGTGAGCGTTTCCACTGCAAGTCGGGCCACCAGGGACCATGCGGGGTTTACACCAAATGAGGTGTTTGTTTTGCTCTTTCATTTGATGTGAGCATTGATGGTTTCCTGTCCACCAATCAGTGGACTCTATCGTGTGACGCCAGTAGCTCCGCCCTAACCGTACCGTACCATTTCCTATGGCCCTACATCTGAAGCAGGACCAGGAATGGTGCGGTTTGGTTCGGTTGTATGGGCCGCTTTCATAATGGAAACACTCAAATTAGCGTACCGTACCAAACCGACCCGAACCGATCCGCTCAGTGGAAACGAGGCATTATATTTTACAGCTGATCTTTTTATTTCTATTCTTTATCTATTTGATATTTAAACTTTGTCATTTTTATTTAATTTGTTTAATATTTTTTTTTTTAGTGTCGCACGTAGGCCTCTTGCACACGATACTCCTGTTTGAGTATCTCCTTTTTCAGCCGTAATTTTTGTCTAATTGCAAAGCGCGCATTTGCGCATATTTTCACGCATTTTCGTGCATATGCGTTCGCGCAACGTGGCATGGCTGTTGGTGCCAGACAGGCTGGTCTGAGTATTTAAAAAGTTGCTGATCTACTGGGATTTTCACGCACAACCATCTCTCGGGTTTACAGAGCATGGTCCGAAAAAGATAAAATAACCAGTGAGTGGCAGGTGTGTGGAGGAAAATGTCTTGTTGATGTCAGAGGAGAATGGGCAGACTGGTTCCAGATGATAGAAAGGCAACAGTAACTCAAATAACCACTCGTTACAACCAAGGTATGCAGAATACCATCTCTGAACGCACAACATATTGAAACTTGAAGCAGATGGGCTATAGCAGCAGAAGACCACTGTGGGTACCACTCATGGTAGTTAAGAACAGGAAACTGAGGCTACAATTCACACAGGATCACCAAAATTGGACAACAGAAGACAGGAAAAATATTGCCTGGTCTGATGAGTCTCAATTTCAGATGGTAGGGTCAGAATTTGGCATAAACAACATGAAAGCATGGATCCATCTTGCCAACAGTTCAGGCAGGTGGTGATATAATGGTGTGAGGGATATTTTTTTGGCACACTTTTGGCCCCTTAGCACCAATTGAACATCATTAAACCCCACGGCCTACCTGAGTATTGTTGCTGACCATGTCCATCCCTTTATGACTACAGTGTCCCCATCTTCTGATGGATCCTTCCAGCAGGATAATGCACCATGTCACAAAGCTCCAATCATCTCACTACTGGTTTCTGTAACATGACAATGAGGTCACTGTACTCCAATGGCCTCCACAGTCACCACATCTCATCCAATAGAGCACCTTTGTGGATGTGGTGAAATAGGAGATTCTCATCATGGATGTGCAGCCGACAAATCTGCAGCAACTGTGTGATGCTATCATGTCACTATGGACCAAAATCTCTGAGGAATGTTTCCAACACCTTCTTGAATCTATGTCATAAATAATTAAGGCGGTTCTGAAGACAAAAGGGGGTCCAAACCTGTACTAGCAAGGTGTACCTAATAAAGAGGCCAGTGAGTGTCTATATATATATATATATATATATATATATATATATATATATATACTGTATATGTACCTGTATGTATGTATGTATGTATGTATGTGTGTATATATATATATATATGTGTGTATGTATATATATATATATATGTATACATATATATTGTGTATACGTATATTGGTATCTAAGTATGAATCCAATTTTGCATACACTATGGAGGAGCCTTTGTATTGTTTATTGTAATACATTCCCATACATATTGTTCGAAAGAACGAATGTTGCTGACCACAAAAGTTCTAATTCCAGATGAAACTTTTCCTGACACATGCACATTACAATAAGTATGACTGAGGACCACATTAAAGCTGAAAACACATGGCTAGATTTTCATTTAAATGTTTGTATGGAAATAATTTGTCAGAACATTCTTTCTTGCCATCGATGAGTCAACTAATTTAATCGAAAGTCCTTAAAGTAGAACTATAGACAAAAATGTTCTTTTCATTTTGGAAAGAGTAAGGGAGGGTTATGACCCCTGTCATTTTTTATTTTTTTGCCATTTCTGTTCCACTGGGGAAATTTCCCTTCACTTCCTGTCCCATAACCAAATCAGGAAGTGAGAGGAAATCCCGTCAAAGTGAGGGAACTCCGGGTGTCACCAGGGTCACTAGAACTAGATTTCCCCTCTATTACTTTTCTGGGGACAACCCAAAATTTGGTATTTTTCTTTTACTTTCACTTTTGAGGATACCAGTAAACATTTTGATGATACCAGTAAACAAGACAAAAAAAAGAGGGTGGTGAACGGGGGCACAGACAGCAATAAAAACCAGACAGGTATTCTAAACCTTCTCAACTCTATCCAAAACTACAAAAAGATTTACCTTTAGGCCCCTTTCACACGTTCTGACCAATTGGGTCTCCCTGTCTGCCGATCGGGCCACCCATTGACCCATTGGCATGTGTCCGCTGAAACCCGCCTAGCATCCGATCTGGCAAAATCTGAAAACAGATGTTTGGCAATACGTTCAACCATCCGTTCAGTGGGTCGGATCAGATTGGATTGGATGAAAATGGACAGGCTGTCCGTTTTAATCCAATCTCCCCATAGAGGAGAGCAGAACTCTGACAGCTCAGTCTCTGCACAGTGAGCGGAGACGGACCTGTCATCAGCCTGCTCAGAGAGGATCAACAGAACAAGCGGAGTCCGTCCAAACGAATTGGCCCCGTGTGTAAGGGTCCTAAGTTATACTTTACCATTTTGTCCATTTTGTATCCCTTTTAGGGAGACCCCTCCCCTACGTGTGATTGTGGGTGGAGTTTAGGATCTTATATAGTCTGGTGTGGGTGAGGCTCTGGGCAGAAGGGGGATGGGAACAGGCTACCCCTGACTTACGCTATGGAGCCTGGAGAGCAGAAGGTTTTTTGGGCCTAGGCCCGGAAAGAGGCTCCATGTGAGGATCAACTATAGGGTGAGAATATGGAAGATGGCCGTATTTTAAAAGTTTGTGTTGGTGACACTGATGTGTTCTGCACTACTACTCGGGGAATGTCAAGTTATTGATAAGACATAAAAAAAAAAAAAAATTGCAGAGGTGATCAAATACCACCAAAAGAAAGCTCTATTTGTGGGAAAAAAGGACATCAATTTTAGTTTGGTACAGCGTCGCACAACCGCGTAATTTTCTGTTAAAATAACGCAGTGCTGAACTGCGAAAAATGGCCCAGTCATTAAGGGGGCAAAGAAGTGGTTAACTGACAATTGCGCGGTCGTGCGACGCTGTATCCAAATAAAACTGTCCTTTCTTTTCCCACAAATAGAACCTTTTTTTGATGGTATTTAACCACCTCTTTGGTTTTAAATGTTTGTGCTATAAACAAAAGAGCGACAAAAGAAAAAAAGACCGACAATTTTGAAAAAAGAAAAACAACATTTTTTTCTTTCTGCTATAAAACATATCCAATAAAAAAATGTAAAAAAATCAAATTTCAAAGTTATAGTGTCTACAAACTATGGGATAAATTTATGGAATTTAAATTTTTTTAATCTTTTTTTACTAGTAATGGCGGCGATCAGCGATTTTTACATTGCGGCAGACAAATCTGACATTAGGTGACAATTTTTGGGGACCTGTGACACCAATACAGTGATCAGTGCAAAAAAAAAAAAAACGCACTGTCACTGTACTACACAGGTGATCAAATACCACCAAAAGAAAGCTCTATTTGTGGGAAAAAAAGGACATCAATTTTATTTTGATACAGCGTCGCACGACCGCGCAATTTTCCATTAAAGTAACGCAGTGCCGGATCGCAAAAAATAATCTGGTCATTAAGGGGGCAAATCCTTCGAGCTCAGAAGTGGTTAAAGTGAATGGGACTGTCGGTGAGTTAACAGTGGGTCAGAGGAGGAGCTGCTGCGGGACAGAGATGACAGTTGTTCTACAAAAATTATGATTTAATTCGAGTTGATTTAAATCAAGCCTTTTTACTAGTGATTTAAATCATGATTTAAACGAAGATTTAAATCGACTTGATTTAAATCAAATCCACCCTGATAGGAAGCAGGTTGAAAGAGAGGCCCGGAGTAAAGGAGAGAAGAGACATGGATGGAGGGCCGGCATTACAGGGGTTAAAGGGGTTTGGGACAAGGAGGGGTTTTCAGCCCAATATAAGTGGTGGGACTTTTAATTGGTGTTTTGGCCAGGAAGGGGTGGAGCTATAGGGAGAGGTCAAGTTAGGGACCTCAGGAAGTCTTCAGCCAGAGGAAAGCTGCATTGGAGAATATTTCCCACCCTCCCTCCCATTTTCTTGTATTTTCTTGTTTTTTTCTGACTTTTGGTTTTGCGGTCCACCGCCCTTGTTTATGGTTTTTGTTTTAACAGAGGCTTTCTTCTTTTGGGGTGGTTCTTTGTCATGGCAGCAAGCGGGGTACAAGGTCCTGGTAGGTTAGTATGGTGCAAACTTATACTTGGTAGGGACCCGTCTGAGGTACGGCTCCCTGATGGTGCAAACCTATACTTGGTAAGGACCCGTCTGAGGTACGGCTCCCAGATGGTGCAAACCTATACTTGGTAGGGACCCGTCTGAGGTACGGCTCCCTGATGGTGCAAACTTATACTTGGTAGGGACCCGTCTGAGGTACGGCTCCCTGATGGTGCAAACCTATACTTGGTAAGGACCCGTCTGAAGTACGGCTCCCTGATGGTGCAAACTTATACTTGGTAGGGACCCGTCTGAGGTACGGCTCCCAGATGGTGCAAACTTATACTTGGTAGGGACCCGTCTGAGGTACGGCTCCCAGATGGTGCAAACTTATACTTGGTAGGGACCGGTCTGAGGTACGGCTCCCTGATGGTGCAAACTTATACTTGGTAGGGACCCGTCTGAAGTACGTCTCCCAGATGGTGCAAACTTATACTTGGTAGGGACCCGTCTGAGGTACGGCTCCCTGATGGTGCAAACCTATACTTGGTAAGGACCCGTCTGAGGTACGGCTCCCAGATGGTGCAAACCTATACTTGGTAGGGACTCGTCTGAAGTACGGCTCCCTGATGGTGCAAACTTATACTTGGTAGGGACCCGTCTGAGGTACGGCTCCCTGATGGTGCAAACCTATACTTGGTAGGGACCCGTCTGAGGTACGGCTCCCAGGTGGTGCAAACTTATACTTGGTAGGGACCCGTCTGAGGTACGGCTCCCTGATGGTGCAAACCTATACTTGGTAAGGACCCGTCTGAGGTACGGCTCCCAGATGGTGCAAACCTATACTTGGTAGGGACTCGTCTGAAGTACGGCTCCCTGATGGTGCAAACTTATACTTGGTAGGTACCCGTCTGAGGTACGGCTCCCTGATGGTGCAAACTTATACTTGGTAGGGACCCGTCTGAGGTACGGCTCCCTGATGGTGCAAACTTATACTTGGTAGGGACCCGTCTGAGGTACGGCTCCCTGATGGTGCAAACTTATACTTGGTAGGGACCCGTCTGAGGTACGGCTCCCAGATGGTGCAAACCTATACTTGGTAGGGACTCGTCTGAAGTACGGCTCCCTGATGGTGCAAACTTATACTTGGTAGGTACCCGTCTGAGGTACGGCTCCCTGATGGTGCAAACTTATACTTGGTAGGGACCCGTCTGAGGTACGGCTCCCTGATGGTGCAAACTTATACTTGGTAGGGACCCGTCTGAAGTACGGCTCCCTGATGGTACAAACTTATACTTGGTAGGGACCCGTCTGAGGTACGGCTCCCTGATGGTGCAAACCTATACTTGGTAGGGACCCGTCTGAGGTACGGCTCCCAGATGGTGCAAACTTATACTTGGTAGGGACCCGTCTGAGGTACGGCTCCCTGATGGTGCAAACCTATACTTGGTAAGGACCCGTCTGAGGTACGGCTCCCAGATGGTGCAAACCTATACTTGGTAGGGACTCGTCTGAAGTACGGCTCCCTGATGGTGCAAACTTATACTTGGTAGGGACCCGTCTGAGGTACGGCTCCCTGATGGTGCAAACCTATACTTGGTAGGGACCCGTCTGAGGTACGGCTCCCAGATGGTGCAAACTTATACTTGGTAGGGACCCGTCTGAGGTACGGCTCCCTGATGGTGCAAACCTATACTTGGTAAGGACCCGTCTGAGGTACGGCTCCCAGATGGTGCAAACCTATACTTGGTAGGGACTCGTCTGAAGTACGGCTCCCTGATGGTGCAAACTTATACTTGGTAGGTACCCGTCTGAGGTACGGCTCCCTGATGGTGCAAACTTATACTTGGTAGGGACCCGTCTGAGGTACGGCTCCCTGATGGTGCAAACTTATACTTGGTAGGGACCCGTCTGAAGTACGGCTCCCTGATGGTACAAACTTATAATTGTAGGGACCCGTCTGAGGTATGGCTCCCAGTAGTTGGTATGTTGGTACCTGCGACTGGTTGTCTCCAAGCCGGTGCTGTGGTGGCTGGAGGCCTAATGAAGTCGGACGCAGGTACCTCCTTCTTTGATGCCTAACGGAACCTTGAGGCTCCAGTAAAAAACTGGGTTTAACGTGTTATTTATCTGTTATGTATACAGTTTTTTAATAAAAGGCTGCTATGGCCATTTAAATCCAACCGTTGGGCATGTGGTTATTTATAATGGAGGAGGAGAGTGATGGTCAGAGCAGAATGGAGACAAATCATCTTTAATCCCCTAGTCATGGTAATGGCTGTCATGCAGCCCAGAGGAGCTTCTAGAGGGGACGCCGAGGAAGACCACTCAATATTGAAGTCAGCCCACATGGCCAACATACCGTTTTGCTTTAAATGAAAAGATAATGTTCTGATAATGTTCTGTCCTATGTGCGAGGAGTGGTTGTGTACTATATGACGATGATCTGGTCTCTGAGGAACTTTCAGCTCTGTTCTCAGAAGCGTGGAGCAGGGTACAATGACTCAGGAGCCTCTGATATCTCTATTCTGTGAGATCATCAGCCTAATGATTGCAATAAACATTCTCCTTGTGACACCACCATCACGTTGTCCTGGGTTTAAAGGCTCTTTACTGACTCACTCTTGTTTGCTTGTTATCAATTCCCAGCAAGATTGCGTCTTAATCTTTTCCCATACACAGAAAAGAGGCCAACGCTAAGAAATAAAATCCATCAAAGAGTCGTTTCTGTAATATGAAGGCTTTAGAATGATGAGGGCCCATTTACGCAGGTGCTCCATCAATCCATTTTTGACCTGGTGGAGTGGATCAAAAACTGACTACAATGTATCCCTATGGGCGGCTGGATGTAAACGGTTGTGCAACCGTTTATATCCGGGTTTGTTCAAGTTTGTCAGACCGAATGCATTAAGTTTGGGTCCAGGTCTGCTTTTTTGGACCTGGATGGGTGTAAACATACGAGGGTTCCCATATGGAAGAAAAATATATTTCCAATATATTTAGGGATATTTTTTTAGAAATATATTGAATATGGCCACAATTGTAGCATTTCAAATATATTTCCAATATATTTTGGGGAAAAATGAATTTTTTTTTAAAAAATATATTTTAAATATATTTTTCTTCCTTGTGGGTTGTACTGATAGTAATGCAAAAGTGGGCATTTTTTTGTTTCGGGTTTGGGCGTGCATGCGCCGCTGGTGAACCACTTCTGCTGTGATTGGACACAGCAGTAGCCAATCAGCGGGTCCGTCCAACCCCATGTTCGCCAGTACCTGGCGATCATTTCTGAGAGAGGCAGAACGGCAGTCTGCCTATGTAAACAAGGCAGATCGCCGTTCTGTCAGATGGGAAGATGGAGATCCTGTGTTCCTGCTAAGCAGGAACACGGATCTCTGTCTTCCCCCAGTCAAAGCACCTTCCCCACACAGTTGGAAAGCACTCCCAAAGAACCCCTTCTTTGCCAGTGTCATTAGTACAGAGACTGTGCATTTTCTTTTAGCACTGATCTCTATATTGGTGTCACAGGTTCCCAAAAAGTGTCACTTCCATGTCAGATTTGTCTGCCGCAATGTAAAAAAAAATCGCTAATCGCCGCCATTAGTAGTAAAAAGATTTAAAAAATTTAAATTCCATAAATATATCCCATAGTTTGTAGACGCTATAACTTTGAAATTAGATTTTTTACATTTTTTTATTGGATATGTTTTATAGCAGAAAGAAAAAAATATTGTTTTTCTTTTTTCAAAATTGTCGGTCGTTTTTTCTTTTGTCGCTCTTTTGTTTATAGCGCAAGACTTTAAAACCAAAGGTGTGATTAAATACCACCAAAAAAAAGTTCTATTTGTGGGAAAAAAAGGACATCAGTTTTTTTTGGGTACAGCATCGCACGACCGCGCAATTGTCAGTTAGCAACCTCTGGATCGGAAGAATTTGCCCCCTTAATGACCAGGCCATTTTTTGCGATTCGGCACTGTGTTATTTTAACGGACAATTGCGCGGTTGTGCGATGCTGTACTTAAATAAAATTGATGTCCTTTTTTTCCCACAAATAGATCTTTCTTTTGGTGGTATTTGATCACCTGTGCGATTTCTATTTTTTGCACTATAAACAAAAAAAGAGCGACAATTCTGAAAAAAATATATATATTTTTCACTTTCTGCTATATAACATTCCCAAAAAAAGAAACATTTAAAAATCTAAATTTTTTAACATTTTAGGCCCATTTGTTTTCTGCTACATATTTTTGGTAAAAAAAAATCACAATAAGCGTATTTTGATTGGTTTGCGCAAAAGTTATCGCGTCTACTAACTACAGAAAAGATTTATGTCATTTTTATATATTTATTTTTTTTACTAGTAATGGTGGCGATCTGCGATTTTTAGTGGAACTGCGACATTGCGGCAGACAGATCAGACCCCTAACTGACATTTTTGACACTTTTGGGGGGACCAGTGACATTACTACAGTAATCAGTGCTAAAAATATGCACTGTAATAATGACACTGGCAGGGAAGGGGTTAACACTGTGGGTGATCAAGGGGTTAAATGTGAGCCTAGGGTAGGGATTCTAACTAGGGGGAGGGGGGCTTATGGAATGACCATAGAGACCTGTGATCATATACAGAAGGATCACAGGCACTCTGTGATCATTCCAGAGAGAAGAACGGTCAGCTGTGTTTACAATAGCTGACTGTTCTTCTCTCTCAGCGGGGAGTCTCCGCTGCCGAGTGGGGGCGGGAGTGCGCCGGCGGCGGCGTTGCGTTTGCCCCCTAGCTGCAGGCGCGTGACTGACTTAGCCCTAAGTCGGTTCGCGCAGGAGGGGCTGCCTGCCGCAGTATATCCGCGGTGGGCGGTCCAGAATCGGTTAAAGTAACGCAGTGCCGTTTTGCAAAAAATGGCCTGGTCATGAAGGGGGGTAAACCTTCTGGAGCTGAAGTGGTTAATGTAGAACTTGGAAGAAGGTAGTAGGAAAGAGGGTTAGGGGTCTCAGATACCAGTAGCTGACTTACAGACTCCTTGCATAACTCCCAACTGTCCCGTATTCAGAACAAAGTCCCTCTGTCCCTCATTAAGCCCTCATTTTGGTCTGATCCATAGAATTGTATATAAAATGCACTTTTTATCTTTCAAAAAAGCATTATCCAGTGCTAAACCTTTCATCCAATTTCTAAATTGCTGCATTTGTAAATATCAAAAGCCAATATAAAGAAATAATACTGGTAAAAAAAAAAAAAAGCAATTGTGGGTTTAACTAGTTCTATTTCTCCTCCCAATTCTCCTTTAAGGGGGCGTGACAGGGGGTGTGTCCTATGACTACATACTTTTGCTAATAGGTGTCCCTTGTTCCCATATCAAAAAGTTGGGAGGTGTCCAAACCGTCCTCTCCGCTCCTCTCAAGACCTCCTACTCTCAAGCTCCCTTGTCTCCTCCTCCCATGCTTGTCTCCAGGATTTCTCCAGAGCCTCTCCTATTCCCTGGAACTCTGTACCTCCAACCTGTCTGGCTGTCTCCTTCTCTAGCTGCCTTCAGGCTATCCTTGAAAACTCATCTCTTCAGGGAAGCCTCCTCCAACAAATTTTTTACCTCTTCCATCAGCTCATTCCCCACAGTCACAACCTTTTGTAATACCTACCCCACCCTATTAGATTGTAAACTCTTCTGAGCAGGGCCTTCTTAATCCTTTTGTATTTTATTGTATTGTAACTGTATTGTCTCCCTTTTATATTGTAAAGCGCTGCGTAAACTGTTGACGCTATATAAATCCTGTATTATAATAATAATAAAAGGGTAAAAATAAAACCTTTGTGGCTCACGGCCAAAGTTAAAAAACTATAAATAATAAGAAAAGTGTTTAAAAAATATCAAAAATGAAGGAACACTATCATTGTTTAATTGTTACAAATAATATAACAGATAGTGTAAAAAAAGGAAATCAGGGATGCAAAAATTCAAAATGAAAGACAGATTGCAAAAGATAGTATGACAAACGCCAAAAAATTATTCAAATATATTAATAGTAAAAAGGATAGGTCTGAGCATGTAGGTTCTTTACAAAATAATCAGGAGTGGGTGACTGGGGACAAAGAGAAGGGAAATTTATTAAATACTTTCTTCAGCTCTGTGTATACAAAGGAGCATGGGGGAGCTCATGACCGTAATGAGGATGGTATTGACACAGCCCCAAATGATCCACAATGGCTCGAAAGTGATATGGTCCAGAAATATTTAGACAGAATAAGGGTGGATAAAGCGCCTGGACCAGATGGTATCCACCCACGCATCCTAAAAGAATTGAGCGCTGTAATTTCTAAGCCTTTGTTTCTAATTTTTAGGGACTCGTTAAGGACTGGAATAGTACCACTGGATTGGCGTAGGGCCAATGTGGTGCCTATATTTAAAAAGGGATCAAAGTCTTTGCCAAGTAACTATAGACCTGTTAGTTTAACTTCTATAGTCGGGAAGATACTGGAGAGTTTAAGAAAAGACCACATACTGTAGATGAGATCTTGCAAGAAAAAATATTTTAAGCAACAGACAGCACGGATTCATGAAAGACAGAAGTTGTCAAACAAACCTGATTTCTTTTTATGAGGAGGTAAGTAAAACCTTGGACAGAGGGGTGGCTGTGGACGTAGTATACTTGGATTTTGCAAAAGCGTTTGACACAGTTCCCCACACACGGCTAATGTGTAAGGTAAAGTCTACAGACTTGGAAAGATCAGTTTGTAAATGGATGGAAAATTGGCTAAAAGATAGAAAGATAGAATTCAGAGAGTAGTAGTTAATGATTCTTACTCTGAATGGTCAGTGGTGTACCCCAAGGTTCAGTGTTGGGACCCATACTTTTTAATACCTTTATAAATGATATTGGGTCTGGGATTAAACGTACTATTTGAGTCTTTGCAGACTTTGGAATGGAATAACTTCCTTACAGGATGTCTCCAACTTACAAGCTGACCTCAATGCACTGTTTTATAGGGCAATTATGTGGTAAATGAGGTTTAATGTTGATAAATGTAAAGTTATGCACTTGGGAGCTAAGACTATGCATGCATCATACATACTAGGGGGAGTAGAACTGGGGGAATCCATAGCAGAGAAGGATCTGGGTATTCTGGTAGATCATAAGTTTAATAATAGCATGCAATGCCAAGCTGCGGTTTCCAAAGCAAAGTCCTTTCTTGTATTAGGAGAGGCGTGGACTCCTGAGAGAGAGACATCATTTTGCCCCTGTACAAATCATTAGTAAGACCTCATCTGGAATATGCAGTTCAGTTTTGGGCACCGGTTCTCAAAAAGGATATCGGGGAACTGGAGAAAGGGCAGAGAAGAGCAACCAAACTGATAAGAGGCATGGAGGAGCTCAGCTATAAGGAATGATTAGAGGAACTGAATGTATTCTGTCTTGAGAAGAGGAGATTAAGGGGGGATATGATCAACATGCACAAATACATAAGGGGTCCATATAGTGAACTTGGTGTTGACTTATTCACTTTAAGGTCAACACAGAGGACAAGGGGGACACTCTTTACATCTAGAAGAAAAGAGATTTCGTCTTCAAATACAGAAAGGTTTTTTCACAGGAAGAGCTGTGAAAATGTAGAATAGACTCCCTCCAGAGGTGGTTCTGGCCAGCTCAGTAAATTGCTTTAAAAAAGGCCTGGATTCTTTCCTAGGTGTACATAATATAAATGGGTACTAATATTTATAGGTGAAGTTGATCCAGGGAATATCCGATTGCCTCTCGGGGGATCAGGAAGGAATTTTTTTCCCCTGCTGTTGCAGATTGGATCATGTTTTGCTGGGGTTTTTTCGCCTTCCTCTGGATCAACTAGGTGTATAGGATTGTGTATATGGGATTGTATAGTTGTGTTTTCTTTTTTGTTTTTTATTGGTTGAGTTAGATGGATTTGTGTCTTTTTCCAAAAGGGCTTTCTCCTCACCTTTGAAGATATTTCCTAAAACTTCCTGTAGTGTCTCTGGCACAGGAAGTGAAAGATCTGCCAAACAAGACACAGGAAACAAAAGGGGTTTTAACCTTTCCACTGCCACCATCATAAGGCTTACGCTAGAGGCAGCATGGGCTATTGAACATATTGTAGCTATGTTGGAGTGTGAGCAAGCACAGGGAGAACATGCAAACTCCATGCAGGTAGTGCTGTGGTTGAGATTCGAACCGATGACCCCAGTGCTGCAATGCAGAAGTGCTAACCACTAAGTTAGGAATACATACATGAATCACTTTAATTGTTAAATAAGAAATTGTGGACGCTTCCCAGACTGGCCCTCTCATCTCCTCTATACAGCCCTGTAAGCAGCATCCATGTCAATAACACACGGGTCCCTCTCCATAGACAGAGCTTGGCTGTGACCTTCCTGTAGGTCAGGACAACAATGGCAGGACGCGAGCCTGAGGGAACAAGCTGGACAGTCAGCGCTCTCGCTTACCATTACCATTCTATATGAATATCTCCCGCTGCTTACTCTTCTACTGATAATGCAGACACACATCGCAAACAACCCCCATCCCTACCCAGCTGCCAGATGCTCACTGTCCACCGACAGAGTCATCATCGGCATCTAAAGTAACGTCCTTCGTATGTCAGGCAGAGCTAATGTGTCAAAATAAGTAGCACACCATAAAGCATCTATATGAGAAAAATAAACTAATGGTATGTGTGCACATAGAGGGGTTCAATCAGTTTTTATTCCTTATGACCCTTTTCATTCTAAAAACAGGAAGATATGGGCAGCACAGTGGCTTGGTGGTTAGCATTTCTGCCTAGCAGCACTGGGGTCCTGTGTTCATCCCAACCACAACTTCTTGGTACTCCGGCTTTCTCCCACACTTCAAAAACATGGTGGTTGGGTAATTGGCTCCTGTCTAAGGCTACATTTACACTCTGTGTGTGTCGGATACACATGCAAATCGCGCCCTTTCTCGACACGCCGATATATCGAGGGCCGATCTGCACTTTCCCCGATATATCGGAATCGGCCCCGGAGGTTACTGATATTGCCGATGTTTCGGCGAGTGCTTGTACCGGAGTGATGCCTGCAGCTAGTGGCATCACCCCGGTACCGGCGTCCATAGCCGACGGTCGGCTGTCTTGTAATCTCAACCGATGCGGCTGAGAAGCCGCTCTGCTGTCATTACAAGGAGCGGGAGGGGACGTCCCCCTCCCGCTGCCTTCCGTGGCTTGCCCGGGTCTCCCGTCCCACCGGGAGACCCTGGAAACCAGCCTGCACGGCCGCCGAAGACCCAATCAAAGCCGCATTCGGCTCTGATCGGGTCTCCATGCAAAAACCCGGAAGTGATGTAATGACATCACTTTCGGGTACTAGGTGCCAGATTTAAAAAAATGACAGCATTCAAAACAGCCAAACTTGGCACTTTGAACGCTTTTAAGTGCAGAGGAGGGGTTTGGGTTCTTTTAGACTCCCAGATCCCTCCACAAGAGTACCTGTCAAGTAAAAAAATAAAAATGTTTTTAAATGTACGAAACTATCAGCCCATATCGGCTGATACCAATACGCGATGACCAAAATATCGGTATCGGCAATTAAAAAAACTATATCGGTCAATCCCTACCGCTTAGCAAACATGCAGCGGTGCCATGGTACTGCACAGCGATGCAGCGTGATTTTGCAAAAGGGTCTGCGACTCCCTTTGCGCGTTTTCTGCGCATACGGCAGCCCACTAAAATGAATGAGCTGCCCTATATGTGACGCGCGGGAACGCACAGGTAGCACGTGGAAACCCATTGGCCCTAATATATGTATTAACAAAAAAGAGAGGGTTATCTGTGCTTGGAACTTCTATCAGCAGCCAAGCACTATAACCCAGATACTAGGCACATAAACAATTCATAATCAAAGTGCGGCGATGTGCATGTATAAGGCCTCTTTCACACTTGTGCATCTTGTCCTGCGACTTGGGACTGCAAATTCACATGACAAGTCGTACTTCTTGATTTCCAATGAGTACCGTTCATATCTGTGCGACTTCAAGTTGCAAGAACTTCAAAGTAGTCCCTGCACTACTTTGGTCCAACTTTGATGCGTTTTGCGGCTCCATAGACATAGGCATTGCTTCAAGTCCAGTAAAAATCGTGACAAAATCACGGCAAAAAAAATTGCTGCAAAAAGACTTTTAGGTCGCACAAGTGTGCAAAGGGCCTTAAGTGCATATGCAAAAGCAAATACGTATAAACAATAAACTAGTGAGACACAACCAAACTCCATAAAAGGAAAAACCAAAAAAAAAATTTCAAAAAGAAATCCATGCTCAGTAAAGAGATCCTAGCGATGACAACAACATTTAAATCCCGCTGGAGGCTTACCAGAAAGCCAGCGATCACCCTTACTCAGGGAGGTCAAAACTTGTTTGATTGGATCTCCGATCCAGGCTCTATGATTCAGCTATCATCACGATTGCCCCAGAAGACAAGCAAACACTCCAGGAAGAAGGTTACTGCAAGCCCTCATTTGTATTCAATGGGTATATGAAAGACATAAATTTCACATAGCGCAGTACTGTACGACTTGTATCATTTATTAAATACAAATAGTAGTGCATTTACATTAAGGACGATAAAAAAAAACGCTAAAACATGATAAACAGGTAGGTTTCCAACACTAAAGATGGCCAAACTCCGGTAGCGCATGCGCAGTAGCGTATGTACTTGGCTCCACCCAACGCGCTTCGTCAGAAGTGATGTTATCAGGCCCCTGTGCTATGTGCGCAAAGTTTGTGTCTTTTATATACCCATTGAATACGAAAAGGGGCTTGCATTAATCTACTTCCTGGAGTGTTTACTTGTTTTCTGGGGAAATCATGATGATATCTGAACCATAGAGCCTGGGTCTGAGATCCAATTAAGCGAGTTTTGATCTCCCCGAGTAAGGGTGATCGCTGGCTTTCTGGTAAGCCTCCAGTGTGAACTAAATGTTGGTGTCACCGCTAGGATCTCTTTACTGAGCACTGATTTCTTTTAGGATTTTTTTTCCTTTTGGATTTTCCTTTAGTGGACCTTGGTTTTGTCTCACTGGTTTATTGTTTACACTTATTTGTTTTTGTATATGCACTTATTACATGCACAGCGCTGCACTTACTAATTATGAACCTAATATATGTATACTGTATATGCATGTGAGATAGGGAGTTTAGATTGTAAGCTCATTAACGACAGGAACTGATGTGAATGTACAAGTTCTGTACAGCGTTGTTACTGTCTAGGTCCCTGTCAGGGGAGGACTGGGTGGGGGGGCAATTGCCCCCTGGGCCGCTCTAATGCCCCATAAAACGGCTGCACTGCTTCTGCCAAAGACATGCCTACAGGATACCGGGTGAAGAGAAGTAAAAAGTCCCTGCCGCTGACCTACTGAGTGTGGGCTGAAGACAAGGACAGAGCGCAGGCTTCCCCCTCCCTAGCATGGATGGTGTAAACTGTGTCTGAGCAGAGGCCAGTTCCATGCCCTACTGGAGATTCTCCTCCCCCAGCCAGCCCCAACCAAGCTGTCCCAGCTCCCCCCAACTGCCCCCTGCTGGCCAGGTCAGGAACCCGAATTTGGTCGGTGAGTAGAGAGTACATGGAGTAGAGCTTCAGCCTGGAATGGGGGTCAGGAGGAGATCGGGAAGAGGGAGAGTAGGAGGGGATAAACATAAAATATTCCTGACAATGGGCATCAGTCAGGAATATTTCATGTATGCGTTTGATGCCCACTGTCAGGAATGTTTCATGTTTATGCGTTTAATGCCCATTGTCAGGAATTTTTCATGTTTATGCATTTGATGCCCATTGTCTGGGGTATTTCATGTTGATGCGTTTGATTCCCATTGTCAGGAATATTTCATGTTTATGTGTTTGATGCCCATTGTCAGGAATATTTCGTGTTTATGCATTTGATTCCCATTGTCAGGAATATTTCATGTTTATGCATTTGATTCCCATTGTCAGGAATATTTCATGGTTATGCGTTTGATGCAGATTGTCAAGAAACAATGGGCATCAAATGCATAAACATGAAATATTCCTGATAGTGGGCATCAAACACATAAACATGAAATATTCCTGATAGTGGGCATCAAACACATAAACATGAAATATTCCTGATAGTGGGTATCAAACACATAAACATTAAATATTCCTGACAATGGGAACCAAATGCATAAATATGATAAATATATATATAAAATCTCATTTTATAGTTGGCCCCCCTACTTTTGTCCCCGTCCCGCTATGTGTCACCCCCCCTCCTAAATATAAAAGCTGGAGAAGCCACTGGATTCTGCTAACACTGGGGTTTTGGGGACACTATATTACTGGGGAGACTAGGATAGTTGTGACCGTGATCAGGATACAGACCTGGAAAGACACTATACTAGTAATGGCAAGGACCAGTGACTTATAGTGTGGCTGACTGGCGCTAACTGACACTGGCTGGGAGGGACACTAACTGACACTATATGATGTCACCCGTGACACTAATACAGTGATCAATGGTGATACTGTACACTGACACTGAACTAATGGCACTGGCTGGATGACAGGTGATCAGGAGGCCAATCAGAGGGTTAGCTGTGTGCTTAACAAGTGTATGTGTGCTGATTTTACTCCCTTACAGAGTGGCTGGCCTTTCTTCCTGATTATAGCTCTGACCAGTAAGTGAAATCAGGAAGAAAAAAAACACCCAGATCTGGGTTATGTTAACTAACACACACAGATTTGTACTGTGATTGGCCACAACAATCAGCAGGTTCACAGCCAAAATTATTGGCTGTGAGCCTGCTGAGGAACTTGTGTTGTTTGCAACCACAGCACGAGAGGATGGGGTCGCGCTCACCTTTAAACCAGGAAGGGTTATAAGTGGGGGACAACAAAGCCGCCGGCCAGCAGTAATAGTTCAACTGCTGGTCAGCAAGTGATTAAAGTAACATAAATTTTATTTGTATTATAATTTTATTTGAACTCTTGATTCGTATGAATGAAGCATCTGCTATTTTGATAGTAGTTTGATTAAATAGAACATAGAGTTTTATCCCACAATTGTTTCCTGCTGGCAGTTAAGAGTACATTATCCTTACAAATAAGCACATTGTGTGAAACGCGCCAAGGTTCATTCTTTGATGTCTTTTTATCTATGCATGTCTGTACATCTTCAAAATAAATCTTACGGTCAAGCAAGCCAAACAAGAGAATGAAGCTGTTTCATTTTACTGGAATTTTGCAAACTAAGGTATCCTTATCTAATCCCTACATTGCTGAATTTAGGAGAGAAAAATGCCTGGATAAAGTCTTAACACATACAAACTCCACCATTGTGGGGATTTTTGAAGTTTAAACAAAAATGAATTTCAACTGGATCCAATTATAGTATCCCAACATCAAGGTGTAAATACTATAGATACACTATATTACCAAAAGTATTGGGACACCTGCCTTTACACGCACATGAACTTTAATGCCATCCCAGTCTTAGTCTTTAGGGTTCAATATTGAGTTGGCCCACCCACTGCAGCTATAACAGCTTCAACTCTTCTTGAAGGTTTAGGCCTGGCTTAGGTTAAGGCCTGGCTCACAGTCTCCGCTCTAATTTATCCCAAAGGTGTTCTATCAGGTTGAGGTCAAGACAGTCAAGTCCCTCCACCCCAAACTTGCTCATCCATGTCTTTATGGACCTTGCTTTGTGCACTGGTCCAAATCATTTGGTGGAGGGGGGAAAATGGTGTGGGGTTGGGCTTGGCTCCTTCGTTCCAGTGAGGTTAACTCTTAAGGTATCCGCATACCAAGACATTTTGGACAATCTCATGCTTCCAACATTGTGGGAACAGTTTGGGGATAGCCCCTTCCTGTTCCAACATGACCGCATAAAACAAGGTCCATAAAGACAAGGATTGTTGGAAAAAAAAAAAAAAAGACAAGGATGAGCTAATTTTGGGGTGGAGGAACTTGACTGGCCTGACCTCAACTGACCTCAACTCGATAGAACACCTTTGGGATGAATTCAAGTGGAGGCCTTCTAAGCCCACATCACTGCCTGACCTTACGAATGCACTTCTGGAAGTATGGTCAAACATTCCCATAGACACACTCCTTAAACCTTGTGGACAGCCTTCCCAGAAGAGTTGAAGCTGTTATAGCTGCAATGGGTGGGCCAACTCAATATTAAATCCTACGGACTAAGACTGGGAGCCATTAAAGATCACGTGCATGTAAAGGCAGGCGTCCCAAAACTTTTGGTAATATAGTGTAAGTCCAAATCTCGGTCCAGGTTTCAATCTAAAACCCTGTCTTTTGAATTCAATAATTACATTTAAAACTTCAAAGAACTGTCAAATGACTGAACATTGTTCTTTGAGTAATAAATATAGAAATTCCAACATAATTATACCTCAAACTTATTCTCAGAGCACAATTTTCAAAGTATCTGTAAAAGGTTTCCAACTGGGTCCAATCTTGATATCACGATGGGCAACCGCAAACTTTGAAAAGCATTAATGAGTCTGTATTGGTAATGGCCTACATCATTTGACTCTAGCTGTTTGTCAAATATGGTGTCAATTGTCCCTTTATGAATTTAAAGTTAGCAGTTTGTCCTAATTTGTTTTGGAATAAAAAATGGTGTAAATTTCCTTTCTTTGGTAAAACACCTGACTTTGAACTGCTGCACCTCATGAATAAGTGTAAGGGAAGGAGGGGGAGATCTGTATGGAATGGAGGTCAGTGCTGGAGGAGGCTCTACTGGTGGAGGCAGTCTTTACTGAGCAGGTTGGCTGGTGAGAGGGTTTTAGGGCTGTGTGGGGAGATCTGCACTGGGGGGAATAGTGACGTTGTGGAGATCTGTACGATAGGGGATATTGGCCTGGAAGGATGGGAGGAGGAATTCAATTGTGGCTGTATTCTGTACCCTGTGTGTTATGTACTCTTGATCCCTGCACTGTCTACATCATGCACTTCTGACCCTTGCACTGTCTGCATTATGCACTCATAACCGCTGCACTGTGTGCAGTAGGCACCTCTGACCTTTGCGCTCTCTACATCAAGGGTGCTCAACCTGTGGCCCTCCAGCTATTGTGAAACTACAATTCCCGTCATGCCTATGCCTTTGGGAGTCATGCTTGTAACTGTCAGTATTGCAATAGGACTTGTAGTTCCGCAACAGCTGGAGGGCCACAGGTTGAGCACCCATGCTCTACATTATGCACTCCTGACCCCTGTGCTCTGTCCGTTATGTACTCTTGACCCCTGCACTCTACATCACTCACCCCTGCACTCTCTACATTATGCACACCAGAACCCTACACTCAGTGTGGTATGCACTCTTTACCCCTGCACTCTGTGTGTTATTCACTCTTGATCCCTGCACTCTGTGTGTTATTCACATTTGACCCCAGCAATTTGTGTAGTATCGACTTAGGACCCCTGCACTCTCTACACTATGAACTCCTGACCCCTGCACTTTATTTGATACCCAGTTCTGACCCTTGTATGCTTTGCATTTTACACCCCTGCACTCTGTGCAATATATACCCCTGCACTCTGTGCATTATGCACCCCTGTCCCCTACACTCTGCACATTGTGCACCCCTGTCCCCTGCACTCTGCACATTATGCACCCCTGCACTCTGTGCATTATGCATCCCTGTCCCCTGCACTCTGTGCATTATGCATCCCTGTACTCTGTGCATTATATACCCCTGTCCCCTGCACTCTGTACATTATGCACCCCTGCACTCTGTGCATTATGCATCCCTGTCCCCTGCACTCTGTGCATTATGCACCCCTGCCCCTTGCATTCTGTGCATTATGCACCCCTGTCCCCTGCACTCTCTACATTTCGCACACCTGTCCCCTGCACTCTGTGCATTATATACCCCTGTCCCCTGCACTCTGTGCATTATGCACCCCTGTCCCCTGCACTCTCTACAATTCGCACACCTGTCCCCTGCACTCAGTTCAATATGTACTTTTGACGCCTTGCTCTGTTTGATACCCACTTCAGACCCTTGTACTTTGTGCATTATGCCCCTCTGACCCCTGATAAAAGTGGTAAAGGAAACATATAATTTCACTAAATTAATTAAACTGGAAAAACAAATAAACTGCTGGAAAACCCAAAAGTCTTGGACAGTCCAACAGTGAAATCTTCCTGCCATATTGCCATAATTCCTGTTCCTACCCAATTTGGTGGTTCCATCCACTTTTGTGTGTTCCAGCTCCTTCCATTACATTTTACATAATAAAAAGTAAAAAATAAAATAAATGTAAAATTCAAGACTTGCGTGGGTGTAAGATGTCCGCCACTGCTTGGTGTTCTGTCAGATTAGGAAAGCTATTGGAGCGCATAGCGGCCATGTTGGAACGCATGGCGCCTGTTCAGTAAGTTGTTCTCGTCTGAACGTCACTTCCAGTGTCTGATAGGTGACGGTATTCTGATAGAACACCGGCACATGGACGCTCCTCCTCTGAAGGGCTGTATAGATTTGTAATGTGATTAAGTACATCTGAAAATGTTTTAAATCAGGGGATCTCAACCAGGGTTCCACGGTGCCCTTGGGTTCCTCTAGAGCAGGGGTCTCCAAACTATGGCCCTCCAGCTGTTCAGGAACTCCAATTCCCATCATGCGTAGTCATGTCAGAGGTTTACATTCCCATAGTTGCCAACATTTGAAAAAAATTTCCAGGGACACTTTGCAGCACCGCTATCAATTAATTACCACACCGCTTCCCTGAAGCTCCACCCACTCTGCATAATTAATCTCTGCCTACTTATCATCAGATTTATAGGGTCTACTCAATAAAGAGAGAATTGCAGGAAATTGAAAAGGGAATTTTAAACTTGAGGCCAAAGTAGCAGAGTTGGAATAATTCTCCCATTCAGCTGCACTACTTCTGCCTGAAGTTTAAAATTCTCCTCACAATTCCTTGCAATTCTAAAGTGTCAAATGTGCTCAGGGGTGACCATACAAAAAATGTAATATGTAAATATAAAAAAGGGTGCAAAGTGTAAATAAGTACATTGCCGGGACAGGCTCCAATTTGCCAGGACTGTCCCGGCAAAAACGGGACAGTTGGCAAGTATGCATTCCCTCATGGGAAGTGTAGTTCCACAACAGGGCTAAAATCCTCACCAACATAAAAGAACAGCCAACCTTTCTTCATTACAGCACAGTGCTTTGTGATAAATGACAGGTGCCCTTTAAAATTTGCTCCTCTCCAGAACATTGTTGGACCATTGGCTAGAAAAAAAAACTACTATGACATTTCGTAACGTACACAGAATTGAGACAAAAACTCATTTCCGAAGTGTTTATAGGGAGCCGGGCGACACTCCGACATAACTGTTCGGTAGCTGAGCTACGACCTCAATACGCTGCCCCCAATCAATCTTTTTCAAATTAAATACTGGAGCTCCAGAGGACAATGGAGCCGGAGCTAAGACAAATGCATCGAACCGTGAGAATATCAACAGTAGACCAGAAGCAACTGACTGGAACCACCAGGCGGAGGGGGAAATGTAGAAGACCCCAGCAACTATCTGTGATATCATATATTTGTCCGGACGTTCCAAAATGAGAAGGAAAAACAAAAAGTGTTGAATTATAGAGAATACTAATTCATTGGACGATTTGAGTCACGCAGGTAAAGCGGAGTCCCAGCCTGTAAAAAATATAAATTTAAATTCAGCAGCTACAAATACTGTAGTTGCTGACTTTTAATATAAGGACACTTATGGGCCATACACACTATAAGATTTTCTGAAGACTTTTTCCTTTAGATTTACCAAAACCATATAATATGGGGTCAGACCTAAACTCTTTCAATTTGTATGCAATCTTTCAGGCCCTTGCACTACATAGAAAAGGTAAATCTGAAGGAAATCTAACCACAAAAGTTGGATAGTGTGTATCCAGCTTTACCTGTCCAGGGATCCCGCGATGTCGGCCACCCTAGTCGATTCATCAATGGGCTTTGGGTGCAGGTGGCGGCATCTTCACTAAGGGAAACAGGAAGTGAAGACTGTTTCCTACAGTGCATTTTCGAGTTGCGCTGCGCTTTCTGAATGGTCCTGCTGTCTTCTGGGACCTGTGTGTCTCCCAGGAAGCAGCGGGGAAGGGGGAGGGGGCATGAGGGGCCGGAAATTGCGTAGATCGCCACAATCACCGATCGGCGGTCTTATATGGAAGTGGGAGCGGGTGCCTGGTTTTGACAGGTATCCGCTCCCCCCCTCCCAAAAAAAGGGAGGGTTCCAACAAGCGGAGCTTCTCCTTTTGGGTGGAGCTTCGCTTTAACCACTTCTGGAAGATTTCCCCCCTTAATGACAGGCCATTTTTTGCGATTTGGCACTGCGTTATTTACTGGACAATTGCGCAGTCATGCAATGCTGTATCCAAATAAAATTGATGTCCTTTTTTCCCACAAATAGAGCTTTCTTTTGGTGGTATTTGATCACCTGTGCGGTTTTTATTTTTTGCGCTATAAACAAAAAAAGAGCGTTCAGTTGGGGGAATGTTATAAAACATTCCCCCAAAAAAATGTAAAAATCAAATTTTTTCATCATTTTAGGCCAATTCATATTCTGCTACATATTTTTGGTAAAAAAAAAATCCCAATAAGTGTATTTTGATTGGTTTGCGCGTCTACAAACTAGGAGAAAGATTTATGTCATTTGCATTTTATTTTTTTTTACTAGTAATGGCGGCGATCTGCGATTTTTAGTGGGACCGCAACATTGTGGCGGACACATCGGACCCCTAACTGACTTTTTTGACACTTTTAGGGGGTACCAGTGACATTACTACAGTAATCAGTGCTAAAAATATGCACTGTTACTGTAATTATGACACTAGCAGAAGAGGGGTTAACCCAGGGGCGATCAAAGGGTTAAGTGTGAGCCTAGGGGGTGTTTTCCAACAGTGGGGGGGGGGCTTGTGAAATCAACACAGAGACCTGTGTTCCTAAATAGGAGGATCACAGGAGCTCTGTGTTAATACCAGAGAGAGCAACGGTCTGCTGTGTTTACAACAGCAGACCGCCATTCTCTCTTCACAGGGAGCGATCGCAGGTGCCCGGCGGCAATCGCGGCCCCGCGTCTCGGCTTCCCCGCTGGTGAGGTGGTGCGGGCGCGCGCCTCCTCCCGCACGTGTGTGCCCTCAGGAGCGCTTCTGCCAACTGCAGGTATGGCGATTTACGGGAACCTGCCGACCTGCCGCCGTATAGCCTTCGGTGTCTGGTCAGCAAGTGGTTAAAGACATAATTAAAGCACTTGAAGGAAATATGTCACCAGCGTCAAAAAATATCTACAGGGTGTCCCAAAAGTCTCCATACATAGGAAAAATTAACAAATTCATATTATGTCTTATATTATATTTTTAATATTTATATACTTGCATACCAATAGAGATCTTGGAATGTCTTCACCATGAGTGAGTGTAGAAAGAGGTGCCCAACACGTAGAGATTATTTTGTAAAAATGTTGCAATGACTATTTTGTAATTAAAGTTACATTTAAGCTACAATTTCTCATTTTCCCTATGTATTGTGACTTTTGGGACACGCTGTTATTACTCTTCCACCCCCACTATGATATATGCCTGCACAGCTTGAGGCTTCATTCACACTTATATGATTCCAAAGTTGCACTGACTTTGGAGTGCAATATTATTTTGAAATTAATAAAGGTGTTCCCCCCCCCAATTGTGCTTATTTTCTCATAATGCGGCACTGAAAAAAAGCAACCAACAAAAGAACTGAAAAAAATTTAAAATTAATGGTGAAAAAAAAAAAAAAAAAATCAGATTATAAAATAAATAAATAAAAAATAAAAAACAAAAAACTCGGGCGAAGGGTAGGAAGGAGTTCATTTGAGCTGATTAGAGTTAACAAAGGGTTAATAGAGGGTTAGACAGAAAAATATTTTTTATTAATAATATAATGTAAACATTTTTGTATACTTGTGGGGCGTCATTATGTGATGTCATATATAGATCAAAAGTCACACCTTTGATCTACATTTGAATGAATTAGTAAATACAAGCTAACAATACACTGTTACACTATACTACTCAATTTTACACATTTATAACCACTTGTCATTCAGCATATATACACTATATTACCAAAAGTATTGGGACGCCTGCCTTTACACGCACATGAACTTTAATGGCTCCCAGTCTTATGGGCCATACACACTATAAGATTTTCTGAAGATTTTTTCCTTTAGACTTACCAAAACCATATAATATGAGGTCAAACCTAAACACTTTCAATTTGTATGCAATCCGGCAGGCCCTTGCACTACATAGAAAAGGTAAATCGGAAGGAAAAAGTCTTCAGAAAATCTTATAGTGTGTATGGCCCTTTAGTCTGTAGGGTTCAATATTGAGTTGGCCCATCCTTTGCAGCTATAACAGCTTCAACTCTTCTGAGAAGGCTGTCCACAAGGTTTAGGAGTGTCTATGGGAATGTTTAGAAACATAGAAACATAGAATGTGTCGGCAGATAAGAACCATTTGGCCCATCTAGTCTGCCCAATATATCTGAATCCTATGAATAGTCCCTGGCCCTATCTTATATGAAGGATAGCCTTATGCCTATCCCATGAATGCTTAAACTCCTTCACTGTATTTGCAGCTACCACTTCTGCAGGAAGGTTATTCCATGCATCCACTACTCTCTCGGTAAAGTAATACTTCCTCATATTACTTTTAAACCTTTGCCCCTCTAATTTAAAACTGTGTCCTCTTGTGGTAGTTTTTCTTCTTTTAAATATGCTCTCCTCCTTTACCGAGTTGATTCCCTTTATGTATTTAAAAGTTTCTATCATATCCCCTCTGTCTCTTCTTTCGTCCAAGCTATACATGTTAAGGTCCTTTAACCTTTCCTGGTAAGTTTTTTCCTGCAATCCATGTACTAGTTTAGTAGCTCTTCTCTGAACTCTCTCTAGAGTATCTATATCCTTCTGGAGATATGGCCTCCAGTACTGCGCACAATACTCCAAGTGAGGTCTCACCAGTGTTCTGTACAGCGGCATAAGCACTTCTCTCTTTCTACTGCTTATACCTCTCCCTATACATCCAAGCATTCTGCTGGCATTTCGTGCTGCTCTTTTACATTGTCTTCCCACCTTTAAGTCTTCTGAAATAATTACTCCTAAATCCCTTTCCTCAGATACTGAGGTCAGGACTGTGTCAAATATTCTATATTCTGCCCTTGGGTTTTTACGCCCCAGGTGCATTATCTTGCACTTATCCACATTAAATTTCAGTTGCCAAATTTCATGTTTGACCATTCTTCCAGAAGCTCATTTGTGAGGTCAGACATTGATGATGGACGAGAAAGCCTGGCTTGCAGTTTCCGCTCGAATTCATCCCAAAGGTGTTCTATCGGGTTGAGGTCAGGACTCTGTGCAGGCCAGTCAAGTTCCTCCACCCCAAACTCGCTTATTCATGTCTTTATGGACCTTGCTTTGTGAACTGGTGTGCAGTCATGTTGGAACAGGAAGGGGCCATCCCCAAACTGTTCCCACAAAGTTGGGAGGATGAAATTGTCCAAAATGTCTTGGTATGCTGACGCCTTAGGAGTTCCCTTCACTGGGACTAAGGGGCCAAGCCCAACCCCTGAAAAACAAACCCACAGCATAATCCCTACTCCACCAAATGATTTGGACCAGTGCACAAATCAGGGTCCATAAAGACATGGATGAGCGAGTTTCGGGTGGAGGAACTTGACTGGCCTGCACAGAGTCCTGACCTCAACCTGATAGAACACCTTTGGGATGAATTAGAGCAGAGACTGCAAGGCAGGTCAAATGCACCTCTGGAAGAATGGTCAAACATTTCCATAGAGAATAAAAAGACACACACTGACCTAAGTCAGTGAATCAGCGCTCACTGGACCACTCTGGAGGGGACCACATGACCAGTGGTGCCACAGATGAAATCACAAATAAATGTAAATAACATTAAATGGATAAATGAATAAATTAAATAAATAAATAAAAAATAATAATAAAAAATAAAAAAAAAATATATATAAATTGAATTAAGTGACAATGGAAATATTACAGGGCAAACAAGATACAAGAACCTCAAATGTATAGAAGTCCTATTCAATCATGCGATGATCCCGAGTGGATGGATCCTTGCTGATGAAAGAGTACAAAAAGTCCAAATCAGAGTACTGGGGTGAAGATTAGACAGGCAGCTCCTCAAGAGGTAGGGATACCCTCCAAATATGTAACAAAGAAAAAGAACAAGGGCGCCAAGTCATAAAGGTAGATGAACAGCTATATAACTTAATGTAGTAACTTACATGTTAAAAACAGGTATTCCAATAAGACAGCATGCATGGTGCAAAAGGACAGTTCCCACAGTGAATCCGATGGAAGATGCAAGATGAAGGATAATCGCATCTGGGTCCTGTATAATGGTGAAGGCAGTCCTGGATACCGGCAATACCGGGTGATGCCGCAAATGGCGTGGGCTCCCTGGCTGGGCAGCCTCACCACAATCCGCCGTGCAGCAGGGAGGTAATGACCCGGAAACCGGAAGTAGAAAGGACAAGTCTGTCGGTTCCTCCACGGAAGCCGACAGGAACAAACACTGAACCAAGAGTGGAGGGCGGGCTGCAAAGCTTCAGTGTTCGTCACGCCATTTGCGGCATCACCCGGTATTGCCGGTATCCAGGACTGCCTTCACCATTATACAGGACCCAGATGCGATTATCCTTCATCTTGCATCTTCCATCGGATTCACTGTGGGAACTGTCCTTTTGCACCATGCATGCTGTCTTATTGGAATACCTGTTTTTAACATGTAAGTTACTACATTAAATTATATAGCTGTTAATCTACCTTTATGACTTGGCGCCCTTGTTCTTTTTCTTTGAAACATTCCCATAGACACACTCTTAAACCTTGTGGACAGCCTTCCCAGAAGAGTTGAAGCTGTTATAGCTGCAAAGAGTGGGCCAACTCAATATTGAACCCTACGGACTTAGGCAGGGCCGGTGCTAGACTATTTTACGCCCTAGGCAAGACCAGCTACTTGCGCCCCCCCCCAAAAAAAAAGAAAAAAAAAGGGAAATGGTTAAAAACTCCTCTATGTCATACCCAGTGACCCTGGTCTGATGCTTCCTCCATGTTATGCTCTCTTACCTAGTGACCCCCATATTCCTCCATGTCACACCCGGGGATCCTGATGTCCCTCCATGTCATATCCAGGGACCCTGATGTTTTTCCATGTCACACCCTGGTACCCCAATATTCCTCCATGTCATGCTGTGATACCCACTGACCCCAATGTTCCTCCATGTCACACCCAGGGACCCCGTGTTCCTCCATGTCATGCTGTCATACCCAGTGACCCCAATGTTCCTCCATGTCACACCTGGGGACCCTGATGTTCATCCATGTCACACCTGGGGACCCTGATGTTCATCCATGTCACACCTGGGGACCCTAATGTTTCTCTGTGTCACATCTGGGGACCCAATTCCCCCGTGGCACACCCAGGGACCCCAATTCCTCATGGCTCACCTGGTGACCCTGAACCCGTTACACCCGGTGACCCCTATCCCCCATGGCACACCTGATGACCCCGATTCCCTTTCATACCAGTGATGCTCCATGTAACACCCAGGGACCTGATCCCTTGTTCTGGGGGCACTCACTGGGTGGTATGAAGAGAGTGGCCCGCACTCTGCCCTCCTTCACTGTGATCCTGCTGATTCCTTGTCCCAGGACGCTCCTCTCCTGGACCACAGTGCTCACCACAGCTCCAACCGGCTCCTGGTGAAGGGAAAAGCAGCAGTCAGAGAGCTCCACACTTATTTCATCGCCAACCTCCTCAGACCCTTCCGGAGCCTCGTCGCTTCTGCTCCAGTAATGGTTCCGCCCTACAGTGCCGAGCTCCGGCTCAGGTTCAGCTCTCCTCAGCTCCCTGCTTAATACCGACCCAGGGAAATAAACGGCTGCCCATCAGCTCAGTACAGAGAGTAACTTCCTGCCCGGGTTTAAGGCCGTTTAGCTCCAGCCGAAGAGGATTATCATTAAGGCAGCACGCTGGTGGACTCACTTCCTGCCCCTTTGGGCCACCTAACAGTGGTGGAAAGCCAGGGCCTAGTAGTTCCGCACTGCCCAAGACACCTGGCATCTTCCACTGCCCCTTCTTTCTCCCCCACGGCTGCCAATCCCCTCAGCTCACAAGGATCATTCATGATGGAGAGCGAGTGCGGAGACATGGCTGCGCCCCTAGGTGGCAATGCGCCCTAGGCGGCTGCCTAGTTTGCCTAGGGGAAGCACCGGCCCTGGACTTAGGCCCCTTTCACACAGGGAGTCCGTTCAGATCCGCCTGTCCGTTTTTCAGGCGGATCTGAACGGATGCCCCATGCATCTCTATGGGGCATTGGATGTCAGCGGAGACCTGTCCGCTGACATCCGATCCGATACAATCCGATCCAATCCGTCAAAACCGGACGGATGGAAACCCTATTTTCCATCCGTCTGGTGGATCGGATGAGAACGGACAGATGGTCCGTTCTCATCCGATTCCCCCATAGAGAAGAATGGGGACCTGACAGCTCTGTCTCTGCACACAGCGCTGAGACAGAGCTGCTATCCTCCTGCTCAGCGGAGAAAAAGTGAGTCCGCCTGACGGACTCCCTGTGTGAAAGGGGCCTAAGACTGCGATGACATTAAAGTTCATGTGAATGTAAAGGCAGGCGTCCCAATACTTTTAGCAGTATAGTGTAAAGACATCCTGGACAGCAAGTGATGATACCGCGGTTGTGGCTGCCGCTGCAGCCATGATCCTGGTACCATTGTATAGCACTGGGGATTGGATATCATGTAAAAGTGATTCAGATGGCTCTACATCTACCTGATTACTTTTACAGTAGTGTGAAGCCCTCTCCTGCCCCCCCCCCCCCCCCCTCGCTATTTCCGGGCACTCCCATTCCTCTGGGGAGCCAGGGACCGCTGTAATACAAGTGTATGTAATACAAGCAATCAAGCAATTGCACCCCACCAGCCATGATCTGCCTGCATTCAAGAAGAAGAGAAGCACCGAGACCCAGTGATGATGTCACCATGGCTAAAAAAGACATGTAATAAAAAAGCAAAGGTTTTATATTCACTAGTATGTTGATGGGGGGGGGGGGGGGGGTCAGAGAAGGCTCAACTGTACCACGATGGCAACCAAGCAGCAACACACATCTACGTCTATGGATAGCGTAACCTTTGAAAGCCAAGTTTTGCTTCCAACTCACTGTGGCCTGCAAAATCCTGCAAACCACATGACATCCTTATAATTCAGCCTCCTATTAGGCCGTCTAGATTTTTGCAGTTAGCACATTTCAGCCATGTACTGCTGATGAATCATATTTTTAATGGCTGGATCTTACAATCCTCTGCCCGGGGTGCTGATGCACGAAAAATATACAAATGAAGACAATTTCACTACACAGCAGAAATGCAACAAAAGAGGTAAATATGATAATAAAAAGAATTTCAAATGGAGAAAATCGCAGTCCACAAAGTTGACGTCTAGAATGAGCCTCCATTGCAAGAATTCAGGACTTACATTTACATTTCCAAGTCGCAGTTCTCTAACATAATTCCAATTCAATAATAAAGATAATAATAATAATGGACCACTTCTTACGTCATTGGTTGTTGCTTCTTAAAGTGTAAGTTTGCCTTTGGTAAAATTATCCCAAAATCCCCCCAATGCAAATCCATATACCATACCGGCGCTCCTCTTGCATGTGGTGCATGTTCTCCCAGATGCAGCTGTTGGTGGCCTCTTCCCAAAAACCACTTGCTCCTTGAACCCCCTCTGTCCTGCCATTTGCAGGACAGGATGGACATTTGAATTGTGTGCCCCCTAGTGGGCGCTCTGGGATGCACGTGTGCAGTGCGCTCCCAAATCCGCCTCCAGGCCATTCAAACTTTGCATGTGTGCCGTGCGCTGTCGCCTTCTCCAGCTGAGCTCAGTTTTTAAAGTTTTTGTACCCAGAGTTCAGCTTTCAGAGTTTGCATGCTTGCCATACTATACTTCCAGTATTGTATCATCTATATGGATTTGTAGTTTCTGCCTGTATCTCAAGCAGAATGAATCTGCCTCCTTTAGGGCTCATTTACATAGGTGCACATATCTGTATATCAGAGTGAAGAGTGCACACAAGGGATTCTGTACATCTATGCGCAGGCAGTCCCATTTAAGTCTATTGGGACCTAGAGGCTGCACGGACACAGTTGGTGGTCTCAATTTGACAGTTGTGTGAGCGCATGTCCCCGAATACATACACACAGGGCTTTTTTTCAGCGGGAACGCGGGGGAACGCAGTTCCGGCACCTCCAGCACTGGATGTATGTAATAGAAAGGGGTGCTGGGTTTGCTACAGTGTCTGTTGATGCTGGAGGATCTATTGTTGCTGGAGGAGATATATTTTTGCTGGGGGGTTATTGTTGCTGGGGGGTCTACTGTTGCTGCTGGGGGACCTATTATTTCTTAAAGGGATCTATTTTTATTGGGGGGAGGTCTATTGTTGCTTGTGGCAGATCTATTGTTGCTGGGTTTGGTCTTATGTTGCTGGGGGGGGGGGGTCAATTGTTGCTGGGAGGGATTTTCTGTTGAGGGAACAGTTTATTGTGTCAAGCTTCTGGAGGGTCTATTGATGCGGTCTACAGGGAGATCTGTTGTTGCTGCTGGGGGTCTATTGTCCCTGGGGGTATTTTGATGTGGGTGGTCTATTGTTGCTAGTGGGATCTACTGTTGCTGAGGGGGTCTATTGTTTTTGGCTGCAGGGGATCTATTATACTGCTATTCTTGGTATCATTAACACATTCTATACAAATTACCTAGTATCACAAAATAATACTTGGTTCTGTATTCTCTAAAAAGGGCAGCAGTGGGAGGTGGGGAAGGGGTGGAATCAAGGAAAGGAAAGGAGGAAGGTAGGGGGCGGAGACAAGGGTAATTTGGAAAGGGGGAGTTCCTGCACCTATTCTCTGAGAAAAAAAGCCTTGTACCCATACAGTATCCAGTGGTCTCAAAACTGCAGCCCAGGGGCTGGAACCAACCTTTTTCTTTCCTTCACCTGGCCCTTGGGGCACTATTCCTAGCACTGATATGAGACACTATTCTGCCAACTGTCACCAACAAGGGGGCACTATTCTTCCCAATGATACCAACAATAGGGAGCTTTTCCTCCCAATAAAATCCAATGATGGGGTGCTATTCCTCCCAATTTTGCCAACAATGGAGCACTATTTCTCTCAATGATACCAACGATGGGGCACCATTCCTCCCAATGATACCAACGATGGGGCAATGTTCCTCCCATTGATACTTACAATGGGGCACTATTCTTCCCAATAAGACCAACGATGGGGAGCTATTCCTCTGAATGATACCAACGAAGGGGCATTATTCCTCCCAATGATGCCAACAATGGGGCACTATTCCTCCCAATTATACTTATGATGGGTCACTATTCTTCCCAATAAGACCAACGATGGGGAGCTATTATTCCCAATGATGCCAATACTGGGGTATTATTCCTCCCAATGATACTTACGATGGGGTACTATTCTTCCCAATAAGACCAACGATGGGGAGCTATTCCCCAATGATACCAATGATGAGGCACTATTCCTCCCACTAATACCAACGATGGGGTACTATTCGTCCCAATAATACCAGCGATGGGGCATTGTTCCTCTCAATGATACCAATGATGGGGCACTATATCTTCCACCAATACCAACAATGGGGCGCTATTCCTCCCAATGACGCCAACAATGGGGAGCTATTCTTCCCACTGATACCAACGATGTGGCACTATTCCTCCCATTGATGGGGCACTATTCCTACCAATGATACCAACAATGGGGCACTATTCCTCCCAATGATACCAATGATGGGGCACTATTCCTACCAATGATACCAACAATGGGGCACTATTCCTACCAATGATACCAACAATGGGGCACTATTCCTCCCAATGATACCAACAAGGGGCACTATTCCTCCCAATGATACCAATGACGGGGCACTATTCCTCCCAATGATACCAATGATGGGGCACTATTCCTCCCAATGATACCAACAATGGGGCATTATTCCTCCCAATGATACCAATGATGGGGCACTATTCCTACCAATGATACCAACAATGGGGCACTATTCCTCCCAATGATGGGGCACTATTCCTCCCAATGATACCAACAATGGGGCACTATTCCTCCCAATGATACCAACAAGGGGCACTATTCCTCCCAATGATACCAATGACGGGGCACTATTCCTCCCAATGATACCAATGACGGGCACTATTCCTCCCAATGATACCAATGACGGGGCACTATTCCTCCCAATGATACCAACAATGGGGCATTATTCCCCCCTCTAATACCAGATGTGGTGATGTTTACATCCACTGATGCCAGAAAAGTTTTCACTCCAACTGGCCACAATCCGGAGCCCCTAAAGTCTAAAGGAAAATAAACTGGCCCTTTCTTTAGAACGTTTGGAGACCCCTGTTTTAAACCATCATATCTGAAACAGTTCACTTTCTCTTGTGTATCTAAAAAAAGATGTGAACAAGATTTTAGCTTCCTTTTAAATGTCTTAGCTGCTTCTTCCATTAATATTTTAATTTTTTTTATTCATTAATTTATATAATTTATTATTATTGTTTTTTTTTTTTTATGGTCACATTTTCATATTAGCACTGACACGCCAGAAATAATTATCATCCCCATGCTAGCTCCATGTCATAATGATTTTCGCAACTATTTTACAGCCTGTCGTAGCACAGCTGGTTGCAGTTATGCAGTTACTGCCAGGATATCGGACACGGCCGTCATATAACTGCCAAAATCCCAATGCTGTTTACTAGTTTCGATTTAAAGGAAAACGTCAGTTTTCTCTTGGACCCTTAATTCCCCCTGTACTTCTCCTAATCCCAGCTAATAAAATTGATCCCTGTCAAAAACCCAATAAAAAAAAAAAAAGAAGTGATTTGCATTTCCAGCTCAACATTCTCCTTACTCCACATCCTGCAAAGTGGGATCTGTTTCTTGGCATGCCGATTCTGAAATTTCCTCTTGCACGTCTGATGTCAGCTCTTAAAAATGTCACAGGGAATACAGGGTCAGTGTCAAAAGCAACCTCTGCAATGATTAATAATACAGGGATGGGTATGCACACATTTTTTATTTTTTATTTAAATTGCTTTATCAGCCCCCCTAAGGAGGCCCCCTTCCACCCTTAGGCCCCATAGCAGCCACGTATGCTGCTATGGCTATTTTTACGCCACTGCTCTGAAATGTGTAAGCGGTTACCCACACTACTATAGATGTGCATCACAGTCCATCCAGTCCTAGGATTTCCACAGCTGTGCCACACAGCACAGTCCTGTCTGGCAGGACAAAAGGCATTGACCTTTATCTGCCGCAGTTATAGGCAAACTCTGGGCAAATTCAATTTTTTTACATCCCTTCCTGACTCTCACCTCTAGCCCATCCTTCCAGTTGTTTATTTTTTCTTAATAAAGAAAAGGAACAGAGGGCGCACCAGCCTAGCGCATTGCCTTTGCATCAAATTATTGTTAAAAAATCTATAAAATTATACAAAACTAATGCATTTTATCAAGCAAAATACAGTCCACCAAATGCTCCACCCAGCATGGTCTGCTGGCAAGTGCCAATTGTGAGATGAAGAGTCCAAAAAAAGCTGACGTGTTTTGAAGGATGTCCCCTCTTTCTCAGAGCTCAGGCAGCTCTGAGGAAGAGGGGACAACCCTCGAAACACGTGCGGGTATAATTTTATATATTTTTTAACCATAAATTGTTTATAATGGGGAGGTGATGTCCCCCAGATGATGTCTAACCTTGATGCCATTGTGATACCCATAATCTTTTGAGGTTCTTTGATACAAGCGCTTGTTGTCTTCTATTTTGTAAGAGTATCCAATTTTTATTAAATTTTAACGAAATATTTATTTGGGAGGTTTTTACACTATGTGGAGCTCCTCTTTTCTTTGAGTTATTGTGGAGACGACCCAGAGAGGATTCTGTGGTTTGCCTTACTGAATGTCCACTAATCTTGACCCTATCCACATAAAACCTTACTGTGGTTGGCCTTACTGAATGTCCACTAATCTTGACCCTATCCACATAAAATTACCATCAGCTGTCTACATTTAATTGGAGGAGTTGAGGCGGTCACCACTGGCTGTTTATGCTTTTGGCCTATTAGGCGTATGCCTATTTGAGCCCACTACACCTGGTAAGCCCCCCTCTATTTTTGGTGGTGGTTTATACATGATCGGGTGATCCTTAAGGATAAGATGTGAAGACTGTTATAATCTATATAGCACTCTCCCTGCAGATCTTTATCACAAGGGAATTTGGACAATTTTTTCTTTCATCAATTTTTTGTACATGTTTTCTTTTGTTTATTCGTCTTAAATTTACACGGGTGTATTTACCTTTTTCGGTTAGCACACAGTATAAGCCAATCTTCAGGCTTAAACCAATTTTTCAACATAATATATATTTTTATATTTTTTATTCTTATGTGCATATTTTTATATGTTGACACATGATGTAGGGATTATCAGAATTTTAATTCCATTTCTATTTTATCTTCACATATGGGATATTTCACATATATCCAGACTGAGATTGTTGCACGATTGTCCCACCTGTTGAAGTTCCAGTTCTTTAACCACTTGCCGACCAGTCACATTGACTGTACTGCGGCAAAGTGGCTCATTCCTGTCCAGAGACGTAGACCTACATCGCTGGACTCCTCCCCTTGTGGGCGGCGCGCGCGCACCGCCAGAGGCTCGCTCCCACTGTATTCAGTTACAGCGGGAGTCGGGCCAGGGGAGGAGCGGCGGTGATCACCGCCGCTCTTCCCCGATCGTCGGGGAATCGAGTCTGGAGATCCGCCCGCTTGTGTAAACAAAGCGGGCGGATCTCCTAAGTGACAGACAGGGTCAGATTGCAGGGTTCAGCATAGCTGAACCTGCGATCTGTCCCTGTGTCACTCAGTCACCTCCCCCCACACACGTCAGTAAGCACCAGGCATGCATTAACCCCTTGATCACCAATAAAAATTAACCCCTTCCCTGCCAGTGTCATTTTTACAGTAACAGTGCATATGTATAGCAGTGATTACTGCAGTAATGTCACTGGTACCCCCAAAAGTGTCAAAAATGTCAGTCAAGGGTCCGATCTGTCCGCCTCAATGTCGCAGTCCACAAAAAAAATCGCAGGTCGCCGCCATTACTAGTTAAAAAAAAAAAACCACCAAAAATGACAGAAATCTTTCCCTTAGTTAGTAAACGCAATAACTTTTGCGCAAACCAATCAAAATACTCTTATTGCTATTTTTTTTACCAAAAATATGTGGCAGAAAACAAATTGGCCTAAAATTATAAAAAATTTCGATTTTTACATTTGGGGGGGGGGGGGGATTTCATATAAAAAAATGTGAAAAATATTGTTATTTTTTTCAAAATTGTCGCTCTTTTTTTGCTTATAGCGCAAAAAGTAAAAATCGCACAGGTGATCAAATACCACCAAAAGAAAGCTCTGTTTATGGGGGAAAAAAGGACGTAAATTTCGTTTGTTTTCGGCGTTGCATGACCTCGCAATTGTCAGGTAAAGTCCCACAGTGCCGAATTGCAAAAAGTGGCCCAGACGTAAGACAGCAAAATCCTCTGGTGGTAAAGTGGTTAATTATCAATTATAGCGCTGCACTTCTTTCCCTTTTATAAACATAAATTGTTGCAATAAGTTGTTGCAAAGGTAAAGTGCTAGGCTGGTGCATCCTGTGTTCCTTTTCTTTATAGAGTTCCACTTGTAGAGTTCCACTTGGTTTGCCTGACCTGTTGGGAGTGCCAGCACAGCCATTGTGGAAGCTGAAACAGTGGAGACAGGGGAGGACTGGGCCAGGGGCAAGGGGGAAATCGCCCCCTGGGCCACTCTGAGTCCCCGTAAAAAGGCTGAACTGCCACAGACCTGCCTAAAATTTTCTGTTGAAGAGAAGTAAAAAGTCCCTGCCGCTGACCTACTGAGTGCGGGTTGAAGGCAAGGACAGAGCACAGGCCTCCCCCCCCAGCATGGATCGTGTAAACTATGTCTGAGCAGAGGCCGGTTCCATGCCCCACTGAAGACTCTCCTCCAGCTCCAACCAAGCTGCCCCAGCTCCACCCAACCGCCCCCTGCTGGCCAGGTCGGGAACTCGGATTCAGCCGCTGAGTAGCGAGTACCTGGAGCGGAGCTTCAGCCTGGAATGGTGGTCAGGAGGAGGCTGGGAAGAGAGAAAGTGGGAGGGGGGCCGAATCCCTGCACCATGGGCCTCTGGTTTGTATTTGCTCCCTGGGCTGAAAGTTGCCTGTCAGCCCTTGAGTGGAGACACACAATCACATCCAGCCGCACACAATCTTCTCAAGCGCAGGAGAATTGGTTTTCTTTCTAGTTTATTTTTCCTTACCTGGTGAAGTCAGTTACACTCGTCTGAGTCCCTACATCCACGTCCCACACTCTTGCCGCTAGTCCAGCGCCGCACGTTATCCCTCACTGGCCGGTCCTCTTCACTCTTCACTGGTCTGATGTCAGTCCTCTTCTGAATCCTGAGTGGACTTCTCCACTGGCCAGCCAATAGGACCTGGACACCTGAAGAAGGACCCATCCAAGGAGTAAACAGAAAGTTGCATAATCATGTGATCACGGCATAAAGCAGAACTAAAAAGAGCTATTCTCACCTTTCCTTCCCCGCGTCAGCATCTTCCTCTGTGTGCCGGTCTTGCACCATCTTCATTGGCCGGTGCAGGATGACGTCACTTCTGTGCATGCACAGGGGATAATCATCCTGACACACAGGGATTAGGCCAAAACTATAAGCAGAGCTGCGCATGCACAGCTCAAACTATAATACTAGATAACGCCAAGAGCAGGCAGGAAGGTGCGTGCATGTCACTTTTGCAATAAAAATCCTGCGGCTCAATAATCCCTTTCTAAAAAAACAAATAATTTTTATTCTTAAATAAAAAAAAAAAAAGGGATTTTTCCAACACCTTGTTGAATCTATGAAACGAAGAATGAAGGCAGTTCTGAAGTCAAAAGGGGGTCCAACCCAGTGCTATCAAGTTGTACCTAATAAAGTGGCCAGTGAGTGTAAATATATTCTCAATGAGTTACAATGACCGTTTTTGATGTCAGTGTTATTCCATGAAGCCGGTCCCATTATCCACTGCTGAGCCACTGTCAACATGTTGGCTGCAGATGTGACTACGGATCAATGTAACGCTTCTGGCTTCAAACCGCGTGCGCTCAAGAGAACCCCGAGGGGTGACGGACTGTCAGCAGGTAGTGATCATGACACCCCCACCCCCAGAACGTTGTACTATGTATTTTGTATAAGGCAGTGTAATCCAACGCGACATCTCTATGGTAATTTCATGTTCTACAAAGCCTTATATTCTGGAAGCAGAAATATCATTAAATTTGAATATTCCTCCTAAGGCACAGTTGTCGAAGATGCTGTATGGCTCAAAAAACAAATATAGAAACAGTAAAACGCTGCCTGGAATAAAAATATTTGAGAATATCTAACAAAGCAGAATACACCCATGCTCACTTTCCAAGATGGAACTGCCAGAATTCCTGCTAGAGGAAATTTGGGAGGGTGAAACGCAACAAGAGTCATAGCTGAAAAAATAGATTTTCCACTTTCAGAGATAAAATGGAAAGACGCTTGCCTGCCTTTCACCCCACCAGATACTGATTGGCAGGCATGTCCGGCTCAGTGCTCCGGCAAACTAGGAATCTTTGCAGCACCGGTGAGTCCACCAATACTATTCCACCTGTCAACAGCTGACTGCCTTATCAGTTCAGCATTTTTCAATGCAACATGGAGTCTACAGAACTATGCTCTCTGCACTACAACTTAAAGTGACCCAATCATGTCCTTGTGGGGCAAAGATAAAGGCTCACTTAGTTCACCCCTCACCCACTAGCACAGTGTTTCTCAACCTTTTTCCAGTCAACGCACCCTTTAACCACTTGCCGACTGCCGCAGGACTATTTACGTCGGCAGTCAGCCCCTCACAGGCAAAGCGACGTAGGGCTACGTCGCTAGCCTGTAAGGGTTTTTGGAGCGAGCGCGCTCGGTCACGGACCCCCCCCCCCCGCACGCCGCCGGGCACTTGCGATCGTCCGTGACAGCGGGAGAAAGGCAGGCGGCTAGTGTAAACAAAGCCGCCTGTCAGTCTCCCCTGTGTAAGAATGGAGATCAAACGGTTCTACTATGTAGGACCGTTGATCACTGTTCTTACACATCAAGCCACAGCCAATCACAGTTAGAATCTCGCCCCTAGGACACACTTAACCCCTCCCTCTCCAATACAGTTAACTCCTTCACTGCCAGTGTCATTTTTACAGTAACAGTGCATATGTATAGCACTGATTACTGCAGTAATGTCACTGGTAACCCCAAAAGTGTCAAAAATGTCAGTCAAGGGTCCGATCTGTCCGCCCCAATGTTGCAGTTCCGCAAAAAAAATCGCAGATCGGCACCATTACGTGTTAAAAAAAAACAACAAAAATGACAAAAATCTTTCCCTTTGTTAGTAAACACAATAACTTTTGCGCAAACCAATCAAAATACGCTTTTTGACATGGTAAAAAAAAAAATTGGACTAAAATGTTCAAAAATTTTGATTTTTACATTTTTTGGGGGGGAATTTCATATAAAAAAAATGTGAAAAATATTGTTGTTTTTGCAAAATTGACGCTCTTTTTTTGTTTATAGCGCATGATCAAAAAAATCGCACAGGTGATCAAATACCACCAAAAGAAAGCTCTATTTGTGGGAAAAAAAGGATGCCAAATTCGTTTAGGTACAGCGTCGCACGACCGCGCAATTGTCCGTTAAAGTCACGCAGTGCCGAATCGCAAAATAGGCCCTGATCAGGAAGGGGGTAAAATCTTCCGGGGCTTAAGTGGTTAAAATAATGGATGATCTCAAGGAGCCCCCTTCTAAAATGTATTAAACCAAACCTGAGCCCTGCAGCACCCCTGGGGAGACCAATGTGAGAAGGAAGGACAACGTAAATGTAACGGAACCGCCCACCCACACTGTGTTTGTGATCTTCCGTCAGTATACGGCTTCCTTGCAGTCATAAACATACAGTATATACCAGATTTTCCCAGCCGCCCTCATACAAAGCTAGCACACAACTTAGCTTGTACTGGAATCACAATTTATTGAACAGTCACACAGAATTTATATACAGCATGGACCTCCCCCTCCTAAACATATTACCACACACAGGCCTGATTACATTATCATATGCAGATTAAATTGTATTCAGAAACAGAAATAATCTGAACGAATTATCTAGCCATCTGGACAGAACAATGTGCGCTCATTAACATTTAAGAATGTGACAGGCAGACTTAACACAATCCACATTCCACCTCAATAGATAGACAATAGGACAAGACTGCCAATGACGGTCTGGCGGTCTCCTACATTGAAGTACATGGAATACACATCTACGTATTGCTATGATTATTTAGGAGTCAGACTTCATGGCAACAGGCTATAGGTCTCACAGTGTAAAGTGGGATTAAATGTTCATATTTCTTGAGAGATATTGCTGACAAATATTACTGTCCCACTTGAAGCAATCCAAACCATTAAGTATCTGTCTTTCACTCCCAGTGACGGTGAATACCGTCACATTAGGTATGCTGAGAGTTTTTATGCTATGCCTTTATGACAAGGAAGATTTTTAATAATATCTCCATGAGGTTTCTTGCGTCCTGTTGCTTCTAAGGAGTTGCAACTCCTAAAGAAGTTGTAAACCTAGAAAATTTTTTTTTTTTTAAACGAACACCTGAAAGACAAACACATAATGAGCTAGTATGCATCACATACAAGCTCATTATGACATACTTACCTTAGAACGAAGCCTCGCAGTGCCGCCCGCTCACCTGTCTCATGGGTGACATGTTCGGTCACCCTTCTTCTGGATTTGCGGCATCCGGCCATCTGATTGGCTGGAGCCGCGATGACGTCACTGTAGCCAACAGTCACGGCATGGGGCTCTGAAGGAACGGTACGAGCGGCCGTTCCTTCAGAGCGCATGTGCCAGTGATGTCACTGGCTGCATGCAAAGTAAATATCTCCTAAACGGTACATTTACAGTACCTATAGGTAAGCCTTATCATAGGCTTACCAATAGGTACAAGTTGTAGAGGAAGGTTTACTTCCACTTTAAGTTAACAGAAGTGATCATAGGTGCTTTATTCTTGATTTCCATTGCTCCTTATGGTACACTGATATCCACTCTAAAAAAGCATTTTTTGGCTAAATTCTTAAGTGTCCTTCATCTGGTTTCAAAGTTTTGAAAGAATTTCATTAAAATTTTGGGATGTATATTGATCAAATGGGGTGTTATGTTCCTCCTATGGACCCAGTAATTTGTATGTGAACAATATCCAGACCAATCTCCTGAAGAAGCTATGATTACATAGTTTGGGATACTATCATATGCAAGTGACAACTGTTTTTTTTTAAATAGAGATTTTTAATAATTGTCTAATAAAAATTTGAATACATTTTAGTAATTGTTTAATATTCTTTCTAAATGGCACCTTAAAAACCCTAAATTCTGGAAATGTTTTATTGTAAACCAAACTAATAGTTTTACATAGCAGCATTCACATACACGTAGGAAACCCAACATTAGAGATGATTTATTCTTTCAAAGCAAATACACTTTTTCACTGATTAGTATTCCATTAGAATTATTATTTCTTCTTTCTCATTTTCTACACCCCATGCAGCTAATGTGACCCCAGTGCTGAGAGAGAGCGATGAGAGTCAAACAAGGATGCTATTCAGGTACCCAATGCCCTCCCCTTTAAGGACCATGGAAAAATACCCCTTAAGGTGGGACTTTTTAGGCACTAATCAAATTTGTCACAGTATTTTTTAAAAGGCTCATTTTATTGTATCACAAAAGAATAAAAGCATTTACAAAAGAATTACAAAAAATACATGAAATGCGCAATGGTACTTGCACCAATGTGTGTAATGTACATGGATCAACATCTAAGTCACCGACGCGTTTCAAAGCCCAGACAGCTTCTTCCTCAGAGGCAGTGGCGGTTGGTGCTTAATTTACTGGGGGGGGGCGGCCCACAGCCCCCCCCAGCCAGCCAACCATATAACCCCCCCATCACTCGATCGCTCGATCGCCTGTCAGGCCCCCCGCCAGCCCCTGCACTTACCCCATGCCGGTGGCGTCTTCACCCCTGCGTCTCCCCTGGAGTCCTGGCAGTCGATTCTCCTCCCGGCCAATCAGGAGTTAGGGCTTGCGGCCAATCGTGACTCAGGACCCGCTTCCTGATTGACCGTGAGGAGAAACAGGGAGACATTAGCGAATATTAATTTGCTAATCTCACACAACTGGGTGGGCTTGGGGCGCAGTGCTCTGCGCCCCAATCCCTCCCTTTTTGAAGCCAATTAGAGCCTCCGGGTCTAATCGTATGCTTTTAAAAAAAAAAAAGACCCATTGGAATCCATGCTTCCGACACCCTGCATGTAGATTAGGGGCCGGGTGCATGGATTAGTGGGGCGGCGCCCCTATGCCCTGTATGTACGGGCCGCCACTGCTCAGAGGTGTAATATGTGTCAATCCTATATATTACACCGGTAAGAGATTTTACATTGCCATGTATAATGTTAAAAACAATGTCTCAGGATCTCCGCCATCTGTGCCTACACATACATATCTATGTGACTTTTATAGGTATGAAGTGTTGGTGGTGGGAGTGTTATATCCAGTCACAACAGTCATTGACCACTGAGGCCGAAACAGACATGCCCTGCAGCAGCATATAGTATGGCGATGCTGTTTACCCCAAAGTGTTGGAGGTACTACCTTCAACAAGGCTGCCAAGTATTCAAAGTATCTGAAGCAGGAGTATATATCCTGGAGCGAGGGGGAATGCTAATCATAATAGTGTTACATAGCAGCATCCACATACACGTAGGACAACCAACATTACAGATGATTTATTCTTTCAAAGCAAATACACTTTTGCACACTGGCACTGATTAGTATTCCAGCATTTCTTCTTTCTCATTTTCTACACCCTACGCAGATAACGTGACCCCATTGCTGAGAGAGAGCGATGAGGGTCAAACAAGGATGCTATGCAGGTACCCAATGTCCTCCTCATCAACCAATGATGTCAATGGTTGATAGGATGCTAGCGGTTGGCCTGCACAATACCCAAGGTTGTAATTGTGCACAATAAAAACTAGGGATGCACCGATCCGACTTTTTTGGACCCGATACCGATATCTGGCATTGTGAAATCGCCGATACCGGAACTGATCCGGAGCTACACACAAAGCAATCGGCTGCAGTACAGAGCAAAGCCGCTGCTTCATGTGTACGACTCCTCCATTCACAGTTCATCTGATATCACTCCGCCTGTGAGCCGGACCTATACAGGAAGTAGCGGCTCCCATCCCATACTACTACTGCACCTAGTAAGGGATGGCTGAGCCGTTACCAAGCAAAAACCGGATCGGCCAGTGGATCCGTCAATGTTACCGATCCCCCGATCCATCTAAAATGGCCATATCGGCGCCAAAATCCGATCCGAATATCGGATCGGTGCATCCCTAATAAAAACCTGTGGCTTTGTGTAAAAAAAAAAAAAAAAAAGCAAGCTTGATACATCCGCTGACTTGTACACAATGTTTGGGCAATTTGGGGTAATTGTTAGGCATTTTGCAAAGGCACCCCTGAAGGACCCAGAAGGCACCCTAGTTGAAAAAGGCTGTACTAGCATATACTAGGAATTCCTTGCTCCCCTGCTCCTATGTTCAGATAACAGGACTAGGGAAACAAAGCCCTGTGTAAGCTCTAACAACATTTTAAGGCTTACACAGGACTGTGGAGACTTCATCAATACCATGCGACAGTGCTGGGCCAATCCCAGGCATAAGAACAGTCACATGAAAGCGGAGGATTAGGTAACATGCACACTTGTAACTGGAAGTGCCAGAGTTTTTACTCAACTTCTGGTGATCAAACAGGACTGAAGGCTCACTCTAATGCATGTAATGTGTTCCATGTTTAAATTTGACTTATAGACATGAATGGGAACTACTGTCTTAAGGCCCAACTCCAGGCGCAGCAACAAAAAAAACCCTTGCGGTAGTCCCCCAAACTCACCCTGCAAGCTTTATATGCTCCTTAGGTCTAAGGAGTTGCAGAAGAGGCTCTACTACTTACCTATACTCCACGCTCCAGCAGGCTCCAGCACTCTCCTCTTGTTCTCCAAGCTCTGGCCTGTGGGTGGAGCCTCTGCATCATCAAGTACAGTGCAGGGCTATTGTCCCTGTATTGTACATGGTGGAGGCAGGAGAATTATCATGCCTGGGAGGGTCCGGGAGCAGGTTACAGAGGAGGTTGTGTGAACAATCACATGGATCGAGGGAGCCTGCTGGATAAAGTAATAAGGTAAGTAAAACAACCTCTTCTGCAATCCCCTAGATTTAATGAACATTTAATTTTTATTTGCCTACAGTTGAACTTACATTTTTTTCATTTAAAGCAGATTATAACTCAAAACTTGATTCTTGGTTTCTCTTGCAGAGGCCTTTAAAATAAATGGCTGCTTGACCTTAAACACTTCTTTTCTTTGAGCAACGTCCCTTGGAATCAATGCTTACTTATATTTCCAGTATTGGCGAAGGACCAGAATCATGCAAAGCACAGACCCTAATTGGCTGCCTGTGCCAGGTTAAGGCAACAGGTTCTTTTAACTGCCACCTTTCCTAGCTGTACATGCTCACTAATACTAATCTGGCATCGGGGCAAAGAGAGTAACCCATATCTACTTTCCAAGGTGCAAATCCTGGTTGAGGCTTGAACTGACCTTAGATGAATCAAAGTTTGGCTGGTTTAGCAAGGGTGGTCTGAATTTCAATTATGTTTGGCCAGTCTGTTCAACGGAAGTTAATCATTTGATCAACCTTTGTCGAAGAGACATGCTGGAAAACTTTTGTTGATCAGTGGTTGCACCGCTGATCAATATATTCTGACACCCGACGGGTGGGATTCCTCCATTCACCTCATTTGTGTGAATGGAAGAATCTTATAGTTTTTTTTTATTAAGCCCGCTGGCTGAAAGACAAAAAAAATACCTATCAATGGCCAGCTTTAGATAGGGCTGGAGTCCTTGTGACAGAGCTGGGTCCTTGAGTTGCCTGTTACAAAGCACTAGCACTGTCCCATCGGAGGAAACCGAGTGAGCCGTATGGTCTCCATACCCCAAAGTACTGGGTATTACTGTTTCCAGTAGATGAACAGAGAGATTGGGGATCAGTGCCCTACATAGGTAAAGCACAGGTTTACTTTACTAGCTGAGCTGCTATAAGTACGAACCTAGCTATAAGAGAGAATGATGCGAGGAATGTCCATGTGCATGCAGAATTTTGGACGTGGCTTCATCCAGGTTATAGGCCTGGTGGGCATTATTATTAATATTATTATACAGTCTTATTATTATATTATAGTCTTACTCCTCCTCGACTCCTCCGGCCTTGTAAAGAGTTATTAAACAAGAATATGTGAACGTGTGAAAAAGTATAGTTTGTTATGTGGGAACAAACAAGAAAGGCTCTGGGTTATCTTGCCCCAAGTGAGCTTGTTATGACTAAGCAATGAGCTTGTCTTCTGGAAATTCCCAGGTCTAGATTGGGTTTGGTTGGCATTAATGATGGATATGTCAAATGTTTAATCAGCTTCTTTGCATAAATGGTCAAAATTCTAAGCATATATTCTTGAAATGTAAGAGTACTACGTATATACAGAGTTAATAAAAAAAACATGGATTATATCTTTACTGCACACGGCATCAGCCTGGGTTCTTCTACATGCAGCTGGGCTTTTTTTCTATGCAAAGGCTTGGCAATGCCAATCAGGGCAGCACAGTGAGGATCCCCAGAGCAGAGCTAAATGTTTATTGCTATGTGGCTTCCACTCACAGTGGGTGAGAAGGGAGGGGGGGGGGGGGGGTTTATAGGACAACTTTACTAAAACTGAAGTTGTCCTTTAAGCAGAATTCAAGCATTATAAATGTTTTCATATTTTTTTTTACCAGAAATCCTTTTTGAAGCCCAAATCCAGGCTCCAAGGAAAAAAATCATTGCAGTGGTCCCCGTAACTGCAAGGGTTAAACGTTCATAACGTCTAGGGGGGAGATGAGAAGGCTGCATTTCCCTTATTCCCACCCTGGTGTTGTCCTTTTCTGTGGGTGATCCCTTGGCATCATCAGGTACAATGCAGGTCTATAATATAATATAATATATATGTATAATATTAGCCATGTATTGCATGTAGAGGAAAGGAGTGGGCAACCAAGGCCAGTAGCACCTTAAGTAGGTGGCTGCAGGGAACCGGTTGCACAGCTAGAGGGACCCTGCTGAGGCAAGGAATAAGGTAAGTATCTCACCTTATTCCTCTACCCATAGACAAAACAAAGCATTTACAGATAAATAAATTGTTCCATTGATCTGCATCTGCATTATGAACACAGTAGGTTGGCCACCATCTCCCTGCATCTCTACCTCCCTCAATAAGCAAGAGCTTAGCATTTATTCAGAAAATGCAAAGCATTCTCTGATTGGCACCAATGCTGAGCAGCCAACCTCCTGTGTTCACAAGCAGCAGGGCAGCCGCTCAGCACGAGACCTGGAAACAAGTGGGGATTGTAACGGAACCGTGACCCCACAATGTGCCTGTGGGCTTCCATCAGAATACCGCTTCCTTCAGCCTTGAACATAGATATCAGATATTACAGCGCCCCATACAAAACTAGTCGGAACTTAGCTTGTATAGATCTGGAACCTTTATTGAACAGACTCACACACAATATATACCACACAGGAGGACATCCCCCTCCTGATCAGATTACCCCACCAGGTCAGGTGCCTGGTTACATTATCGTATGCAGATGAAATTGTGTACAGAAATATAATTAACCTGAACTAATTACCTAGCCATCTGGACAGAAACAATAGCTGAATGGGAATCCACATGTAGACATTGTTATAATTAACTTGTTAATTAACTCAGCACTGCAACAAAACGAAATAAAATACATTACACATAATCCTACGTATAAACACAGAACACCTTGTTAAACAGACAATAGCAGGAGACCACCAGTAACAGACTGTCCGTCTCCTACATTGAAGAACCTGGAATCCACATCCAAGCAACGCCCCGACCATTCAGAAGACACAGACTTCATGGCAACGGTCTACAACAGTCTATGAGGCAAAGCTCATACAATGTTCTATCATTCTGATACAGTGAAATTAATGTATCTTAGATTTCTTGAGGAATATTGTGAACAAATATCACTGTCCCATTTGAAGCAATCAAAACCACATTCTCATTGTCCACCAAGTAGTTGTCCGTCATTTTATAGACACAGGGTGACTTACACATAAAAGGGGCCTAGGGAGCTGAGAGAGGGATTTCTCAACCTCTCAAAGGTAAGCTAGGTTCCACGGGCACCCCAACCGAAGTGACTCCCATCACAGGGATCATTCTTCGATTGGATGAGTTGGAGAGGCAGGATGGTGACCCCACGCCAGCTCTGTGGATAAGGGGGTACCACCAGTCCTCCTGTATGGGGTCTAGACCAGCAGGGTCCAGGTATGTCATATATTGGTCCAAGCTGGTGCATGGGCACTGCAAAGGTTGTTTCTTTCTTATGCCTAGAGTTGAACTTTAAAACTGTTTTATGTTAGCTGAGTAATTCAAGTGAACTGCAGGAAATCAGTGATTTGGGCTTTTATTTAGAACATATGGAATACAACACTCAGCGCATGTAAAGAGCTACAGAACCTTTGAGGTTTGATTTGCATTAGGAAACATAAATGTTCTCATACAACAGAAATGGATAACATTAAATCTTACAGCTAGTACAGGACCTCACCAGATGTTCAGCACACTACAGATTCCCCGAAGCATTGCGCAGTTTCACTTTCTCTATGATTTAAGCCTAAGCTGCAAACAGGAACGGGGGTTGTTTATTAGAAAAGCATCAATTTGTGACTTGCCCATGTTATGCAGGAAACACTGCAGCCATGGTAAAGTCCAGCCGCCCCTTCTTGGATGTAAAACGTCGGGAAGGGTTAGGAATGAGGAATGTGAATGGGGCCTTACAGGTTTTGTCCCTTCCCCAGCCTGTGACTGGACGGTGCTGATAGGAGGAGAGAGCAGAGTGACATAGAGATGCGCTCATCAGTGTGCTGATTCTTCTTCACTGCCCAGTCACTAGCTGGGGGAGGGACAAGACTTCAACTTTTTTATTTATTCACAAGGTTGACTAACTGACATCATTTGGCCCAGTGATGGTGAACCTTGGCACCCCAGATGTTTTGGAACTACATTCCCATGATGCTCATGCCCTCTGCAGTGTAGTTAGGCATCATGGGAAATGTTGTTCCAAAACATCTGGGGTGCCAAGGTTCGCCATCACGTCATATGCAGTTCACCCCTTTGATCTGCTATGAATGAACCATAGAAGTTACAATGAAGCCACAATAACATTGCTTTATTGCAGGGGTCTACAAACTTTCTACGCAAAGGGCCAGTTTATTGTTTTTCGAAGGGGGGGGCAGACTGTGATTATTGGGAGCAGAAATTGTCCTGCGGTCAGTGGGAGTGCTTTTTTGGTATTAGTGGGAGGAATAGCACCCCATTGTTGGTGTAAGTGGGAGGAATAGGGTTCCATTATTGGTGTCAGTGGGAGGAATAGTGCCCCATCATTGGTGTCAGTGGGAGGAATAGTGCCCCATCATTGGTGTCAGTGGGAGGAATAGTGCCCCAATCATTGGTGTCAGTGGGAGGAATAATGTCCCATCATTGGTGTCAGTGGGAGGAATAGTGTCCCATCATTGGTGTCAGTGGGAGGAATAGTGCCCCACCGTTGGTGTCAGTGGGAGGAATAGTGCCCCATCATTGGTTTCAGTGGGAGGAATAGTGCCCCATCATTGGTGTCAGTGGGAGGAATAGTGCCCCGCCGTTGGTGTCAGTGGGAGGAATAGTGCCCCATCATTGGAGTTAGTAGAAGGAATAGTGTCCCATCATTAGTGTCAGTGGGAGGAATAGCACCCCGTCGTTGGTGTCAGTGGGAGGAATAGTGCCCCACCATTGGTGTCAGTGGGAGGAATAGTGCTCTACCATTGGTGTCAATGGGAGGAATAGTGCTCTATCATTGGTGTAGCACTACTCCTTTGGGAGCTGCTGAATATGAGTTCCTGTGGGTTACCATTAGCAACAGTAGAACAATCTGGAATATTTCCAAGTGATTTTACCTCAGACAAGGACCAGTCCAATTTCTTTGGTTTTTAGGTTTTATTAGGAACTTGGATAGCAGAAGGGATGAGTGGGATACTCCAACTGACTAGAACTATGCACAATTAGCAGGGACGACTTGAAAAATGCTGGTTAACACTGGTGAACGTTGTGTAACGCTGTATAGAGCTAGTCACAGCTAGGCCACAACCTCACGTTTCCCTTGGCTGTGAAAAGAGTCACTTAGCTTCCTGAGGTAATCCTTTCCTAAGGCAAGCTGTTGATTAAGGTAGACTGTACTGCTGAACAACTTCAGGGCCCTTCCTGGCACCCCCTTTATCCCTATCTTCAGGGCTTAGCTACTTGGCACCCCCTTTCCTGTAACACTCTGGGTTAGCTGGCTCCTTGATCCCCTTGACCTCGAGTGGTCCCCTCTCTTAGGCAGACTCCTGGGCAGATCCTTGAGTACTCAAGACACTGTTTTTCCTGAAGTCTTCTGCCCAGCAGCTCCACTGGTGTCAGGGACTCAGACGCCGCTGTGCAGCCTACAATCCATCTAGGCGAGTGCGCATGTGCATGCGTCATGACGCACATTGTACCAACCCAGCCTCCTCTTAAGGATCACTCACCCTCTCATCCAGTGCTGGATTATCGTCAGCTTCCTGTTTCCTGATGCCTGTTTCCTGTTGTGACCTCGGCTTGCTCCACGGACTTGTCTCTGCCTGATAACCTGTGTACCGACCCCGGCTTGCTGTTATTTGGACTGACCACATGTGTATAACCCCCGGCCTGGCATTTACCACTGCACTGCTTTCACTGGAGCTTCTCAGAAGGGACCCGGATATCCCTCTCAGCCATCCACCTGCACCACCACAAGCATCCAGTGCTACTTGGGTCGCGTCACTTCCTGTCTCACTTCCAGGGGTGATTCACACCGAACTGCAAGGGAAGCCCTCTCAGCACTTTGGCCTCCACCCAGTGATCTGACAACTGGTCAGCACACTGGATCCTCTGCAGCACAGCTCAACCCCTGGTCCCTAGGCCGACTGCCTGGACCACCTTCCTCACATCAGCAGGAGGAGACACAGCCGTCCACCTCCTCCTGGGACTTTGCTCCCGCCAAAAGACCCTCTGTCACATGCTCCCTCCGGATTTATTCCCAATCCCAGGATGCATTGCAGCAATGCCCACCCACTGGGACAGTCATAAACCCTGGTGTGCTATAAGCTGGGTTTCCTCCACTGTACAACAAGATCCCTCATTGTATACAGTGGGGGAGGCTCCCCAGACTCAACAGACCACACCTGGAAGCATGTGACAGGCTAGCTAACAAATCAGGCCCTCCTGATAAGCAGAACAGGGCCAAATATATGCTTTTCCTAGCACCTACCTAGGAGGGTGCTACACATTTATATCTACCTTGATTTCAGTACTCAATAGAAATGGAACCCATGACAAGAGATTCAGTAATGCTATACAGGAACAAGCATTCAAATCAAGAGATCTGTCTTTACTTGCTGCATACTTGTTCCAGGCAATTGCAGAAAAATCTCAGCAATGGCAGCTCTTGTATCTCTCCTATGATCAGTTTACAATAGATGTTTGCATTAATGACACAGAGACCTCTATATTACCCACATGCCCTGAAACGCCCCGCTTTCTCACAGACAGTCGGTGTATAATTATGGCTGGGTTTTGCATGGGCCACTTTTGTCTAATTTGTACTATTTTCAGCATCAAATCCCCCCCAGAGTATATTAAAGAAAATGAGAGGTAGCTGCACCCAGCAGTCTTCACTAATTTTCCAGCAAGATTCATTTATCAGCATTACTTTGATGAAAGGCTTGTTGCTACAGGCAGTCAACTCCCCCGAGCCGCTAAATAATCACACAGCATATGTCGCTCAATGGTCCCAAAATCTGCTACTTCTGTTAACCACTTCTTGACCGGAAGATTTTCCCCCTTAATAACCAGGCCATTTTTTTTGTCATTCGTTACTGCGTTACTTTAATGGACAACTGCACGGTCGTGCGACCCTGTACCTAAATAAAATTAATGTCCTTTTATTCTCCCAAATAGAGCGTTCTTTTTGGTGGTATTTGATCACCTGTGCGATTTTTTTTTTTTTTGCGCTATAAACAAAAAAAGGCAGACGATTCTGAAAAAAAAAAACAATATTTTTCACATTCTGCTATATAACATTCCCAAAAAAATAATTTAAAAATCTAATTTTTTTTTAACATTTTAGGCCAATTTGTTTTCTGCTACATATTTTTGGTAAAAAAAAATGTCAATAAGCGTATTTTGATTGGGTTGCACAAAAGTTATCGCGTCTACTAACTACGAGAAAGTTTTACTGTATGTCATTTTTATTGTTATTTTCTTTTTACTAGTAATGGCGGCGACCTGCGATTTTTAGCGGGACTGCGACATTGCTGGGGACAGATCGGACCCCTAACTGACATTTGTGGGGGGACCAGTGACATTACTACAGTAATCAGCGCTAAAAATATGCACTGTTACTGTAATAATGACACCAGCAGGGAAGGGGTTAACACCAGGGGAACTCAAAGGGTTAAATGTAGGTAACCTAGGGGGTGTTTTCTAACTGTGAGGGGGGATGGACTTGTGGAATCAACACAGAGACCTGTGTTCCTAAATAGGAGGAACACAGGAGCTCTGTATTGATTCTTGAGAGAACAATGGTCTGTTGTGTTTACAACAGCAGACTGCTGGTTCTCTCTTCACGGGGAGCGATCGCGGGTGCCCAGCGGCAATTTCCCCACTGGCGAATGGGGCGTGCGCGTGCCTCTGGCGGTGTGCCCCTAGGAACGCTCCCGCAGATCGCCATACAGGTACGACGATTCGACCAGCCAAGCCAGCCTGCCACAGTATAGCGGTTAAAGCGGTGGCCATTGGTTTAACTCAAAATCCTTACATGGGAACTTCATCCACTCTGTTTTCAAGCCTAATTAATTTTAATAAAAAACGAAAGGAAAACTCTACTCTACACTAGCCAGTCACTTTGTAATTAAAAGAGGAATTCCAGGTCTGGATATTTTATACATAATTACATTGATCCAGCATGAACCAATGTAACTATGTATATACCCAGTGCTGTATCTTGGCCTAGGCCAAAAAGGCCCAGGCCTAGGGCAGCACTTTGCTGGGGGGCAGCAAAAAAGCTGATGGAGCTGCACTGATATGCTGCCCTGATGGGCACTAATAGAATGCACTGATGGCCACTGATGAGGCAGGACTGATAAGCTGCACTGATAGGGCTGCACTGATAAGGCAGCACTGATGGGCACTGATATGATGCACTGGTGGCCACTGATGGGGCTGTACCGATGGCCACTGATGAGGCTGCACTGATATGCTGCACTGATGAGACTGCACTGATGGGTAGTAATGAGGCTGCACTGATGGGCACTGATGTAGCTGAACTTATGGGAATTGATGAGGCTTCACTGATGGGCACTGATAGACTGTGGTTGTGGTCTGTGGTTTACAGATGACAGGGCGGGTCATAAACAGGAAAGGGTGTGGCCTTTCCAGGACGGGGGGGGGTCATATTTAAATTAGGGGTGCCCAAGTTTAGTGAGGCCTAGGGCAGCACAAAACCTAAATACTCCACTGTATATACCATACCTGGCTGATGTCCCTGGAAGCTTGAAATCACTGAAGTAGACATGACTACTCCACTAATCTCCACTTGTTTCCGGGTCCCGTGCCGAAGGACCACCTTGCTGCATTCTGAACACAGGAGACCAGTCACTCAGCACAGGAGCCATTCAGAGAATGCTAAAGATTTTCTGAATGAATGCAAAGTGTTCTCTGATAGGACAAGGCGGAGAGTGGGATGTCACCACCCCACCTCTTCAACTTGTTAAATCAGAAGACCGTTTGGATGCATCTTCTGAATGAATGCAAAGCATTCTCTGATTAAAAGAGTTGAAAAGCGTAAAAGCACCATCTTGCCTCTCTACATCGTCCAATCAGTGAAGTCTTTGTATTTATTGAGGAAATTAGCAGGCAATGTCCTGAGGTCAGAATGCAGCAGGGCAGTCACTCAGCACAGGACCTGGAAGCAAGTGGAGATCACTAGAATAGAAGTATCTACTTCAGTGATTTTCAGCTTCCAGGGGCACCAACCCTGAGCTGGACCAATGTAACTATAATACTTTTCTTGCCACCGCATATACGCCATTACGCAGTCATCAGGAGGTTAGAGCAGTTTTTCTTAGCATTTTCAACACAGAGAAACCCTTGAAATTCCTTTCTGGTCTCAGGAGACTCCTACTAAAAATTACTATCTCTACAACTCATGATACATTACTGTGATTGTCAGTGGGAAGACTGCTCCTTACACTTGTGGTCATTGGGAAGAATTTCCCCCCTTAAGATAGCTAAAACGACCAATGGTGTCAGGGGAACTAATCTGAGAGGCAGAAATTGCTCATTGCTCAAGGAGCCTCTAGCAGCCCGTAGAGGAACCCTAGGGTTCTATGGAGCCCTGGTTGAGAAACCCTGGGTTAAAGGATGAGTGAACTTTAAGAGAGTGCACTTATCCATTTTGCCCCCTTCCCCTGACTCAGCCAGCATATCCCCGTAGACTTCAATGGGACTATTTTCAATCATCTTTGTCCTAAAAGTTTATGGAGCTGCAATGCCCAGGCATGATCAGGGCAGTGAAGGTTTGCACTACTGGGCGACCCTGGATTGAGGTAAGTATGCATATGTGGAGGGGGAGATTGAGTTAAGTTTTTGACAGACCTACCTGGGGCAGGGGCTATTGGAGGGGACTGTTACCCAATGACTATGGGCCCTGGAATTTAAGGGAACACTACTCTTTGGAAGGTGAATGCCTGGGGGATCCGTGGAGTGGTCTTGTTTCTGATTCAAGTTCATGTCTTCCCAAAACACACAGACTCTGGGAACTGGAGGTTCCATATGCATATTTGGGGCCTCTATGCCTCTATGCAGACCAGCAATGACTGTAGATGTTAATGTAATCCACTTAAACCACTGGGGTCCCCTGCCATAATGTGCTTATTGTAAGTAGGTCTCCTGCTATAGTCTTTTGCCTACTAGTCTGAGGAGGGGGGAGATCACTGTTTGTATTGCTAGTTGTGCTAATTAACAAACCTTTTGTCTGCTGTGTTTACACTTGTAATAATGTGAATTGTACTTTGTGAGCTTGATGTCGGCAAGTCTGACCTGGAATGAGATGCCTGATTGTCCAGATGGCTAGTTGTTTAATTAACTTAATGTGTTAATTATATTTCTGTATACAGTTGCGTTTGAATATGATAATGTGATCAGCCTCACCTGAGTGTGTAGTGTATAAAAAGCCTGTATTCTTGTTCAATAAAGAGTTCCAGTTTTGCAGCTAAATTAGTCCCGTATAGTTCTTGGTTGCAATAAGCAGCTATAATATATAATTTCTATGTTCAGACTAATGAAAGCAGTATACTGTGCTAAATAACAAACCTATTGTCTGCTAGGGGGTGTGTTTACACTTGTAATGATGTGTATTGTACTTTGTGAGCTCGATACTGGCAAGTCTGACCTAGAATGAGATCCCAGATTGTCCAGATGGCTAGTTGTTTAATTAACTGAATGTGTTAATTATATTTCTGTATACAGTTGCGTTTGCATATGATAATGTGATCAGCCTCACCTGAGTGTGTAGTGTATAAAAAGCCTGTATTCTTGTTCAATAAAGAGTTCCAGTTTTGCAGCTAAATGAGTCCCGTCTAGTTCTTGGTTGCAATAAGCAGCTTTAATATCTGATAGCTATGTTCAAACTAAAGAAAGCGGTATACTGATGGAAGGGATCTTGAAGCACGCGGAGTGTGGGACGGTTCCGTCTCAAAGTTAGGTCAAGGGTAGGGTGCAAGAAGCTTTATTGGACTTTGTTCTGAAGGGCACTTATTTTCTTTTGCCCCTTCTCAAGGAAGAATAAGGCCAGCCATAGACAGTTCGAATCTCAGCCAGTTCCTGGAAATGGGGGAGATTTGAACCATGTATGGGCAGGCTGAATGTACCAAGTTGATAGATCAACTTGGGTATAACCAGCCTCCTGGATCTTACATGCAATTATCGCTAGCAGCTGGTATTGCCGCTAGCAATATTGACTGTCTTCTCTTCTCTCACCGGGGATGGCTCTGTTAATGGGGGAATCAATCCAATTTCTTTCCTGCAACCCGTATTTGCTCAAATTAATTTTAGTTAGTCCCCTAGCTGAGATCCTCCACAGCTCTTAGCAATTCAGTTGCTCTTCTGTGCGCTCTTTGCAAATCTGCAGGATCAATCCATTTTGTTAACTGGTGCCCTAAATTGAACTTCATATTTAAGATGAGGTCCTTTTAACCACTTTACGACCGGCGCACGACGATCTACGTCGGCACTCAGCCCCGGCCAGGCAAACTGACGTAGGCCTACGTCAGCACAATTTGCCGGCCCTGTGCGCGCTCCCGCGCGTCCCCGCCGCCGATGATGACTCGATTGGGTTCAGAACCGATCAGTCATCAGGTCCAGGCCAATCATTTTTGGTCTGGACCTGTTGATCGGTCCTGCCCAATCAGATCATCCTCTAAGCCTGTGAAATGTAAACACAGGCTTAGAGGAGATGTGCCCTCCCCCCACAACGGTCTTTTTGGATCCAGCGTGAGAGGAGAGCACATCTTACTGTGAGTATTGCACCAAGCACACCCACACACAGTTAGATAGGCACATTTCACCCCCGATCACCCCCCCAATTAACCCCTACAGCACCTGACACAACACACACTATATACAGCATATAGCATATACCTATATACCTGTATAAGTGTGATTTGTGAACAGGTGTAGCCCTTGCGACCCCCCCTTTTCCACTCAAATTACCCCCCACCCCCCCCTAATAAAGATTTAACCCACTGATCTCCCCTGACCCCCCCCTGATCACCGCCGTTAACCCCTACACCCTCTGTCACATCAGCACTAATACAAACGCAATATACGGTGTTATTGTATTTTTGTATTAGTGTCATTGTGATCAGAATTAGCGCAGGCGACTAAGTTTCTGTCCCAAGAAGGTTTAGGGTCCCCGCCACCCGCCCAATAAAGATTTAAGCCCCTGACCCCCCCCCCTGATTACCCCTACACCCCCTGCCATAACACACACCGTATACAGTATATAGCATTTTGCTATATACCCGTATAAGTGTGATTTGTGGTCAGGTCTAGCGCTTGCGACCCCCCTTTTTCCACTTGAATTACCCGCCACCCCCCCTAATAAAGATTTAAGCCCCTGATCCCACCTGATCCCCCCCTGATCACCGCTAGTTAACCCCTACACCCTCTGTCACATCAGCACTAATACAAACGTAATATACTGTGTTTTTGTATTTTTGTATTAGTGTCATTGTGATCAGAATTAGCGCAGGCGACTAAAGTTTGTGTCCCAAGGAGGTTTAGGGTCCCCGCCACCCGCCCAATAAAGATTTAATCCCCTGATCCCCTCCTGATCACCCCTACACCCCCTGCCACAACGCACACTGTATACAGTATATAGCATTTTCTATATACCCGTATAAGTGTGACTTGTGACCAGGTTTAGCGCTTGCCACCGTTCCTTTTATCCTTAGGATACCCGCCAGTCCCTTCCAATAAAGATTTAAACCCCTGATCCCCCCCTGATCACATCCCGTTAACCCCTACACCCTCTGTCACATTAGCACTAATACACACATAATATACTGTTTTTACTGTATTTTGTATTGGTGTCATTGTGACTTGAGGTTGCGCTAGCTAGCTAGTTTCTTTCCCAAAGGAGGTTTAGGGTCCCCGCCACCCCCCCCAGATCCTCAGCGCATAGTTTAGAAGTAACCCCTTGATTGCCACACACGCACGCACGCACGCACGCACCTACACTTCCATTTCTAGTATAGTGTTTGAACAGATCAATATCTGATCTGATCAGAACTATACTAGCGCCCCCATAGTTTAGGGTTCCCAAAACGCGGTGTTTGCACGATCAGTACTGATTCCGGCCAGCACCTGCGTTTAACCCTTTCACCCAGGCAAGTGTAGTAATCAATAGATTACTGTCACTTGCAAAAAAACACAAGACACAAAACCGCTGTGTTAGCAGAGTCAGGCCTGATCCCTGCTAGCATTAGCAGTTTTTTTTGTAGCGCTTGAAATAATCTTCGACAACCAGGTGCTTTTATTACCTGTGAGTCGCATCACTGTACGAGTAAATTTAGTTACCAAAATGACCAAACGTTCGTACAGGGATGAAGAGCTTATCAGTTGTATGCTGACCGAGTCATCTGATAGCGAAGGGGAAGCTACAATGACCGAATTAGTGTCAGTATATGAACCTGATGACGGCAGCGGCTCCCTGACAGATAGCTCCGACGACAGATGGGTCCCTGTTAGACCCAGGCGTACCCGACCCCATTCTGAAGTTGTTGTGATGCAGGAATCGCAGGGTGCTCGTATGGAGCAGAGTGTGGGTACTAGTGCCGCTCATCCTTCTGGCGACCTGGCAAGCGCCAGCGGCCTAGTACAACCTGGACCTAGTACAACCAGCACTGCAGTAAGACCTGGTGACGTGGCGAGTCCCCTAAGTGCAGTTGAAGCTGGTGCGGTGGCTAGCACAAGTAGTGGCCCGCAGCCACCGCGTATTCGAAGACAGGCCCGTAGAGCCCATAGTGCCCTCCCTGATGCGCTGGCATTTCCTAATTGGCAACCCACTGATACTACAGCGCCAGTACTTCCCCCATTCACCGCCCAACCTGGAATCCACGTGGAGACAGCTGGTTTTACGCCCCTGAACTTTTTTGAGCTGTTCTTCACGGAAGATCTTTACAGATCTATTGTGGATCAATCAAATTTATATGCACAACAGTTCATCGCCGCCAACCCAAATTCACACCTTGCCAGACAATTCGGCTGGAAACCTATAACGGTTTCCGAATTTAAGATCTTTCTGGGCCTTTCCCTCCACATGGGCATAACTAAACAGAGTGAATTGCGGCTATATTGGTCCACTAGCCCAGTTCACCATATGCGCATGTACTCTGCCTCTATGTCCAGGACGAGATACGAGCAAATTCTGCGATTTATGCATTTCAGCGACAATGAACTCTGTCGTCCTCGGGGAGACCCTGCATACGATCGGCTCCACAAAATTCGGCCCCTCATAGACCACTTCAATCAGCGGTTTGCAGCCTTGTTTACCCCCGAACAAGTTGTCTGCGTTGACGAGTCCCTGATTAAATTTACTGGCCGCCTTGCTATGAAACAGTACCTCCCCAGCAAGCGTGCCAAGTACGGGGTCAAACTGTATAAATTGTGTGACAGGGCCACAGGCTATACAGTTAGTTTCCGGGTCTATGAGGGAAAAGATAGCTGTGTGGAGCCCCCCAACTGCCCAGACTACATAGGGAGCAGCGGTAAGATCGTTTGGGACTTGGTGTCACCCTTATCCGGAAAGGGGTACCATTTGTACGTGGACAACTTTTATACAAGCGTGCCACTATTTAGTCACCTTCTCGATTTACAAATTGGCGCATGTGGCACCGTGCGACCTAATCGCCGGGGCTTCCCCCAACGGCTTGTAGATTCCCGTCTTAGTCGGGGGGCGAGAGCCTGCTTGAAAACGGACAAATTACTTGCGGTGAAGTGGAAGGATACACGGGATGTTTATGTTCTGTCCTCCCTTCACCCAGACACGACGATCCAAATTCCTACGGCAACTGGCGTTATGGAGAACCCCTCTGTGTCCACGAATATAACCTTAACATGGGAGGGGTGGACCTTAACGACCAGCTTTTGGCGCCGTATTTAGTTGCCCGTAAAGCCAGACGCTGGTACAAAAAAGTGTCTGTTTACCTATACCAATTGGCTATGCTGAACGCCTTTGTCCTATACAGGGCGTCAGGACGAACTGGATCTTTCCGGGAATTCCAGGAAGAGATCATCCTTGCCTACCTGTACCCAGGAGGCATGCCTGCCCAACTTCCCCTTCCAGATGCAGTGAGCCGGCTGCATGAGAGGCATTTTTCACATGTCCTCCCGAGTACCCCTACCCAAAGATGGCCCCAAAGAAGATGTCGTGTCTGTAGCAAGCGCGGATTTAGGCGTGACACCCGTTATTATTGTCCCAAATGTCCTGACCAACCTGGTCTCTGCATCGGGGAATGTTTCGAGCGCTACCATACACTAGTGGATTATTAGCGTAGGGTACAGCACGACACAGTGTAGGGCACATAAACACAGGGTCTCGAAGGATGTTGGATGTCCATCAACATTTTGAGAGACCCAAGCTGGAAGAGAAGATCGCAGATGATTGCAGTCCCTCCCAAATCAAGAAGTAAAGGAACAGTTAGAAAGAAAAATAAAAGGATCCAAAAACTGTTGTGGTGTCAGTAATTTTATATGTCCTTCTACTCCTTCCTACTATACTTTTTTCAATGTCCTTTGTTTGTTTTTTCATTCTTTTGTGACCTGTTTCTCTTGCAGGTACTTGTCGGCTACCACGCATTGATTTTATATATTCTGACACAAACAGTGTTTGCGCTCAGCATATATGGATACCTTTGCTGATAGCAGCTGTGGTGATTTTCTGATTTCAGCACTGCAGTTAAAATCCTATTTTGGTATACGTGGATAGCGCCGTGTATACCCATCATTAAATTCAGTGGGTGGTTGTTTGGGCGGTTAATGATGAAGATCCAAAAACTGTTGTTGTCAGTCATTTTATATGTCCTTCTACTCCTTCCTACTATACTTTTTTTCAATGTCCTTTGTTTGTTTTTTCATTCTTTTGTGACCTGTTTCTCTTGCAGGTCCCTCGTCGGCTACCACGCATTGATTTTATATATTCTGACACAAACAGCGTTTGCGCTCAGCATATATGGATACCTTTGCTGATAGCAGCTGTGGTGATTTTCTGATTTCAGCACTGCAGTTAAAATCCTATTTTGGTATACGTGGATAGTGTCGTGTATACCCATCATTAAATTCAGTGGGTGGTTGTTTGGGCGGTTAATGATGAGTAATACTACGCATTATTCCTGTGCTGATTTCTGATAGGTTCTCTTTTTTTCCGTTCAGCCCACAGGCTGCATGAAAAAAAAAAAAACCTATATGCCAAACAAGGACCAGCAATGTACTGGTACGTTGCTGGACTTTGAGTGGTTATACCAGGATGATGCCTGCAGATTTAGGCATCATCTTGGTATCGTTTTTTACAGCCAGCGGTCGGCTTACATGTAAAAGCAATTCTAGCAGGTAATTGGCCGCTAGACTGCTTTTACATGCAGTGGGAGGGGCCTCCCCCCCCCCCACCGCCGCCTTCCGCAGCCTTCCATGGTTTTTCTCTGGCTCTCCTGTCCCACCGGTTAACCCGAGAGTGCAGCCGGTGGTTCAATTATCTAACCATAGAGCTAATTGGAGATGAGAATGGCTCCAATCATCTCTATGGCCTAAGATGCCGGAGGCTACGAGCATTTTATGACTTCTGTTTCGCCAGAAATAAACAGGGCCATTGGGAAATTGGGAAAGTATTTTATCACACCAATTTTGGTGTGGTCAGATGCGTTAAGGTCAGAGGAGAGATCTAGAGTCTAAAAGACCCCAATTTTTTTAAAAAAGAGTACCTGTCACCACAGATTGCTATCATAGGGGATATTTAAATTCACTATGATAACAATAAAAATGATTTAAAAAAAAAAAATTAAAGGAAAGGTGTCAAAATAACATAAAAAAGCAAAAGAAAAAAGAAAAAAAAAAAAAATTGAGCCCCCCCCCTTACCCCCGGTGCTTGCGCGCAATGGCGCACGCAAGCGGTGGTCTAGTGTCATATGTAAACCACAATTGCAGCATGCATGTGAGGTATCGCCGCGATCGCCAGATCGAGTGCAGTAATTCTTGCAGTAGACCTCCTCTGTAAGTCTAAAGTGGTAACCTGTAGAGACTTTTAAAGGTTTTCAAAAATGTACATACGTTTTTGTCGCTGCGCAGGCATGCGCAATTTTTAAAGCATGTCATGTTAGGTGTCTATGAACTCGGCATAAGATCATCTTTTAAATTTTACCAAAAAAATTGGAATTATATAGTGTATTTGTGCAATAAATTAAAAAAAAATGTATTTTTTTCGCAAAAATTGCGTTTGGAAAATCTGTGCGCAAATACCGTGTGACAAAAAAATTTGCAACATCCACCATTTTATTCTATAGGGCCTCTGCTTTAAAAAAATATATAATGTTTGGGGGTTCAAAGTAATTTTCTAGTAAAAAAAAAATATTTTTTCATGTAAACAAAAAGGCACAGAAAAGGCTTGGTTTTCAAGTGGTTAGAAGAGTGGGTGATGTGTGGATAAGATTGAGTATAAAATGCCGGAACTGTTCAAACACCCCCCTAATGACCCCTTTTTGAAAAGTAGACACCCAAAGCTTTTTTCTGAGAGGCATGGTGAGTCCATGGAGTATTTTATATTTTGCCACAAGTTTCGGGAAAATTATTATTTTTTTTTTTTTGTTGTTTTTTTACAGAAAGTTGTCACTAAATGATATATTGCTCATGCATGCCATGGGAATATGTGAAATGACACCCCAAAATACATTCTTTTGCTTCTCCTGAGTACAGGGATACCACATGTGTGAGACTTTTTGGGAGCCTAGCTGTGTACGCGCCCCCGAAAACCAATCCACATCTTCAGGTTTTCTAAAGGCCCGTACACACGTACCGATCGTCGGCATACAAACGTCGGTGGACGAAGGATCTGCCGATTGTACGCGTGTTAGTATGGTGCCTCCGACAGATGTCTGCGCACAATCCGCGGACAAAAGTCTTTCGTGCAAACATGAAAATATTTGTATGCCGACACCAGAACGGACGATTGTTCGCCTGTCAGTACACAATTCGGCCGACAGACCGCAGATTTGCAAGACTGGGCATGCTCAGAAAATAGAAAACACAGGGAAAGTTAACCATTACATGACATCACTTCTGCAGTCGGCGGACAAAATTCTTGTGCTGTCCTTGTGCTGTCTTTGCACTTTTCAGCAGACACCGACATCCCGGGGAGAAAAGAGGAACATTTGTAAGCCGACCATCGGTACGTGTGTACGGGGCTTAATGGCGTAAATTGCTGATTTTACCCCTGACTACCTGTCACAGTTTCAGAGGCCCTGAAATTTCAAGATGGCACAAAACCCCCCCAAATGACCCCATTTTGCAAAGTAGACACTCCAAGCTACTGGCTGAGAAGCATGGTGAGTCCATGGAATAGTTTATATTTTGCCACAAGTTTCGAGGAAAAAAATTTTTTTTATTTTTTTTTATTTTTTTACACAAAGTTGTCAGTAAATGATATATTGCTCACACAGGCCATGGGTATATGTGAAATGACACCCCAAAATACATTCTGCTGCTTCTCCTGAGTACAATGATACCCCATGTGTGAGACTTTTTGCCAGTCTAGCCGCGTACAGGACCCGGAAAACCAATGCGCACCTTTAGGCTTTCTAAGGGCGTAAATTGTTGATCTCACTCCTTACTACCTATCACAGTTTTGAAGTCCATAAAAAGCCAAGATTGCACAAACCCCCCCCAAATGACCCCATTTTGCAAAGTAGACACTCCAATCTATTTGCTGAGAGGCATGGTGAGTATTTTGCAGCTCTAATTTTTTTTGGAAAATGAAGAAAAAACAGGAAAATGCATTTTTTTTCCTCTTTTTTCAATTTCCAAAACTTTGTGACAAAAAGTGAGATCTGCAAAACACTCAACATGCCTCTCTGCAAATAGCTCAGGGTGTCTACTTTCCGAAAAGGGGTCATTTGGGGGGGGGTTGTGCTGTCTTGGCATTTCATGGCCTCCAAAACTGTGATAGGTAGTCAGGAGTGAAATCAACAATTTACGCCCTTGGAAAGCCTGAAGGCGATGATTGGTTTTCGGGGTCCTGTACTCGGCTAGACTGCAAAAAAGTCTCACACATGGGGTATCCCTATACTCAGGAGAAGCAGCAGAATGTATTTTGGGGTGTCAGTTCACATATACCCATGGCATGTGTGAGCAATATATCATTTACTGACAACTTTGTGTAAAAAAAAAAAATATATATATATATATATATATATATATATATATATATTTCCCGGAACTTGTGGCAAAATATAAAATATTCCATGGACTCACCATGCCTCTCAGCAAATAGCTTGGGGTGTCTACTTTCCAAAATGGGGTCATTTGGGGGGGTTTTGTGCTATCTTGGAATTTTAGGGCCTCCGAAACTGTGATAGGTAGTCAGGAGTGAAATCAACAATTTACGCCCTTGGAAAGCCTGAAAGTGGGGACTGGTTTTCGGGGACCTGTACTCGGCTAGACTGCAAAAAAGTCTCACACATGGGGTATCCCTGTACTCAGGAGAAGCAGCAGAATGTATTTTGGGGTGTCAGTTCACATATACCCATGGCATGTGTGAGCAATATTTCATTTACTGACAACTTTGTGAAAAAAAAAATATATATATATATATATATATATATATATATTTCCCGGAACTTGTGGCAAAATATAAAATATTCCATGGACTCACCATGCCTCTCAGCAAATAGCTTGGGGTGTCTACTTTCCAAAATGGGGTCATTTGGGGGGGTTTTGTGCTATCTTGGAATTTTAGGGCCTCCGAAACTGTGATAGGTAGTCAGGAGTGAAATCAACAATTTACGCCCTTGGAAAGCCTGAAAGCGGGGACTGGTTTTCGGGGACCTGTACTCGGCTAGACTGCAAAAAAGTCTCACACATGGGGTATCCCTGTACTCAGGAGAAGCAGCAGAATGTATTTTGGGGTGTCATTTCACATATACCCATGGCATGTGTGAGCAATATTTCATTTACTGACAACTTTGTGAAAAAAAAAAAAAAATATATATATGTATTTCCCGGAACTTGTGGCAGAATATAAAATATTCCATGGACTCACCATGCCTCTCAGCAAATAGCTTGGGGTGTCTACTTTCCAAAATGGGGTCATTTGGGGGGGGTTTGTGCTATCTTGGAATTTTAGGGCCTCCGAAACTGTGACAGGTAGTGCAGAGGTGACATGCACAATTTACGCCATTAGAAAACCTGGGAGTGTTGATTGGTTTTCGCGGTCCTGTACACAGCTAGGCTCCCAAAAAGTCTCACACATGGGGCATCCCCATACTCAGGAGAAGTGGCAGAATGTATTTTGGGGTGTAATTCCACATATACCCATGTCATGTGTGAGAATTTTATCTTTTAGTGACAACGTTGTGTAAAAAAAAAAAATAAAAAAAAAAAATAGTAATATTCCCAAAACTTGTGGTAAAATATAAAATATTCCATGGACTCACCATGCCTCTTAGCAAACAGCTTGGGGTGTCTACTTTCCAAAATGGGGTCATTTGGGGGGGTTTTGTGGTATCTTGACATTTCAGGGCCTCCTAAACCGTTAGAGGTAGTGAGAAAATGCAATGAAAAATGTACGCCCTTTGAAATTCTGATGGTGGGGATTTGTTTTTGTGGTCCCGTACTCAGCTAGGCTCCCAAAAAGTCCCACATATGTGGTATCCCTGTACTCAGGAGAAGCAGCAGAATATATTTTGGGGTGTAATTACACATATACCCATGGCATGTGTGAGCAATATATCATTTCAATGACAACTTTGTGTAAAAAAAAAAAAAAAAAAAAAATTTTAGTCATTTTTCAAACACCTGTGACAAAAAAATGAAATATTCAATGAGCTCAACATGCCTCTCAGAACATTCCTTAGGATGTCTACTTTCCAAAAAGTGGTAGTTTGGGGGGGTTTTGTACTGCCCTGCCATTTTAGCACTTCATGAAATGAGATAGGCAGTCAAAAATTAAAGCTGCGTAAATTTCTGTATTTACACCATAGTTTGTAGACGCTATAACTTTTGCGCAAACCAATAAAAATACGCTCATTGAATTTTTTTTTGTCAAAGACATGTAGCTAAATATATTTTGGCCAAAAAAAAATACATAAATTGAGTATATTGGATATTTTTTAAAAGACAAAGTTGAAAATGTCATTTTTTTGCAAAATTTTCGCTCTTTTTTTATTAATATCGCAAAAAATAAAAAGCGCAGAGGTGATCAAATACCACCAAAAGAAAGCTCTGTTTGTGGGAAAAAAAGGACGTAAATTTCGTTTGGGTACCACATTGCATGACCGCACAATTGTCAGTTAAAGTCACGCAGTGCCGAGTCGTAAAATACCCCCTGGTCGGAATGGGGGTAAAATCTTCCGGGGCTTAAGTGGTTAATAATTCCAACCGAATGGGAAAAATCAGGCAGGACAGGTATAAACGTGACCAGCTTTAGCTATACACCTGAGCAGAAGGCGACTTTCGCCCGCTTAGGGTGGTGACAGGCAGCCATCCACCCTAAATGCCAAAATAAAGCTTGATAGGGAGAGCCGGAAGGCTTGAGGTCCTAGGGCAGAGCAATGCACAGGCAGGAAGGAAAGGGACTCGGGATGTCCTTGTATTATTAGAACACATCGTGCTGCTACTGTTTTCTCAGCCTGCAGACCTGCATTGACAGCTGCACCCCCCCCCCCCCCCCCCCACCTACACACACACATACTGCTGTATTATACACGGGTCTGATGCCTGCAGCATAAACACTGTTCCCTTATTGCGTCAGCCTCAGACATCACCGAACATTTACTGACTTCTCTATTACAAGGATGCACTGCGATTATTTTAATCCCATTGATAAAAGACAGCCTGAGGCGAAGATAAAGGACCATGATCACTAATCAGTTACCGACACAACCTCAAAGGCCACTCTGCGTGAATGAATACAATTTTTTACAGATTGGCATTATTTAGTTTGGTCTTTAATACATCTGTTTGTGCCTCCAAAAAGAGCTTACAATCAAATGACTTTGCCATGGACGTACGGATAAGTACACGTTCTAAGGCCAGTTTGCGAGAAAGCTTACAGTATAAACCGATCGGCATGTTCCAAGATTGTGAGAGAACACTGAGGAACCCAGGGAAAGCCCATCAAAACATCTTGATATGTGCCTGCTGTAGCATGTACTTGTATGAGAAAGTCTCCTGTTCTCTTTGTATTGCTTCCATTATGAGAAATCTCTGGTGTTCCGGCCAGTCCCTCTGCTTTCCTATTAAAAACTGACCACACTAAGCAGGAGAGCACAGCGTGGTCAGTTCTCTAGCTATGCTGGGAGCTCAGTGTGCTCTCCTCCAATGATCAGAGTTGTCCTGACACGCCCCCCACTGCCCAGCCAATCACAGGGAAGCTCAGAGGTGTGCTGCTGCTTTTCCTCCCACAGCTGAGCAAATATGATATGAACACTTTAAAAAAGGGAAAATAGGTATTAATAATGTTTTTATATATCTATACAAATATGCTTTGCCTTTCATTTCTATTTTAAACGGAATGGATTGTTTTACATGGTGATCGTTTACAATTTCTTTAACCACTTCAATACCGGGCGATTTCTGGCACTCCGCTCCTACATGTAAAAATCATCAATTTTTTGCTAGAAAATTATATATATATATTTTTTTTTTTCAGCAGAGACCCTAGGGAATAAAATGGTGGTCATTGCAACTTTTTATGTCACATGGTATTTGCGCAGAAATTTTTCAAACGCATTTTTTTGGGGAAAAAAAAACGGTTTTGTGAATTAAAAAAAAAAAACACTAAAGTTAGCCCAATTTTTTTGGGATAATGTGAAAGATGATGTTACGCCGAGTAAGTAGATACCTAACATGTCAAGCTTTAAATTTGCGCATACACGTGGAATGACGCCAAACTTCGGTACTTAAAAATCTCTATAGGCGGCCCTTTATAAATGTTTACAGGTTACCAGTTTAGAGTTACAGTGGAGGTCTTGAGCTAGAATTGTTTCTCTTGCTCTAACGTTCGCGGTGATACCTCACATGTGTGGATTGAACGTTGTTTACATATGTGGCCACGACGAATGCATGCGTTCGCTTCTGCGAGCGAGCACACGGTGACGGGGGCACTTTAAATTTTTTTTTTATTGTTTATTTTATTTTTATTTTTATTTTTATTTTTACACTTTCCCTTTAACTTTTTTTTTTTTTGTGATCACTTTTATTCCTAATATATTTTATGTAAACATCCCTTGTAATAGGAATAGTGAATGACAGGTCCTCTTTATGGGGAGATCTGGGGTCAATAAGACCTCAGATCACTCCTACAGGCTAGAAAGCCTGAAATTAAAAAAAAAAAAAAAACAATCTCAGCTGAATCCTGAGATCAGTGCAGTATTGAAACTGCCAGGCCGGGCGTGACGTCATCACGTCGCGCCCGGGCCTCCAAGTGTCATAGAGACTACCGGGGACCATCTGGTCTTCGCAGTCTCTATGGTACACTTCCGCTGGTGGCCGATTCCTTATCCGGCTCGCCAACCGCACGGGCGAGCCGGTAGAAGCATCGGAGGGAGGGGGCTATAGCATAATGACACCGGTAGGAACCTCTCCTCGCCATATGACGTCCTGTGTGGTGTGATCTGTCACCAGCTGCTTCCACCGGACACACAGCCGATGACTGATCACTGTACTGGCCTGCTACAGTACCATGTGACTGCTCTAACCAATCACATTCGATCGCATGGCAGTTGTAAATAATGGATGGCTTACCTTCAAGTCGACCATTGTATACAATAGTGTTGCTAGCTGTGATTAGTCAGTGTGATCAAAGGGTACAGACTGGGCCAATCACAGCCAACCTGTACCATGTGATTAGCTCTGATCAATCACAGCTAATCACAACAAAACAAACTGAATGAATTGAATTCAGTAAAATGCTTGAATAATGCACTGCTACTGTATATGCAAACATAATTTTTTTTATGGGCTTGAATTTTTTTTTTTTGTGTTAAGAATGTAGCTAGTTAGGAAATAAAATGGGAAAAATATTTATACTTTATACTAGAGTATGTGCATGTGACGAGATGAAGGTATTTCTGTATAGAGATAAATAATGATCACATATATATGTTTTGATGAATGTACATAAATCTGTTGTTATACTGGTCTTTATATAGGTGTCTGAGTTTTGATCATTGTTTCTATCTTGTTGTATTGTCAATTTGTCTTTAATAAAAATTATCTGATTAAAAAAAAAAACATAATGTGTAAATAGAAGAAAAAAAAAAATGATTACAGTGCCTTGCGAAAGTATTCGACCCCCCTTGAACTTTGCGACCTTTTGCCACATTTCAGGCTTCAAACATAAAGATATAAAACTGTAATTTTTTGTGATGAATCAACAACAAGTGGGACACAATCATGAAGTGGAATGAAATTTATTGGATATTTCAAACTTTGTTAACAAATAAAAAACTGAAAAACTGGGCGTGCAAAATTATTCAGCCCCTTTACTTTCAGTGCAGCAAACTCTCTCCAGAAGTTCAGTGAGGATCTCTGAATGATCCAATGTTGACCTAAATGACTAATGATGATAAATAGAATCCACCTGTGTGTAATCAAGTCTCTCTATAAATGCACCTGCACTGTGATAGTCTCAGAGGTCCGTTTAAAGCGCAGAGAGCATCATGAAGAACAAGGAACACACCAGGCAGGTCCGAGATACTGTTGTGGAGAAGTTTAAAGCCGGATTTGGATACAAAAATATTTCCCAAGCTCTAAACATCCCAAGGAGCACTGTGCAAGCGATAATATTGAAATGGAAGGAGTATCAGACCACTGCAAATCTACGAAGACCTGGCCGTCCCTCTAAACTTTCAGCTCATACAAGGAGAAGACTGATCAGAGATGCAGCCAAGAGGCCCATGATCACTCTGGATGAACTGCAGAGATCTACAGCTGAGGTGGGAGACTCTGTCCACAGGACAACAATCAGTCGTATACTGCACAAATCTGGCCTTTATGGAAGAGTGGCAAGAAGAAAGCCATTTCTTAAAGATATCCATAAAAAGTGTTGTTTAAAGTTTGCCACAAGCCACCTGGGAGACACACCAAACATGTGGAAGAAGGTGCTCTGGTCAGATGAAACCAAAATCAAACTTTTTGGCAACAATGCAAAACGTTATGTTTGTCGTAAAAGCAACACAGCTCATCACCCTGAACACACCATCCCCACTGTCAAACATGGTGGTGGCAGCATAATGGTTTGGGCCTGATTTTCTTCAGCAGGGACAGGGAAGATGGTTAAAATTGATGGGAAGATGGATGGAGCCAAATACAGGACCATTCTGGAAGAAAACCTGATGGAGTCTGCAAAAGACCTGAGACTGGGACAGAGATTTGTTTTCCAACAAGACAATGATCCAAAACATAAAGCAAAATCTACAATGGAATGGTTCACAAATAAACATATCCAGGTGTTAGAATGGCCAAGTCAAAGTCCAGACCTGAATCCAATCGAGAATCTGTGGAAAGAACTGAAAACTGCTGTTCACAAATGCTCTCCATCCAACCTCACTGAGCTCGAGGTGTTTTGCAAGGAGGAATGGGCAAAAATGTCAGTCTCTCGATGTGCAAAACTGATAGAGACATACCCCAAGAGGCTTACAGCTGTAATCGCAGCAAAAGGTGGCGCTACAAAGTATTAACTTAAGGGGGCTGAATAATTTTGCACGCCCAATTTTTCAGTTTTTTATTTGTTAAAAAAGTTTGAAATATCCAATAAATTTCGTTCCACTTCATGATTGTGTCCCACTTGTTGTTGATTCTTCACAAAAAATTACAGTTTTATATCTTTATGTTTGAAGCCTGAAATGTGGCAAAAGGTCGCAAAGTTCAAGGGGGCCGAATACTTTCGCAAGGCACTGTACTTCCCCAGAGTAGTACAATGTGACTATGGTAACATTATATTGCTCTGGTCAAAGTGTATTAAAAAATAAATCATAAAAAAGAAAAAATATATAGTAAAAAAAAATGTGAATAGAAAAATTATTATTATTATTATTTTCCTAACTGTCACCGTTCAGTGGCCACGATCACCGCCACACCAGTTTTATGATGATGCTGTACTACACTGGTGACAATATGTACAAAAAAAAAAAAAATTGTGAACATTTTTTTTTTTTATTTATTCACATTCCAAAAAATTAAGCCAAAACATTACAACTAAACTAATAAAAAAATGTAATTTCTTAATTTTTCAAATACTTATGACTAAAAATGAAAACTTTAAAAAAACTCGCCTCTTACTTGGACTGTCTACTTTCCAAAAAAATGGGTCATTTGGGGGATATCTGTACTGTCCTGACATTTTTTTAGGGCCTCAAGAAATGAGATAGGCAGTCAGTACATCAAGATTCTTCAATTTTAAGATATATCTTATAGTTTGCGGACTCTATATCTTTTCTAAAAGCTAAATAATATACACTGATTTGGGGTTATTTTCACCAAAGAAATGTAACAAAATGCATTTTGGCCTAAATTTATTTGCAACATTTTATAAAAGAAACAAATAAAAACCTGTTTTTTTTTTTTTTATTTAGCAAAAAATAAAAAAAAGCCAGTGGTGATTAAATAAAACCAAAAGAAAGCTCTATTTGTGTGAACAAAATGATAAAAAAAAAAAACTAGTTTGGGTAGTGTTGCATGACCGCGCAATTATCATTGAGACCCCATTCAGACTAGGGCGACTTGTCATGCGACTTGTCGCGCTCGGTCGCTCGCCATTGATTAGCACAGGACCCGTTCTAATAGGAGCGACACAAGTCGCTCCGACTTAGAAAAAGGGTCCTTTACTACTTTGGGGCAACCTGGGAGCGACTTGCATTGACTTCCATTATGTGAAGTCCCTGCAAGTCGTGCCGAAGTCGCGGTGCACGCTGTGCACCGCGACTTCACAGGTCGCCCCTCGAAGTCGGATCGCCTCAGTGTGAACCGGCTCTTAGAATTTGACAGTGCTGAGAGATAAAAATTGGCCTGGGCAGGAAGGGTATTGAAGTGGGTAAGGGGCAATCGCCATGCTGTTCAACAAATCAAGACGCGGGACGTGTATAAGTAGGATCTATTTATAGAAGCAATATTTCAAAACATACACACATTCTTAAAATAGCTGAATGGAACTTCAGCATTTAGCAGGAGGGTCGCTTTTCTATGTTCTCTCAGACAGCGAAATTCCTTTAAGATCCTCAAATAATAAAAAAAATAAAAAAGTAAACTTGAAAGGACCTTGATCAATAGGAAAATACAAGTTTACATTCATCTTGGTTCCTAAATAAAAGCTGATTTCTATGAAAGCAAGGCGAATGCAGATGTGTGATGTGTTATGTATCGGCTAAGTCATCTGTCACGGACTTTACATCCCGCAAAACAAATGAATCGCATGACTTCAAGGGTCTGTTTTTTCTACAGATCTAGAGCTGATTCTAGAATGTTACACTCCACTTCAAAGTCTATTGTCGGTGTTCTCAGTCCCACTGAGCTCCGAGCCTCATAATACTCCCACATCACATTGTATTCTTTAATTATACATAAAAGTCAGCCAGGTTACTTAGCAAACTGCCGGGCCGAGGCCGGCTCGGAAAAGGCTTCTAAAGCCTCCTAAACTCCATCGCCGTTTGATTCAAGCTGTCATCATCTTGGTCTCATCTTGCAATTTTAATGTGTTTGCAAAAAAAAAAGCACAAGAAAAAGGTAAAGCTGAACCCTGGGGGGGGGGGGGGATGTAAAAGCTGCCCTTGCAAAGGGACTTCCCCCGCACTGCAAGGGTTAAAGAGTTAGTTCACCTTGACCAAAAAACTTACTATACAGGTAAGGGGCACCTATAGATAAAAAAGAACTGTGCAGTTCGGACTAAGGTTGGATGACACTATTGGCACTTTTCCAGTGCAAGTACCAGCTCGGCTCCACTCGGCCCTGCTTGGCCCTGCTTGGCTCGGTTTGGTTTTCCACTGCATGGTACCACATGGTACGGTGTTGGAACGGTTCGGTACGGTTTGGTACGGTTTGCTTTTCTACTAAAGTAGTAAGTGGGTGGGATAACAACGATTCTCTGACCAATCAGTGGCTAGTAGTGACAAACAGTCAAGGCTGCATGCAAAGGATTGTGGGATATGGTACCGGTACGGCCCTCTTGGAACCACAACTGAGGTGGTACTGTTTAAGCGAGCCATACCGTTCGGTTCCATGTAGTGGAAAAGCGCCGCCGTACCGTACCGTACTGAACCATGCGGTACCAGCCGTGGAAAAGCGCAAAAGCAAGCCGAACCGTTCGGTTCCATGCAGTGGAAAAGCGCCATATAGTGCTGATAAAGCAGTAAAGCCGGTTCTGTTCTACTGGGCCCAGGCCCCATCAGTTGAACAAGGGGGCCCAGGGTAGCTTTATGGTTAATTTCTGCCTAAATTAATAGAGGGTGGGCGAACTTCTTTTGGCGAGGTCCACGGCGAGGTCATCGGGAAGAGGGGATGTGTACCTGTCAAAAAGCAGATACCTGCTGCCCCCTCCTCCCAAAAGGTGCCAAATATGGCAGTGGAAGGGGGGGAGGAAGCAAACAAGCAGAACTTCCCCTTTTGGGTGGAGCTCTGCTTTAAATTGCATTTGCTTGGGCCCCATCAGGTCAACAGAGAGGCCCAGGGGGTGGGAGCAGAGGAGGGACATTTTTGAGGCATAGGCGGATAAAGTTAGTGCTGCTGTTCCACTGCACCCCGGGGGTGGGTGGGGTTGGGGGTCCTCGTCAGGAAGGCTTTACAGGGACCTATGATTTCTAACAGTGGCCCTGCTTTCTGTTGTACTGGGCCCAGGCCCCATCAGCTGAACAGGGGGGCCAAGGATAGCTTTATGGTTCATTTCTGCCTAAATTAAGGGGGGGTGGGCAAACTTCCTTCGGCGAGATCCGCACCAAGGTCATCCGGAAGTGGGGATGTGTACCTGTCAAAAACAGATACCTGCTCCCCCCTCCCCCCAAAAGGTGTCAAATATGACAGTGGAAGGGGGGAGGAAGCAAACAAGCAGAGCTTCCCCTTTTGGGTGGAGCTTCACTTTAAAATGCATTTCCTTGGGCCCCATCGGGTCAACAGAAGGGCCCAGGGGGTGGGAACAGAGGAGGGATTTTTTTCATTTTTGAGGCATAGGTGGATAAAGTTTGTCTGCTGTTCCACTGCAACCTGGGGGTGGGAGGGGTTGGGGGTCCCCGTCAGGAAGGCTGTACAGGGCCCTATGATTTCTAACAGTGGCTCTGCATTCTGTTGTACTGGGCCAAGGCCTCATCAGCTGAACAGGGGGGCCAAGGGTGGCTTTTTGTTTATTTCTGCCTAAATGAATAAATGGAATTTCCTAGACCACACTCCCTCTTCTACTTGCTTTCCAAGGCCTAAGTTGCATTTCCTTGGGCCCCATCAGGTCAACAGAAGGGCCAAGAAGGTGGGAGCAGAGGCATTGGCAGATAAAGTCAGTGCTGCTGTTCCACTGCACCCTGGGGGTGGGTGGGTGGGATGTAGGCGGGGTTGGGAGGCCCTGTCAGGAGGGCTCTACAGGGCCCTATGATTTCTAACAGCGGCCCTGGTTTCTGTTGTACTGGGCCCAGGCCCCATCAGTTGAACAGTGGGGGCCCAAGGTAGCTTTATTGATATTGGTGGCTAAATTGTTAATTTCTGCCTAAATTAATAAATGGAATTTCCTAGACCACACCCCCACTCCTACTTTCTTACCAGGGCTCAAAGTTGCATTTCCATGGATCCCATCAGGTCAACAGAGGGGCCCAGGAGGTAGGAGCAGAGGAGAGACTTTTTCATTTTTGAGGCATAGGCAGATAAAGTCAGTGCTGCTGTTCCACTTCACCCCGGGGGGGTGGGTGGGGTTGGGTGGGCCCTGTCAGGAAGGCTGTACAGGAGCCCCATGATTTCTAACAGGAGCCCCGTGTGTACCAGCTGAAGCCAGCCTGAAAAACACCCAGAGATGGCATCATCCCTTCTAGCCTTGTTGCTAGGACATTGCTAAGCTCACCCCCACCATCACAGGAGTGAACTCTCAACCCCCCACCCCCAAATGTGTGGTCCTAATCATTTGGTGGAGGGGGGATTATGGTGTGGAGTTGTTTTTCAGAGGTTGGGCTTGGCCCCTTAGTTCCAGTGAAGGGAACTCTTAAGACGTCAGCATACCAAGACATTTTGGACAATTTCATGCTCCCAACTTTGTGGGAACAGTTTGGGATGGCCTCTTCCTGTTCCAACATGACTGCGCACCAGTGCACAAAGCAAGGGCCATAAAGACATGGATGAGGGAGTTTGGTGTGGAGGAACTTGACTGGCCTGCACAGAGTCCTGACCTCAACCCCATTTAAAACCTTTGGGATGAATTAGAGCGAAGACTGCAAGCCAGGCCTTCTCGTCGATCATCAATTCCTGACCTCACAAATGCTCTTCCGGAAGAATGATCAAACATTCCCATAGACACACTCCTAAACCTTGTGCACAGCCTTCCCAGAAGAGTTGAAGCTGTTATAGCTGCAAAGGGAAGGCCAACTCAATATTGAACCCTACAAACTAAGACTGGGATTCCATTAAAGTTCATGTGTGTGTAAAGGCAGGCATGCTAATACTTTTTGTAATATAGTGTATTTAAATAAAAAATGTTGTGCCTAGAGTTCAGCTTTAAAAGACCTCTGGTTCAAAAGACTATTTATCATATACTATAACTGTCAGTGTGCTCATTTTCTTTCCTCCTTCTTTTTTTAAGATAAATGGATACAGATGGAACAAGACAGGAGGCGACAGGTTCACTTTATGGTATTTGACCTGATTAATGCTGGCTAGGGCATTACATTTTGGCACAATGTCCCTTAAACAACATAGTCTCCTGTGGTTTTCCTCAAACCCCAAAGGTCGGCCCAATGTAGTCTGTGGTCTGCCACTAAAACACCCACCAGGCCCCACTTCACACAGACATTTCCTGAAACGCTTCAGTTACATCACAGAAGACAGGCTGATTCTGCAGATGGGGCAGCCAAATCTGACACCAAGTATCTCTATAAAAAGTAGATCCGTCTGAAGTGCAGGAAAGAAGTAAATACAGCTTGTGATTAGGAGTAAAATATCTCAGGAATTACATTTAAAGGCCAGCTAGAAGTTGAACCAACCTTTCTCAAAAATTTTAAACCAGAAGAATCCTTCAAAACATTTTCAGGTCTCGGGTAACCCCTGCATTTTAATGAGTGAGATAAGAATTGTATCCCCTATCAATCAGCAAGGTAACAAGCAAAGATTAGGAGCACTCTCTTAAAAGGGAGTGCTCCCAATCTCAGCTTGTTACCTGTATACAAGAGACCTATCCACAAAAGCAATCAATCAGATTCTAATCTCTCCACCATGGCCAAGACCAAAGAGCTGTGCAAGGATGTCAGGGACAAGATTGCAGTCCTGCACAAGGCTGGAATAGGCTACAAGGCCATCGCCATGCAGCTTGGTGAGAAGGTGACAACAGTTGGTGCCATTATTTGCAAATGGAAGAAACACAAAATAACTGTCAATCTCTCTCGGTCTGGGGATTTAGGCATCCCATCTCATGGAGTTTCAATGATCATGAGAACGGTGAGGAATCAGCCCAGAACTCCACGGGAGAATCTTGTCAATGATCTCAAGGCAGCTGGGACCATAGTCACCAAGAAAACAATCAGTAACACACTATACCGTGAAGGACTGTAATCCTTTAGTACCCGCAAGGTCCCCCTGCTCAAGAAAGCACATGTACAGGCCCGTCTGAAGTATGCTAATGAACATCTGAATGATTTAGAGGAGAACTAAGTGAAAGTGTTGTGGTCAGATGAGACCAAAATTTTGTTCTTTGGCATCAACTCAACTCACCGTGTTTGAAGGAGGAATGCTGCCTATGACCCCAAGAACACCATCCCCACTGTCAAACGTGGAGTTGGAGGTGGCAAAAATAATGCTTTGGGGGTGTTTTTCTGATAAGGGGACAGGACAACTTCAGCACATCAAGGGTACAATGGACGGGGCCATGTACCCTCAAATCCTGGGTGAGAACCTCCTTCCCTCAGCCAGGGCATTGAAAATGGGTCGTGGATGGGTATTCCAGCATGACAATGACCCAAAACACATGGCAAAGGCAACAAAGGAGTGGCTCAAGAAGAAGCACATTAATGACTCGTTTCCAGTGAGCGGTACGGTTCAGTTCGGTACGGTACGCAATTTTTGCCATTTCCATTGTCAAAAGTTGTGAATGGTACCCTAATTCCAAACCGTACCATACCACTTTTTTGGGACCCTTTTGTTGGGGTACCAAGCACAAAAGTACCGTACCAACAGGGTGGAGCTACACTGTTGAGGCACTGTTGAGCTGAGGGACTGTTGGCGGTGGAAACACAAGCCTGATCAAGGTGTACCGTTCTGAACCGTACTGAACTGTACCAAACCGAACCGTACTGCTCAGTGGAAACTAGGCATAAGGTCCTGGAGTGGCCTAGCCAGTCTCCATACCTTAATCCCATAGAAAATATGTGGAGGAAGCTGAAGGTCATAGTTACCAAACGTCAGCCTCAAAACCTTAATGACTTGGAAAGGATCTGCAAAGAGGAGTGGGACAAAATCCCTCCTGAGATGTATGCAAACCTGGTGGCCAACTACAAGAAAAGTTTGACCTCTGTGATTGCCACCAAGTCATGTTTTTGCAAAGGGATCAAATACTTATTTTATTCATTAAAATGCAAATTGATTTATAACTTTTTTGAAATGCCTTTTTTTGGATATTTTTTGTTGTTATTCTGTCTCTCATTGTTAAAATAAACCTACCATTAACATTATATACTGATCATTTCTCTGTCAGTGGGCAAACGTACAAAATCAGCAAGGGATCAAATACTTTTTCCCTCACTATATGTAGTGCAAGGGCCTGCTTGATTGCATACAAATTGAAAGTGTTTAGGTTTGACCTCATATTATATGGTCTTGGTCAGTGGCGGCCTGTCTATAGGGGGCGCAGGGGCGCCGCCCCCCCCCCCCCCTCTGTGGCCAGGAAGAAAAAGCTAAAAAAAAAAATGTCAATTTTCAGCCCACTAGGGTCGCCGGACCTAGTGGTGGGTATGGGGGGGGGGGGGTTTTCACCCCATGTGCGGCAGGCAGAGGCGCCGATTGGCGGCCTTCTGGGGGTCATCGGGGCACAGAGCAATGCGTCTCGGCACTCCCCACTTTACTGATATCCTGGCTGTGATTGGTCCAGACTCCAGCCTGGACCAATCACACAGGAGGACATCCCGGGACCTGGTGACATGCGCCAGTCACTCACTGTCCCGGTGTCACATGATCACCTTCCCGCCCGCCGGCCCCGAGAGAGCAGAGAGAGGAGAGCCGCGTGAGGAGTCGGAAGTTCGGAACAGAAGAAGAGTGACACTGTCAGCGTGAGAAGAGAATGTTCGTCTACCCACACTTCTTCTCAGAGTCCGCACTGCAGGCGCAGACACTACTCCCGCACTAAGCAGCAGACTGTCCGTGGACCGTGAGTGAGCTGGTAAGTGATGCCTCGGGGGGGGGGGGGGTGGGCCCGGCCTGCACACTGTCACTGGTGCTTTGAAGGGGACACGCACGCACGCTGGTCTCTGCATTGATGGGGGGGCACGGCAGACAAGCTGGTGGTCACTGGTCAGGTCACACTGCATTGCCATTGATGATGGGGGCACGGCAAGCTGGTGGTCACTGCATTGATGATCATGGGGGCACGGCAAGCTGGTGGTCACTGCATTGATGATCATGGGGGCACGGAAAGCTGCTCACTGGCACTGCATTGATGATGGGGGGCACGGCAAGGCAAGCTGGTCACTGCATTGATGATGGGGGGGCACGGCACGCTGGTCATGTCTAAGGCCTACATACACAGGGTATCTGTGCCCTATAAATATTAACAGCCTGTGTACAGTATATATCTGTGTTGGAGTTACTTCATGTGCAGACATTTACTAATTGATGAGAATTCAGTGTGCAGGCTCTAAATTATTTTACTTTTTAAATGGCATTGCTTTTCATAGGACAATTACTCCTCTTCAGAATATTAACTTTCTGTTTTAATAATTTTACTGAGTTTTATACCATCTTATACCAGGCCACTGTGTGCCATTTACTATTAATAAATATATAGTGCCAGGCCAGCAGCTTGCTTAGCAGTGTACACAATATAAGTGCAGGCCAGGCCAATTACATTGTACACAGGTAAAGTGCTATGCTAAATTTTTTACCGCGTTTTTTTGCCGCAAATTTTTCTTTTTGCGCCCCCCCCCCCAAATAGTTTGAGCACCAGCCGCCACTGGTCTTGGAAAATCAAAAGGAAGGTTGAGCAAGATAATTGTATAATGTATGGCCAGCCTTAATTTCCACAGGGATCCCATAGGTATACATTGGTCCAAGCTGGGTCGATGTAACTATGCAATTCAGATCATATCTAGACTTCAGCCTAAAATTAAATATTTCTCTTTTCATACCATACCTAATCTTAGACCCAGTGGCACTCTCACCAGGTCTCTCTGCTTCTCTATGCAACACAGGCAGAGGGGCTGGCAGAACGATGGTAACACCCAGGGCTTTTTTTTCTTAGAGTAAAGGTGCAGAAACTCCCACCTTCTAAATCTGCCTTAGTTTCTGCCCCCTACCCACCATTGAGCAATGTCCCTTGGTTCCGCCTCCTACCTACCTGCCAGTACCCCCCCCCCCCCCCCCCCGTTGAGAGAATACAGAACCAAGTATAATTTTGTGCCACTAAGTGATTCTCACAATTTGTTAATGGTAACAAGAAAGACAGTAGGATTGAACCTCTGGAGTCAGCAACAATACTCAAAAAAACAGTAGACACCCCCCCCCCCCGAAATAACAGGCCCTTCTTAGCAACAATAGATCTTCCATACAACAGCAGACTTCCCCCACAACAAAATATCACCCCAGCAACATAAGACCCCCAGCAGCAACAACAGATCTCCTAGCAGCCAGCATCACTAGAACTTCCAGCAGCCAGCAACAATAGACCTTTCCCTCAACAGTAGATCCCTCCCAGCAACAACTGACCCCCTATCAGCAACAATAGACCCCCAGGCAAAAATAGATTCCCCACCAGGGACAAAAGATTCCCCCAGCAGCCAGCATCACTAGATCCTCCAGCACACCCCAGCACTCCTTTCCATTACATGCATTCATTGCTGGAGGTTCCAGAATTACGATCCCCCATTTTCCCGCTGAAAGAAAACCCTGGTAACACCAATATGCATAGCTCCCAACTGTCCCTGATTTCGAGGGACTGTCCCTGATTTGGAACAAAGTCCCTCTGTCCCTCTTTCCTCCTCATTTGTCCCTCATCTTGGTCTGATCTATATAGTTGTATATAAAATGCACCTTTTTATCCTTCAAAAAGTGTTTCCCAGTGCTAAACCTTTCATCCAATTTCTAAATTGCGGCATTTGTAAATTCCAAAAGACAGTATAAAGGAATAGTGGTAAAAAAGCACTTATGGGTTTAACCAATCATTTTTTTTTTTTTGCGCATAAGTCTTCTTTAACCACTTAAGCCCCAGGCCTATTTCGGACACTTTTTGTTCACAAGTTAAAATCAGTTTTTTGTTCCTAGAAAACTACTTAGAACCCCCAAACATTATATATATTTTTTTAGCAAAGACTCTGGAGAATAAAGTGGCGGTCATTGCAATATTTTTTGCCACGCGGTATTTGCGCAACGGTCTTTAAAACGCCATTTTTTTGGAAAAATTTCGAAAAATCACATTTCACTGCATTTAAAAAAAACTAAACAGTAAAGTTAGCCCATTTATTTGTATATTGTGAAAGATGATGTCACGCCGAGTAAATAGATACCCAACATGTTACGGTTTAAAATTGCGCACACCCGTGGAATGGCGACAAACTACGGTCAATAGAAATCTCAATAAGGCGACGCTTTAAAAAATTTTAACGGTTACCAGTTTAGAGTTGGAGTGCAGCTCTTTTTTTTACATTATTTCTCGCGCTCTGGCGATCGCGGCGATACCTCACATGTGTGGTTTGAACAGCGATTTCATTCACAGCTCGACTTCCATATACGTTTTCTTTCGTGCACGAGCTAACGGCGATGGGGGCGGCTAAAAAATTTTTTTTTCCTATTTATTTAATTTATTTTTTTTACTTTATCACAGGTTTTAAAAAAAATAAAAAATCTGATCACTTTTATTGCTGTCACAAGCAATGTAAACATCCCTTGTGACAGCAATATGCAGTGACAGGTACTCTTTATGGAGGGATCGGGGGTCTAAAAGACCCCAAACCCCTCCACTGCACTTCCATGTATTCAAAACGCTGCAAAGGGCATTTTTGAATGCATTCGTTTTTTGAATCTGCCGCCTTTAGCAGCAGAGTAACCCGGACGTGAAGTCATGGACGCCGCCTCCGGGTTACGTCATCGTAGACCCGATCGAAGCCGCTTTGTCCAGCCGGCAGACGTGCCGGCTGGGTGTTCAGTCTCCCGGTGGGATGGGAGACCCGGACAAAGCCGCGGGAGGGGGGGGGACGTTCCCTCCCGCTCACCGGGGTAACGATCGAGCGGCTCCCGAGCCGCATCGGACGTTACAGCCGAAAAGCCGACCGCCGGCTCTAAACCACTGTACCGGGGTGATGCCTCTAGCTAGAGGCATCACCCCGGTATAACACCGCAAAGTTTGCCAACGTATCTATGCCTACATACTTTTGCTAATAGGTGCCCCTCATTCCCAATTTACGAAGTTGAGAGGTATGAATATGTGATGCAAGCAGTGGAGAAAGCAGTGGAGAATGCTGGATCTCCTTGAGCTTCTAATGCACATTGTGAGAAGCTCACAGTGTGCAGTGAAATCAGAGTAAGCCATTTCAGTACAGAAGAGGCGCCGGTACGACTGTGCAAGACAAAAAGAAAGGCTGGAGTTCAGCTTTACAAAACTACATTTAATGATGAATAAATGAATACAGAGCTGCATTAATTTGTGCCTCTTATATCTGCCCGGAGTTAAGCTTTAATGTAAACCCTGTATCCCCTGAGTCAGTTTAAAAGCAAACATCTCCCTGTTTGTCTGCACTCTGCCCCATTCTTTTAGAATATTGGAAATTCCGCCTCGCAGCTCCATCGCCTGATGGTCCTACACATGTAGCGGCATGTAATCTGCTTACCTCTGTCATTCTCATTTAAAACAACCTGACCGTGTGAGTTTTCCTGAAGGCATTACATTCCTATGCGGCCTGTGTGCACTCCATCTCTGGATCCACAAACAGATGGCGATCAGTTTTATCCTAAGAACAGAGTTTTAGCTAGCAAAATAATTTGCTCTAGTTTATCTGCGTTCATTTCTATGGGTATGGTGCAGCACCACCTGAAGTTGGCTATAGTCCATCTCATTTTTTGTCCATTCATAGTTACATAGTTAGTCAGGTTGAAAAAAGACACAAGTCCATCCGGTTCAACCAAAAAAAACAAAAAACAGTAATGAAAACCCAACCATACAATCCCTTATACACAATCCTATACCCGCTGTTGATCCAGAGGAAGGCGAAAATAAACCCCAGCAAAGCATGATCCAATTTGCTAAAGCAGGGGAAAAAAAATTCCTTCCTGATCCCCCAAGAGGCAATCGGATATTCCCTGGATCAACTTAACCTAAAAAAATGTTTAAAGCGGAGTTCCGGGCACAAAATCGGTATTTTTTTTTTGTGCCCCTCCGCTAGCTACACATAACCTGAAAAGGAATTGGATAGTTATTTTTTTTTTTTGTACACTCACCTTGTAATCGAAGATCGTAAATACTCACCTCAGGGTACTTCCTCCTCCAGCGCCGCGGCTCACCCCGTCACTTCCTGCCTCGCGATGATTCCTGGGAGCTGAACGTCATCGCTCCCAGGAATCAATGCGACGGCACCGGCCACGCACGTCACTTCCGGGCGACGCCGCATTCCCCTGCTAAACAGCTTCTGGGCATGCCCAGAAGCTGTTTAGGAATGCGGCGCCGCACCGGAAGTGACGAGAGGGGCCGGTGCGGCGCATTCTGGGAGAAGAGGACGCGGAAGAAGACACCGAAGAGGACCGCGCCGGCTTCAGCTGCCCACAAGAGAGATGGAAACGCTGTGGAAGAAATTTTCAAAGTAAGCATTTCTTCTTGCAGGTAAGTGCGAACCGGGACAGATCAGAGGCTAGCCATTGTGGAATGTGCTAGCCCTGACTGTCCCGGGGGTATGTTCATCAAAAAATGAGATCTGTGCCCGGAACTCCGCTTTAATACCCATTTATATTATGTACACCTAGGAAAGAATCCAGACCTTTTTTAAAGCAATTTAGTGAGCTAACCAGAACCACCTCTGGAGGGAGTCTTCCACATTCGACAAAGATGGTGACACACTTTAGGGAAGAGCTGGCAAACTGCTGACTCTTAGCACTTGCAAAACTTGTACACCATAAGGCCAAGCGTATGAGGACTTCTCACCTTCATAATGCCACTATATAGCAAAAAGTAGGTGGACCCCCATCCAAATGATTGAGTTGAGGTGTTTTTAGTGAAGGGTACTGTTGAGTAGGTGCAGCATGGTGCGGTGGCAGAAAGCACGCAGAGTCCTAGATTGTCAAAAATTATGTATTGCAGAACTTGTAAAACAGCACAAGCAAGCCCAGTGGGAAAGCCCACCCGACCGGGGAACTTACAACAGTTCTGGGCAGACCTAGCGCATTATCCTCAATAATGGTTTTATTGTGTAACATAAAAATGGCTACTCACAAACGCAGATGAAATCAATCATATCGGACTCAGAAACTTGAGTGTCAGTAGTAGTCCATACGAAAGTCCATTGTCCTATTAGGATGACGGTTGACGCGTTTCGAGGCCTACACCTCTTCCTCAGTGGCTCTGAGTCCGATATGATTGATTTCATCTGCGTTTGTGAGTAGCAATTTTTATGTTACACAATAAAACCATTATTGAGGATAATGCGCTAGGTCGTGCGCCCTTTTTGTGTTTTTTGTTTGCAGTACTGTTGGACTGCCCCAGTCCTTTAGGGCAGCAAGACCATAGCCATCTGAGACGCCTTTTGCAAAGTTCTGTGGGAAGAGCAGTCGGGGAGCCTCATTTTCTGAGCGCAGGAGAAAGGTGTGTCTTTCACCTTATTTTGTTTGGAGCAGTTCTGGTCAGAGTTAGCAGTACGAGAGTCCATTGTCAAGGGAAGAGGAGTGCGGCCTGGCAAGTCCAACTCAAAGGGGAGCTTCCTGAAGAGGCAGATGTAGGTCCTACTCTTTTCCTACTCCATTAGAACCTCTCCCTACTGTTAGTGCCGTCCCTGACAGGCAGGTGCCCTGTCCCTACACTAGCCACTTGCATAAAGCGCACCAAACCCAGGGGCAGGGCTTAAAAAGACCCTGTATGACCCAAGATGGCCACCAGGGTCACCTGGATCCTGCTCTAGATTACCGACGAAACCATAAAGGAACCCAGTTTCTCCCAACTTCCTCCTCCAGTTGCATTGCTGCTACGGATTGAGCGTCAGATGCAGTGGAGTCTGTAGACTGCACATGCTTACAGGTACTCCAAATTATATGGCATACAAAGTCATTTTGGACAACTGTGTGGTTCCAACCTTGTGACAACAGTTTGGGGAACTTCCATTTCTCCTTCATGGCTGTACTCCCTGTGTACAAAACCAGCTCCAAAAAAGATATGGTTTGATGAGTTTGGCATGGAGGAACTGGAGGGATCTACACAGAGCACTGACCTCAACCCTTCTGAACACCTTCAGGATGATTTGGAATGTCTATTACAAGCCACTTCTTCTCATCCAACATCAGTACCTGACTTCACAAATGCTATTTTGGCTGAATAGGCACAAATTCCCACAGACACACTCAAAAATTGTGTGGAAAGCCTTCCAGGAGGGGGTGAGGCTGCTATTATACCTGCTTTAGACCAATGTCCATGATTTTAGATTGAGATGCCCATCAAGCAGTGGTGGTTTTAGGCATGGGCGAACGGGGCAGCCGCCCGGGGCGGCATTTTTTCATGACACGTGGGGGGGCGGCACTCGGCACACGAACCTGGAGGAAAAAAAAAAATCATCTGATCTGTGCTAGCCTGTGCCGCTAAGCGGTTTTCTATACCTGCGCGGCTGCGCCGCCCCCGGCTGCTGAAGGAGCCGCTGCCGCACAGAAGCTGAGCTGAGCGAGAGCGAGCGGAAAGGGGAGGGAGGGGAATCCCGCCGCCCCTGCTGCTGGGCCACCCGAGGAGCTTTGAATAATTTCACTGTGGCAGCCGAGCCGAGGCGCAGAGCATTGCTCCCCCCCCCCTCGAGCCCGCCAATTGTGTGACAATAGCGAATGAAAATTCGCTATTGTCACACTGATCCTCCTCCTGGCCAAACAGGGAGGGGGTCCTCCCGCTTCCTGATTGGCCGAAAGGCAAACCCCACGCCATTGGCCGAGGAGGAGGCGCCGCGGGAGGACTGAGGAGACGCAGGGAATCCGGGGACTGAACTGAAGAGAAGTGAGGTAAGTGCACGGATGGGTCTCGCGGGGGGAACGCTGGCGCTCTGCATTGAAAGGTGGTACGCGTGACGCTGGCATCTCTACATTGAAAGGGGGCAACGCTGTGGCACTCTGCATTTATTGGGGGCATTGCTGTGGCACGCTGCATTTATTGGGGGCAATTCTGTGGCACTCTGCATTTATTGGGGCCAATGCTGTGGCACTCTGCATTTATTGGGGGCATTGCTGTGGCACTCTGCATTTATTGGGGGCATTGCTGTGGCACTCTGCATTTATTGGGGGCATTGCTGTGGCACTCTGCATTTATTGGGGGCAATGCTGTGGCACTCTGCATTTATTGGGGGCAATGCTGTGGCACTCTGTATTTATTGGGGGCATTGCTGTGGCACTCTGCATTTATTGGGGGCATTGCTGTGGCACTCTGCATTTATTGGGGGCAATGCTGTGGCACTCTGCATTTATTGGGAGCAATGCTGTGGCACTCTGCATTTATTGGGGGCATTGCTGTGGCACTCTGCATTTATTGGGGGTATTGTTGTGGCACTCTGCATTTATTGGGGGCATTGCTGTGGCACTCTGCATTTATTGGGGGCAATGCTGTGGCACTCTGCATTTATTGGGGGCAATGCTGTGGCACTCTGCATTTATTGTTATGTTGTCATGTTATTTTTTTTTGGGGGGGGGGGGGGGGGGGCGCCGGGAGTGAGTCTTGCCCGGGGAGCAATTTAATGTAGAACCGACACTACCATCAAGGTCATACAGGTGTGAAGTCAAGTGTCCACAAATGTTTGGTCCATCTAGTGTAGCTGTATCCATATGTGGTTTACATTCTGACACCATGAAATTTGTGGGGTTGATGTCTACCCCCTACATAATGTAACATTGACCTTCAGATATATTGAGCATAATGGGACATGCTCAGGTTCCACCACAACATATTTCGTTTCCTGGATCAGACATGGTAAGGAGAAGTTGAGACTGGAAGTGAGTCCACCATTCTTTTTAAGTTCATCTATAGTAAATGTTTCTAAAATAAAGGTTTTCAGTGCCCCTTTTGTTGCTTCAGAGTTTTTTTCCTTTTCGTCTTTCTGGTCCAGAGATGCAGGAAACATTGTTGTAGCCCCTGGGACATCATCACAGGGCTTACAGCGTGTTTCTGAACCTGGAAGGAAGAGGGGGCCCCGTGCACCCTTCTCAGATTCAGGGTGTCCTGTAGGACCACCTTCATCCTTCTGTCAGTCATCATGCCTAGGGGAGGAGTTTGGCAAGGCCAGCACTGACTGCGCAACATTCAACCGGGTGACAACCCTTTAGTAATTTCACTGCAGGGAATCTGCTTTGCACGCTGGTAAGAGAATAGGGGAGCCTGCATGCGGAATGCAAAAAGCACCTGTGCATCCCGTGCAGGCAAAAACGGCCCTTCACACAGGTGTACATATGCCAGTGTGGATGAAGCAGAAACTAAAGATGAACAGATACACAACTGAAATACATACAGATGACTAATTATCTACCAAAAGATTTTGTAGTTCTGATCAGCCAGTCTTGTGACCTGGCACCTCCATTAGACAGCACAGCCAGGTCTTGCACTTCTCTGCAAATAACACTGTGGTAAGTAATACAGCCTGGTTCAGGACCCACCCCAGCTTGTGGATGGAGAGTGAAGAAGCAGTAGGACACTAAGACCCCATTCACATACAAGCGACGCTACTTCGCACCGCGACCTCGGAGCGGCCGCCACGGACTTCATAACATTGAAGTCTATGGCGGTCGCCTCCTGGTCGCCCCAAAGAAGCTCCGGACCCTTTTTCTAAGTCGGAGCGACTTGTGTCGCTCCTATTAGAACGGGTCCGCAGCTTCCCTATGGGAGGCGACCTACGGCGACCTGTGAGGCGACCAGGTCGCCTCACAGGTCGCCTTAGTGTGAACGGGGACTAATAGGTTGAACCTTCTATTCTCCCCTCCGGAGCACATATTCATATACACATAGCAAGAGCTTTGTTTCTCAGAGAATAGGTGCTTTCTGAGTCACCCCTTGTCTCCGCCCTCTACCCACCTTTGAGCACATCCCTTGGTACCAGTGGAGGACTGGGCCAGGGGGAAGGGGGGAAATTGCCCCCAGGGCCGGTCTTTTGCCCCATAAAAAGGCTGCACTGCTTCTGCCACAGACATGCCTAAATTATTCCTGGTGAAGAGAAGTAAAAAGTCTCTGCCGCTGACCTACTGAGTGCAGGATGAGGACAAGGACAGAGCACAGGCCTCCTTTCTCCCCCCTAGCATGGATGGTGTAAACTGTGTCTGAGCAGAGGCCGGTTCCATGCCCCACTGGAGACTCTTCTCCCCTGGCCAGTCCCGACCGAGCTGTTCCAGCTCCACCCTGGTGGCCAGGTCAGAAACCTTGATTTGGCCAGAGTAGAGAATACCAGGAGCAGAGCTTCAGCCTCGAATGGGGGTCAGGAGAAGGCCAGGAAGAGGGAGAGTGGGAAGAGGCACCAGGGGCCTCTAGTTTGTACTTGCTCCCTGGGCCGAAAGTTGCCAGTTAGCCCCTGCTTGGTACCACCCCCTAGCCACCTCCCAATACAGCCCCCCTTAGAGAATACAGAACAAATTATTATTTTTTTGGTGCTAAGTAATTTGTATGGTATTTGTTATTTATAACAAGAAAAGCAGTAAAATAGATGCCTCCAGCAATTACAGACCCCATCAGCAACAATTGGTCCCCCAGCAATATTAGATGCCCCAACCAAAATAATAGATCCACTTCAGCAACAATAGATTCCCCACAGCAAAAATATATATCTTCTAGCAGCCAACATCAAAAGACCCTTCAGCAGCCAGCAACAATAGACCCCTCACTTAACAGTAGAACCCCCCCCCCCCCAGCAACAATAGACCCCTTCCTCAACAGTAGATCCCTCAGCAACAATAGACACCTCTCTCTACACTAGACCCCCTCAGTAACAATAGATCCTCCGCCAGCAACAAAAGACCCTCCCAACTATAGATCCCTTCCAGCGACAATATATCCTCCAGCACCTAGCATCAATAGATTCTCCAGCATATCCCGGCGCCCCTTGCCATTACATACATGCAGTGCTAGACATGTTCCCACTGAATAAAAGCCCTGCACATAGCACCGAGCAAAGCAATAGAGCGTGATTGGCTCAGAGTACCACCCTCCCTACCCCTGGCTAAGCGCTACTATGGGGAGCAGTACAGAAGGCTAATAGGAAGAAAGATTCAGGTAGTTATTCTAGCTCTATACAGAAATAGATTTCATGGTTTTATAATGAATATAGCTTATAATTTTATATCTTATATTCCCTTTAATAAACATGCGTGTGCTTTAACAAGGAATCACAGCATTTCTGTAATAGGAAGCCATACAGCACAGTACGGCAGGCGGACAATATGAGATGCCAGGGCAGTTAAGTATATTTAATGCATAAGCATGCATTGCCTAATGTTGACACATTAGGAAAGCTGCCTTTCCTTTTAAGCCTGCATTACAAGCAACGCCTTACTAAACACTGCACAAATCAATGCACCCGTTCAGGCCGCCTGATGAATTGACTTAATCAATTCAGCAATGTCATTGGTGAGAGAGGCCTTTACGGCCTACACAGAGCAGCTCTCTCTCTGTGTGCGGCTTCACCAGTCTCATAGTCAGGGCTGGTTTTGTAGCTATTTCCATGACTGAGGTGGAACAGATGTCCCAAATCCTAATAAAAATGACCTGCTAAGCCATACCAAACCAATTATGTACCTATACCTGCCAATAACCAGACTACACCAGATTTCGGGTACAAATTGGCCATAGCAGCCTTTTATTAACATGTAACAATATTAACAAAAAACAATTCCTTTAAAACAGAAATATATGTAATAAGGTACCTGATCTTTGGAGGTACTACACCCCAAAACTGGTTAATTTTATCTGCGGAATAATAGGCCCCCGGCCGCAACACGCCGGCTCAGGGACAATGACCAAACTATCCGCAGAGACCTCTATGTCCCCAGTTATGCCTCGTTTCCACTGAGTGGTACGGTACGGTTCGGTTTAGTACGGTACGGTTCGGAACGGTACACATTGCGTTTCCACTGCCAATAGTACCCTTTCATGATAGGCGTGGTGTAGCAGGAAAGCTGTGATAGATGATTCTCTGTCAACCAATCAAAGTTCTGCAGAGTGTAGCTCCACCCTGTTGGTACGGTACTAATGAAAAGAACGAAAGGGTACCAAAAAGTGGTACTGTACGGTTCGGAATCAGGGTACCATTCATAATGGAAACGGCATAAATAGCGTACCGTACCGAACCAAACCGTACCAGAAAGCTCAGTGGAAACAAGCCATTAGTCCATCGTTAACTGGAAAGCACCCGAGGACGCCATACCACAGATGGGTCCCCAACCATTTACCGAGGACGCCATAGAACAGATGGGTCCCCAACACTGGTCCGACCGCATATGAAGTATTCTGTCTAGTTCTGGTCGCCAGTCCTCAGGAGGGATGTGTTGGAGCTGGAGAGAGTCCAGAGAAGGACAACTAAACTGATTAGGGGATTGGAGGACCTTAACCACTTACTACCCGCCCGCCATCAAATGACGGCGGAGCGGTGTAGCTATTATCCTGGGACGCCGTCATATGACGGCGCACTAGAACAGCCTCTCTTGCGCGCCCCCGGGGGCGAGTGGAGCGGCGATCGTGACTGCGTCGTGTTGCTAGGACACGGCGCGATCCCGATCTCGGTAAAGAGTCAATGACATGACTCTTTACCCATGTGATCGGCTGTGTCCAGTCACAGCCGGTCACATGTAAATGAGGAAGTGCCGTTATTCAGCTCACACTGTCAGTGTGAGGTGAGCAGAGACGATCAGCGGCTCCTCCTCATAGGGGACACAGAGAAATGTAATCAGGGCACTGATCACCAGTGCCCTGATTACACTAGAGTGAAATAAAATGCCATAACTGCCCACCATCAGTATCCACAGTGCCTGCCATCAGTGCCCACAATTAGTGCCCATAGTGCTGCCAGTCAATGCCCATCAGTGCCTGCTCATCTAGGCACTGATGGGCACTGACTGGCAGCACTATGGGCACTGAGTGTGGGCACTGATGGTGCTGCCCATCAGTGCTGATCAATGCCACCCGTCAGTGCTCATCAGTGCCACCCGTCAGTGTCCATCAGTGCCACCCATCAGTGCCCATCAGTGCCGCCTCTCAGTGCCCAGCAGTGCCGCCTCTCAGTGCCCAGCAGTGCCACCTATCAGTGCTCATCAGTGTGGCATATTAGTACCTCCTCATCAGTGCCACCTCATCAGTGCCCATAAGTGCCACCACATCAGTGCCCATAAGTGCTACCTCATCAGTGCCCATCAGTGCCTCCTCATCAGGACACATCAGTGAAGGAGAAAAATGTATTTATTTTCAGAATTTACTCACAGAAAATAAGAAAAACTTTTTTTTTTTTTTTCAAAATTTTCTGTCTTTTTTCTTTTTTTTTTGTACGAAATAAAAAACCCAGTGGTGATTAAATACCACCAAAAGAAAGCTCTATTTGTGTAAAAAAAAATTATAAAGATTTCATATGGGTACAGTGTAGCATGACCGCGCAATTGTCATTCAAAGTGTGAGAGTGCTGAAAGCTGAAAATTGGCCTGGGCAGGAAGAAGGTGAAAGTGCACTGTAGGCAAGTGGTTAATTATGAAGAGCGCCTACAAGCGCTTGATTTATTCTCCCTGGAGAGGAGACGCCTGAGAGGGGACATGATAGCAATTTACAAATACCTCAACGGAGATCTCAACATAGAAAAAAAAACGATTCAGTCGCAAGGAATGCATGAGGACACGAGGCCATACAATGCGATTAGAGGAGAAGAGATTTAACTTCAGGCTACGCAGGGGGTTCTTTACAGTAAGGGCTACAAGACTGGAATTCTCTACCACAAATGGTCGTAACTTCGGGGAGTATGGCTATTTTTAAAAGACTCTTGGACGTACATCTCAAGGATCAAAACATTCAGGAGTATGTAAAATGATTACGACCACACGCACCTACATAGATTGAACTAGATGGACTATTGTCTTTATTCAACCTCACCTACTATGTAACTATATAACCAGTACCCGAGGACACCATACCACAGATGGGTCCCCAACCATTAGACTATCACTGATTTTTTACCGCCTCCAAAGACCACAATGCCAGGCTGCTGTGACTTCAGACCCTGAACCAATCCAAAACACAGGGAGGGTGGGCAGTTCCTTCTCCGTCCCATGGCCACCGACTGGGGTATCTGTTTCTCCGCCTCTTCCTGTGACTGCCTGACACTTCCACCAATCAGGTCGCATATACCATACCCACTATGCCTTAACCCTTTACCTCTCTGTCTCCCCTCTTCACCTAGTCGTGCATGCCCTTCGCTTATTTTTTTTTTTGCTTCGGGCCCACCTTTATTTACAAACCCACAGTGATGAAATATGCTTTGCTAAAGGTAGCAGTGAAAACTGGGGCAACAAAGTGTGTGACACACTACACATAAGGTACAGATGCCAACTGTCCTGGATTTGATGGGAAAGTCCCACATCTGGGCCCTCTGTCCTGCCAATGCTGTGTCCTGGGATTCCAAAATCAACCCTAAGTGAGTTACTGCACATACCTAAAAGGCATTTAAGTGTCCTTAACCCCATCACCAAAAGACTAAAACCTTCCTATTGCTTTTTTAAATGTCTGTGCACCCTGTATACAGACTTCCCTTATACATAAATATACTACTGATGTGGCTATTCGGTCATATTTCCTTGTCATTGGTGGCAATAAGGTGTGGGATCATAGCGCCTCAGCTGCATTGGCACTACCAGGGCTGGCCCAAGACATTGTGCTGCCTGGGACAAAGAATGAAATGCTGCCCCCCCCCCCAAAAAAAAAGTCACACCCAACAAAAGGCCCCCACATCCATTATTTTATATAAATATAAAATGTAGAAAATATTATATATACTGTTATCTTCTTCCATAACCCACCACTGGACCGGTCCATCAAACACCCACTGTCTGTCCTCAGTCCTCCTGTCACTCCTGTGTCTGCCGCACCACCGCCCTAGAAGATCCAGCATGCTCTGCGTGAGATGGAGTTCGCTGATGTCTGACGTCATTGCGCACACCAGAATCACTTGAGGGACGTTCCCTGGAGGAGACGCTCATCATACTCACCAGTTTGCACGACAAGCGGCAGTATGGTATAGGGAAATGCTGCCCATAATACGCTGAAAACTGATGACACACAAAACTGCTGAAAAACAAATCTTGGGAGTCAATTTGCTGCCCCTCTCCAAGTGCTGTCTGGGTCTAATGGACCCATAAGGACCCATGGTAGGGCCGGCCCTGGCCACTACACTGACCATGCTGATGTGCCTCATATAGCAGGCATGGGAAACTAATCTGGGTTTAGAACCACTTTAATTGCAGGGGATTGGGTCCATGAGTGGGTAGTACCTGCTTATTTAGAGTGGGGTCTGGGTAGGACCAACCCATGGTTGTTGCCGACAGTCCCTGCATATTCAAAGGCATGGTCTGGATGGGATCAACCTGTATACTGGGTGTGATTTGAGCATGTCCACCCAAAATGTTGGCAGACTAAATGTGGACTGTGTCTGGGGTTAAAGTGGCTGGATACGGAACCATAATATTGGTAAATATGATATGGAATGTAGGTAATAAAGTGGAAGAAAGATCTAACTTGATCTATTCCAGAGCTGCAGGATAATGTACCTGGAATGGATTAAAAATTGGTAAGTGTACAGATTTTTATACAGGTCAGGCAGGATAAGTAAGAGGAAGAACTTGTAGTTAGGCTTTTTTTCCACGTTCAAGTCACTACAAATTACTATCGCTGTTTTTTTGGGGGAAAAGAAGTACTGCCCTTCTTATCTATTTAAAGTGGACCTATTTTCGGCTATATATAGTGACTGTTCCAATATATAGAAGGCTACAGTGTGATTTCAGAGAGAGGACAATGATAGAACCAGAGAACACACTGACCTATATATTATTGGGCTAAGACTCAGAAACATTCACGAGATGAGGAATTAAAGCTGAAGTTTAGGTAGGTGCTATTTTGCATAGGCATATTAGTCCAGCTTGTACCAATGTAAGTATGTATGTGTCAAACCTAGTTGATCCCTATGAAAGCTGAAAATCAGTGTAGTAGGCACGGGACCTGAAAGCCAGAGCCAGTCTCTGTTGTAGCAGCGTATCCAACAATGATTTCCAGCTTTCATGAAGATCGCACAGGTATGGGATGTAAATACTTACATTGCTCTCCAACCTGGATCAATAAAACTATGTCAAAATGGCCATGCCTGAAATCCAGCTTTAACATACTAATTCACATCTAGGCGTTGCTTTTTTTACAGGTGTTTGTCTGGCGTTTTTGTAGCGTTTTTGTGCAGGCATTTTGAGTTGATTTTCTTCAAGCGGTGGTACAGGAAAAAGTCTGCATCTTTCATAAAGGCTATGATATTTATGCAGGACAATGCTCCATTGCACGCATCAAAGTACTCCACTGCGTGGCTAGCCATTAAAGGCCTTAAAGATGAAAGAATAATGACATGGCCCTCTTCATCTGACCTAAACCCTATTGAGAACATGTGGGCCTTCCCTAAACAGGGAGATTTACGTTGAAGGAAAACAGTTCACTCCTCTGAAGAGTGTCTGGTAGGCTCTGGTTGTTGCTGCACAAAAAGTTGATCGTCAAGATCAAGAAACTCACAGACTCCATGAATGGAGGGCTTATGACTGATATTTGAAAAAAAGGGTGCTAGATTGGTCACTGATTTTTTGGTTGTTTTTTTTTTTTATTATTCTCACTTTAAGAGCCGGTTCACATTGAGGCGACACGACTCCTTACTACTTCGGGGGCGACTTGTGCATTACCATGCACCACGATTTCGGAGCGACTTGCAGGGACTTCACATAATGGAAGTCTATGCAAGTCGCTCCGAGGTCGCCCCGAAGTAGTACAGGACCCTTTTTCTAAGTCGGAGCGACTTGTGTCGCTCCTATTAGAACGGGTCCTGTAGCGGTCAATGGACCGCGAGGGAGCACGACTTGTCGGGCTGACAAGTCGCCTGACAAGTCGCGCTAGTGTGAACCGACTCTTACAGATGAAAATAAACAAGTGAGATGGCAAAAAATTGATTTTTGTAAAATCTTACCGTAAAATCCCTTTCTCTTAAGCTCATTGACAGACGCAGTCCTCTTGATTAATATCAAATCGGGTTATACTGCCCTCTACAGGATTAGGACACTAGGCAGAAGGAAAACGTTCTGGCCACACCTTAGGGGCAGTCCCAGAGGGTATATCCTCTCCCTCCCTGCTACAGGAAGTCAGTTATGTCACAAAGCAGTGTTAGAGAATTTAACCCAACCCAACTCAAAAGTAGAGGGGCGGGTACTGCGTCTGTCAATGAGCTTAAGAGAAAAGGATTTTACGGTAAGATTTTACAAAAATCCATTTTTCTCTGTCGCTCATTGACAGACGCAGTCCTCTTGATTAATATCAAATCGGGACGTCCCCAAGCAGTGCCACAAATGAGGGGTGGGATAACAGAAATCAAAATTTAAATCCAGAAGGCCCAACCGGTGCCGACTAGAAGTCTTAAAGGCTCATCAAACCAAAGGATGAGACTCAACTGAAAATCCAACAGAAAAAAACCCTCGAGGTAGACCAACGGTCTCCTCAAATTGCGGCCTGCAGAGCCTTGCGGCCAAAAGAGGCATCCGCCGATGCCATCACATCAACTTTATAAAATTTTGTAAAGGTATGAACCGACGACCAGGTAGCCGCCTTGCAAACCTGGACGACTGACGCCTGATGGCGGAAGGCCCAGGAAGCACTAAGCGCCCGAGTGGAGTGCGCCTTAACAGGGAACGAAGGATTCCGACCCTTAATAGAATAAGCCTGTACCACCGTCTGTCTGATCCATTTGGAGATAGTCGCGGCAGATGCAGGCAACCCCTTTTTGGGGCCATCCGTGATCACAAAAAGTGAATTCGTTTTACGAAACGAGTCCGTAGTTTTCAGGTATACCCTGATTGCCCGAACCACATCCAACGAATGTAACGCAAACTCCCGAGGATGACTGGGCTTAGGACATAGGGAAGGCAATACAATGTCCTCATTCAGATGAAACTCTGAAACCACTTTAGGAAGGAAGGATGGATTCGGACGAAGAACCACCTTATCCCTATGAACCACCAGATATGGGGAACGACAAGATAATGCGGCCAGTTCTGACACCCTGCGTGCAGAAGTAACGGCCACCAAGAAGGCCACCTTCTGGGATAAAGTAAGCAGGGGAATCTCCCTGATATTTTCAAAAGGGAGGTTTCTGAAGAACCGACAACACTAAATTAAGATCCCAGGGCGGTAAGGGCGCGCGCACTGGTGGAGCCAGGTGCCGCACCCCCTGGATGAAATTCCGCACCAAGGAATGAGTAGCCAAAGGTTTCTGAAAGAAGATTGCTAACGCTGAAACCTGACCCTTGATAGTACTCAAGGCCAGCTTCTGCTCAATTCCTTGTTGCAGAAAAGCCAAGATTCGGGTCACCGAATAGGCCCGTGGAGGAAATCCAAAGGATTCACACCACGCAATATAAGACCTCCATGTGCGATGATAGACTTTTCTGGAAGTCGCTTTCCTTGCTTTAATTAGAGTAGGAATAACTGAAGTTGACAATCCCTTGTCCTTCAGCACCTGGGTCTCAATGGCCAGGCCGTTAAGCCAGCGATTGTAAAGCAAGATGGAAGATCGGTCTCTGAGACAGCAGAACCTCCCTGAGATGAAGTCTCCAAGGAGCGTCCGCGACCAGCCTGACCAAGTCGGCGTACCAGGCTCGACGAGGTCAGTCCGGAGTTACCAGGATAACTGGAATTCCCTCCATCTCTATCCTGCGAAGAAGTTTCGGCAGTAACTTGAGAGGATGGAAGGCATACCGTAGCTGATACTGCCCCCACGGGGCGATCAGCGCGTCTGCTGCGTCCGCTAGAGGATCGCGGGCGCAAGCTACAAACCTCCGCACCTTCCTGTTGAGCCGAGATGCCAACAGATCCACATCCGGGGTGCCCCAATGGAGGCACAACTGGTGAAATACCTCTGGATGAAGAGACTATTCCTCTTGATCCAGAATCTGACGGCTGAGATAATCTGCCTGCCAATTTTCCACCCCCGTAATGAATACCGCGGAGAGAGCTGGAACAACTGTTCCGCCGAATGAAGAATGCTGGCCACTTCTATGGCCGCCAGGGCACTCTTGGTGCCCCTTGGTGATCGACATAAGCCACGACCGTGGCATTGTCCGATTGGATCCGAACCGGGCTGCCCTGGAGCTGCTCGGTCCAGTAAATCAGACAAAGTCTGATCGCTCTCAGTTCCAACACATTTATCGGTAACCTGGAATTTATCAGAAGAAATTACTTCCTCTGGCTGAGCATCGGAGACCGAAGCCACCAGACCAGAGACTCCCTGGTCCCCTCGTTTAACCGGATCCGATTGTCCAGGGAATCGGAATTCCAATTCCATTTGAGAAGAATCTCCTCTTTTAGAATTCGGGTATGAGACTGGGCGAACGGTACTGCCTCTAAGGAGGCCACCATCAGTCCCAGCCAGTTGACGGACAGCAACATTCGAATCGTTGACTGAATCTTCTGGAGTTTCTCCGCAAGGAGAAACACTCTTGCCAAGGATGTATCCAAATTTAGGCCCAGATAGTTCAGTCTCCTGGTGGGAACCAGGGATGATCTTTGGGAAAAGCGAAGAAAACGCTGATGTCCTGCGAAGATGGGGATATGAAGGTAGGCATCCTAGCTGTCTATGGACGCCAGGAAATCCCCCTGATGCAGGGAGGCCACCACTGTTCGGATGGACTCCATCTCTCCCAAGACCAGAATTGGACGCACCTTGCCCTCTTTCCTGGGCATTGTGAACAGGTTCGAATAGAACCCCTGAAACTGTCCAAGGAACGGGAACTACCACTCCTTGTTGCATCAAGTCCATTACTGCCCCCCGCAAAGCTTTTAAGCGATCCGGGGATAGTCGAATATTGGAAGGGAAGAATCGCACCGGTGGAAGTGATCAAAACTCGATCTTGTATCCCGACCGTATGACCTCGCGAACCCCTTTGTCCGGGATTCTGGAAAGCCATGGATCCGGAAACCGGTGAAGACGTCCCCCCACCCCAGAGATGGGTGGGGGCGCACCTCCAGGCTGTATCGGACTTATCTTCAGGCTTGGCTGAGCCGGACTTTTGTTTACCCGACCAGCGCCCTTTGAAACCCCCTGAAGGGGCTTTGGAGGGCTTAGTTTGTGAAACTAAACCAATGGCAACCACTGGCCTAAGGGTTGACCCTATCAGGGAAAAAATGGAGCGGAATTCCGCTTCCACTTTTCGATCCACCGGATCCCTCCTACAAAAAAAGTTTTTCTAAAAAAAATCTTGCCAGGACCAAAGATCCCAGCAAGGAACTTAGGTCCTTACTCCTAACTAGACAGAAAAAAACTGACTTCCTGTAGCAGGGAGGGAGAGGATATACCCTCTGGGACTGCCCCTAAGGTGTGGCCAGAACGTTTTCCTTCTGCCTAGTGTCCTACTCCTGTAGAGGGCAGTATAACCCGATTTGATATTAATCAAGAGGACTGCGTCTGTCAATGAGCGACAGAGAAATTTTTGTTTTTCATTTAGATGCATAATAATTTTGAACACTAATAGTTGCCCAATAAGTTTGCACACATAGATATTCTCCAAAGAAAGCCAAAACCTCACTTTAACATTCCTAAATATTCAGGTTTGAGGTTTATTAATATTTTGGGTTTACCAAGAGCACTGTAGTTGTTTAATAATACAATTAATCCTCAAAAATACAACTTGCCTAATAATTGTGCACACAGTGTGTACAGTAGTTTTGTGTAGTAAGCCTTGGGGGCAACTTAGTGCCCATAGGCCTGCTTACCTTAAGGGAAGGGGGTTGCTGTTCTGTAGATGAAGCTACACCCACACGTACCCACTTATTTACCCTGTTTTTAGTTATACCTATCATTTTTCCTAGAAGAAAAATATCTACACTGATATACAAATTCCAAAGCAGTGTTTATGCTGAAACCTCGATGGAACGTTATTTTTGTGTTCCGGAACAGAGGGTTAGAAGGTTGATTAGGCTAAATACCTCCTACCATATGGCCAGACTGACTAAGATTACTTGCCGATACAGCCTTGAGGGGTTAATTGGTTGCAGATTTCGTAGGCCATCTGAGGAAATACTCAGCGTTCGGCCAAATGTGCAGTTCTGTTTACATCGGAATATTTCATAGAGAGGCACTGCCAGTAGATGTGTTTGTGTTATACTCCATAAAACCTTTTCTAGAACAAATTCGGCTCACAAATCTGTTAGAAAGGCACTGGATGGGGGAAGGGAACTTCTTCAGACACAATAAATATATTCAAAGTGGAGTTTGGTAAAAACGACAATATAGTGCATTCTCCATAGGAACCCGTTGTAGTCTTTATTGCAGTTGGCCTAAATATATATATATATATATATATATATATATATACAGTATATATATATATTTTTTTTTATGTAACATGTTTGATCTTGCATATTTTTTGCTGCATTAAAGTGGTCCTGTCCCTGCAGGGTCAAAACTAAAGTAAGAGCAGCCTGTGGATGCTCTATACCAGCCTTGTTCAACCAGGGTCCCCAAGCACCCTGGGGTGCCTTGGCAAAATGCCTAAAAATTGCCCCAAAATTGTATACAAACTACGAACCTCCCCTGCCCCTCGCTATCAGCACATAGGTCACATTAGCTGAATGATGGAGAAAAACTGAGGGAGAAGAGACATTGGAACACTAGTCAGTACCAGTGTGCAAAAGTGTATTGGATATGGAAGACTAAATCACCTCTAACGTTGGGTGTCCTACGTGTGGATATTGATGTATTATGTAAATTTATTAGAATCATTTTTTACATTTTAGAATGGGGTGACTCGAGACTGTCCGCAATTTTAAAGGGTGCCTTGGCTGAAAAAAGTTTGAGAAACATTGCTCTATACCACATGTGCCCAACCCAACCCCTTTGGCACTCATTGTTTGGCCCTGGGACCCCTGCAGATATTAGTCCGTGTTTTCATTATCTAGTTGCATGCTACGTAAGGGAAAGATAAATACTGTATACTTTAGGCTGGGAGTTAACGTTTCTTTATTACAGGTATTTCTACAAATTACAGTGCTTTACACATTGTACATTCACAAGAGTTCCCGTCATCAGGAACCTTACAAATATAGAGTCCGTAAATCCACATGCTTACATATCCACACTTGGGGCCAATTTGGACAGAAGACAATTAACCTACTAGCATGTCTTTGGAGTGTGGGGAACCCATGCCAGCACAGAGGCAACATTCAAACCCCCTGTGGGTACTGTCCTGCTTAGGGTTCAAACCAAGGACCACTAAGCCACCATGCTTATGGCACAACTAATTTTTTAAGAAGGCTGTAGGGAACACAAATGTGAAAGTATTGATTTGTAAAGGGGCTTTAGTAGCAGTGATCCCTACCAGTCTCATGTAATGAGTCTCCAGTCTACTCTCCTGTAGCATCCTAGGTCACCAACCACTCTTGTCTGCAGTCTGATCATCTACCTCTTGTAGCATGTCCACAGTCTATGACGCTCTGTAGTATTACATTCACTGAATATAATGTGCATCCCATTGGTGAGGTCAGGGGCTGTGCTTGAGGCAACCTACATCAAGGGCCACCACTACTCTAGGAGCAGTAATGGTTTTAGCAGCCAGTCATATGTGTTGCATGTAAATGTGCTAACAAGGAACAGAGGGAAGACCTTATCATTCTGCTGCTGCTCCTTCACTGTCCAATCTACAAGGTGAGGTAGGGCGATGACACCAAAGTATTTCTAACTGTAACAGAGGGAGTGGTGTCATTCTCCAGGCTGAGCTGTGTGGTCTGTAAATCTCAGGATTGGGTGAGCAGAATAGCAAATAATTTAGCAGTTGAATCAGTTCTCTTATATGCATTTCATCTGTGTGCTTAGGTGTTTGCATGGAGTTCACCTTCAAGCCATGCAACCATATAGCCCAACAGTGGAGAAATCACAAGACTATTTTGCTTAACTTCAAGTATTGTAGAAATCAATTTAGTTATTGTGACAGACACACCCGGGACGGGCATTTGGAGTGGACTGCAGGGTAGCCTCTTGCCTACTGACTATGGGCCCTGGCATTTAGGGGGCTACAAGAATTCAGGAAGATGTCCTGTTATATAATGCAAGGTGACATTACCACATTTAACAATCAAGGAAGCCATGATGCTCTTTGCCAACTTGAAACTCAGTAAGCAGATGTATGTGAAAAGAAAGCGGAATAATGAGATTTGGACAGCACTGGGTTTTCTTGAGTAACAGTGCCAAACTGTTGGTGTGTGGGCACTGACACCTAGGCTTGTCTAGGTGACTAGTTGTAGCTTACTGTTTATGTTAGCTGTTCATTAGATGTACTGAAATTACTGTTTACAGTTTGCATTGTTTAGGATAATGTGATCAAGCTCTTACTTGATCTTGTGTGGTATATATTCTGTGTGAATTTACAATAATGTCAGTTCCAGTTTTCACCTAAGCTAGTGTTGTCTAGTTTTTGGATGCAATTCTCAGCTATAATTCCTGGTTCCAGTGTGGAGGAAGCTGTATCTTGAAAGAGGCACACAGGTGGGGGTGCCAGGCAGTCCATCACAGTTAAGTCAAGTGTGTAACTAGCTATTTGGCAGGCCTTTGAGAAGACATAATAGCACACACAACACTATCTGCATGGAGTTTGCATGTTCTCTCTGTACTTATGTGGGCTTCCTCTGGGTAGTCCGTTTTTCCAACACTTCAAAGATATGCTGGTAAGTTAATTGGTTCCTATCTAAAATTGGCTCTACAGTAGTATGATATTCTACTGGGCACTTCCAAGATGGCTGCCTCACTATCTGCCCCAATAGCAGATAAAAACACTTTGAGTGCCCAGGGAGATAAGCGATATAGAAATAAAAATGAATGACTGAATTACCAGTATTAGCACTTTTCTCTGTGCTTTAGAAGATACAACAGCATGACATGTACTATTAATGTTCGTAAGACATTTTTTTCTCCTGTGTCTACCTACACAAGTAGGGAAATCTCACTTTGTCTTTGAAGGTTTCTCATGCTACCCACACACAATGCAAACGACTCTACATCTAGTCAATAAGAGAGTCAGTCAATTAGAAATCTTATTTCACTAAAGGAAATCTGGTTGCTATGTGGTGGCATTGGAACCCTGGTTGAAGAAGTCAAAGCTGCGATTTTGCTCTTGCTCCAGGGAAGACCTGGGCCAGTTACTGGCCTCCCCAAACATTACATCACCCCATTATGAAAATCCATTGACCAGTGTTTTGTGTGCTCCCTGTGCTTAGTCACATGACCAAGTGTATGGGTGCATGGGGTAGCATCACTGCACTCGGCACGTGTCATTGGCTGCTTCCTTGCTGGTGCCTTCTACCCACACACAATGCAAACGACTCTACATCTAGTCAATAAGAGAGTCAGTCAATTAGAAATCTTATTTCACTAAAGGAAATCTGATTGCTATGTGGTGGCATTGGAACCTTGGTTAAAGAAGTCAAAGCTGTGATTTTGCTCTTGCTCCAGGGATGACCCGAACCAGTTTTTTTTTTTTTTTTTTTATACTCGAATAATGTAGGGAACTAAAGTGCAAGGAGGGCAGCAAAAAGGGCTTGTGTAGATGGACACTGATGGCAAACGCAGCCTTTACCATTCAAACATAGCACTGTACCAACATATGCCTTTGGGCGCAGAGCTTGACATGAAAAGGCTGAATTTGACCAGTTTTTGCCTGCAATCCAAATGCATCTCAGTAGGACATGCTGGGGTTGATTTACTAAAACTAGAAAGTGCAAAATCTGGTGCAGTTCTGCATAGAAACCAATCAGCTTTCAGGTTTTATTGTCAAAGCTTAAAGTGTTACTAAACCCAGGAGCCGGCAGTAACTATATCCGGTCTCCCACAGTACACAGAACATGGAAATTCAATTATTTTAGTAAATATAAACAGCTAAATACCTTTTTTCATCAGCAGTATTTAGCAGTCTTGTGACTTCTATCAGTTCCTGGTAAAGCTTGTAGGAGGAGTTTTCATACTGCACTGAGCTGTCCTATTAGGGCCCCTGACCCTCTGTCTGGACAGTGCTGATTGGCTCTGTGCTGATCACATGCACTCTCCCAAGATAAAAAAAAACTTTCTTGCAAACTGAGCATGTGCAGCCTGACTCCAAAGGCTCTGTCTTATCCGGACATGTTCTGGAGTCAGTGAAAGAAGAGGAGGATCTGTGCATACAGGATCAAACAGCCTTTTTACACAATGCAGAGGATTAACCCCTTAGGTTCCACAGAGAGTATACCAAGCATGCTTTACTACATACACAGACTGATTTTACTGTTGTTGGTTTAGCAACACTTTAAAGAAAATCTGTAAGGTGAACTTACATTTGATCCATTCCCCATCCCCCCTTGTCCCCCTTTACCAGAGTCCTGTGATCTCCCACTGTGAGACACCGGGTCCCTGATTCACTGCGGCTTAATCTTAAACCTCTCAGCATACGATAGGAGGCATTCTAATTGGTCGGCACCTTCACATGGACGGCACTGACCAATCTGAACCCTCCTAGCCTGTCCCATTTAAGCTGGAGTAGAGAAAGCCAGAAGGATTTTAATTCCCCAGACCATAAAGTCCCAGGTCCCCGTGTCTCACAGCGGGGGATACTCTGTGTCTCGGGGGGAGCGAGGGGGGGTGGTGGGTGAGGAGGGGGTCCAGGAGGGGGTCCAGTGTAAGTTCACCTTATAGATTGTCTGTAAAGGTGAACTTACCCTTTAATTGAACAAGCTGAAGTTAGAAGCTGATTGGCTACCATGTACAGCTGCACCAGATTTTGCACTCTCCAGTTTTAGGCCCCTTTCACACATACGGTCTGTTCAGTTCATCAGTTCAGTCACATTAAAAATGTATCAGTTTTTTATCCATTTTTCATCCGTTTTGGTCTGTTTTTCATCTGTTTTTTGTCTGTTTTTCGTCTGTTTTTCGTCTGTTTTTCGTCTGTTTTTCGTCTATTTTTCGTCTGTTTTTCGTCTGTTTTTCGTCCGTTTTTCGTCCGTTTTTCGTCCGTTTTTAGTCCGTTTTTCGTCCGTTTTCATCAGTTTTTTTTACTTCCACTACCAATGCAAAAACGGAACTGTTTGTCCGTTAACATCCCTTTTTCCGTCTGATCCATTTTTTTGACGGATGAAAAATAGGACATTCATCCGTTCCAAAAAACGGACATTGATGGAAGAGGATGAAAATGGATGTTAAGGGATGATCATCCTTTTTCATCAGTTTTTACATAGAGATGCATTGATGTCCGTTTTTCATCCGTCAACGGATGAATGAAAAACAGACAAACGGACCGCATGTGTGAAAGGGGCCTTAGTAGATCAACCCCGTTGATCTACTAAGGCAGGTCAAAACCAACGCAGGTCAAAAGCCACCTCTGAGCTGTCATTTACATTACGCCTTTGAAATAAATGCTGATCTACAGTCTTGGGTTTGATGTGCATTTTAAACACATGCATTGCAGAAACAACTCTCATGTTCACAAGCCCTTGAAGGTCTTAAGGTTGAGGGCACCAGAACTTTGCACAAGACACCTATATTTTTCATGATGCCACTTTTTTCTTCTGCACTTCACTGTTGCTTTCTGTGCTCACTAAATAAGCATCGACAGCCTAAAATATTGTTCAGGCACTTCTTGGGAACCCCCCCTGTGCTCCAGCATACAGACACCTTGGTATATGTGCTTCAGCAAATATGTGAAATGGCAGTGTGCTGGCTCTGCAACACAAACAGCCAATTAAAAATATTTCCTGCTGTTGGAGAGGAGAAACCTAATCCTGAGATAACCTCCAACGCTGACAGCAAAGGGGGGACACAAAGCAGTGAAGTTGACAATATTCAAAAATGCTGAGGTTCTCCAGAAAATTGGGGAGAGAAAGAAAAGGGGGATAAAATGCCATGAGAGAAATCCATAGAAGTGTAGTAGAGGAGAGTAGGAAATCAAACAACGAACAAAATAATTCCAATCAATACTAACGTCTAAGTGCCGGTTCACTGAAGCGGCACGACTCTCGGGGCGACCTGTGAAGTCGCGTGCACCGCGACTTCGGCACGACTTGCACGGACTTCATAAAATGAATGTCTATGCAAGTCGCCCCGAAGTAGTACAGGACCCTTTTTCTAAGTCGGAGCGACTTGTGTTGCTCCTATTAGAACCGTTCCTGTACTACACTATGGGACGCGACGGTGCGTGACTTGTCAGGCTGACCAAGTTGCCTGACAAGTCGAACTAGTGTGAATGGACACTAAAGGTTGCAAGACACCCAACTGGGGATCAAGCAGCCTACTTCTGGGGCTTTCAGAGAATACATCTGTCACCGCATTGGTAGGATGGGTGGCTGCACTCAATGCTCATTCAGGTGTCCTGGATAATCCTGCACTGGGTAGTAGTTGCATCCCAGTATGGAAAAAAAAATAAAAGCTTTTTACCCCAAAGGATAAAAAAAACTGCGGTAAAAAAAAAGGTAAGGTCAGCAGAGGTGCTCATATTTAAGAGAAATACTTAAGAATAATTTCTTTAACCACTTGCCGACCGCCGCACGACTATTTACTGCGGCGGTCAGCCCCATACAGGCAAAGTGACGTAGTACTACGTTGCTCGCCTGAAAGCCTCTAGGGGGCGAGCACGTGCCGCCGGAGGCGCGCTCCCGCCCCCGCTCGTTCCCTAACATGTCCGCGCGTGTGACCGGCGGACCCGATGCCTGCCGGTCACTTGCGATCGTCCGCTGCAGAGGGAGAAAGGCAGGCGGCTAATGTAAACAAAGCCGCCTGTCATTCTCCCTGATCTAACTGCAGAGATCATACGCTCCTGCTATATAGGATCGTATGTCTCTGTGGTTACATCAATAGCCACACCCCTTTACAGTAAGAAGCACGCCCCTAGGGACACACTTAACCCCTGCATCACCAATACTGTTAACCCCTTCCCTGCCAGTGTCATTTTTACAGTAACAGTGCATATGTATAGCACTGATTACTGTAGTAATATCACTGGTACCCCCAAAAGTGTCAAAAATGTCAGTCAAGGGTCCGATCTGTCCGCCGCAATGTCGCAGTCCCGCAAAAAAAAAAAAATCGCAGATCGCCGCCATTACTCGTTAAAAAGAAAAAAAAAACACCAAAAACGACAGAAATCTTTCCCTTAGTTAGTAAACGCAATAACTTTTGCTCAAACCAATCAAAATACGCTTATTGCGATTTTTTTTTACCAAACATATGTAGCAAAAAACAAATTGGCCTAAAATGTTTAAAAATTTTGATTTTTACATTTTTTTTTTGGAATTTCATATAAAAAAATGTGAAAAATTTTATTTTTTCAAAATTTTCGCTCTTTTTGTTTATAGCGCAAAAAGTAAAAATCGCACAGGTGATCAAATACCACACGACCACGCAATTGTCCGTTAAAGTCACGAAGTGCCGAATCGCAAAATAGGGCCTGGTCAGGAGGGGGTAAAATCTTCCGGGGCTTAAGTGGTTAAAAGAAAACTATAATAAGTTGTCATACAGCAAACAAGAACACCTGTTGGCAAGTGTAGTGCCCTTTAATTGGTGATGTAGTAGGTGAAGTCTATGCTTTTTATATACCAGCTATGGCTGGGGCCTGACGGTTTGGGGTATCGGAGCAGGACACCCTTGACCAACAATATGTAGGTCTGTGTCATGTGAAGAGGCTGATAGAGCCAATTGGGTTTAACTGACAGCAGGACCAGAAATGGACATATAGGGAGAAGGTGGAGGAACCTTGCCACCCTTGAGCTTTGCTTATCAGGTCCTGAGGCTTGGTTCAGGATAGTTCCCTATTTGTGGAACTGCCACTGAGGACTGACTGGTAACACCTGGGAAGATTGCTGGTTGCAATAGTAATGTGTATTATACCGAGTGTTCTGCATTGTGACAGTGAACCATGAACAAATGTTGCTATTTGAACATAAGTGGATGCAGCAAAACAGTGGTCTCCAAACTGTGGAACGCTTGTCACATGTGACCCTTTGCTTGCCTGTATCTGATGGATACCATTCCATCCACTGACACCACTGGGGCACCATTTCTCTACCTGACCCTAATGATGTGGCACCATTCCTCCCACTGGCACCAATGATGGGGTACCATTCCTCCCACAGGCACCAATGATGGGGCACCATTACTCCCACAGGCACCAATGATGGGGCACCATTACTCCCACAGGCACCAATGATGGGGCATCATTCATCCCACAGGCACCAATGATGGGGCACCATTCATCCCACTGACACCAAAGATGGGGCACCATTTCTCTACCTGACCCTAATGATGTGGCACCATTCCTCCCACTGGCACCAATGATGGGGCATCATTCCTCCCACAGGCACCAATGATGGGGTATCATTCATCCCACAGGCACCAATGATGGGGCACCATTCATCCCACTGGCACCAATGATGGGGCATCATTCATCCCACAGGCACCAATGATGGGGCATCATTCATCCCACAGGCACCAATGATGGGGCACCATTCATCCCACTGGCACCAATGATGGGGTACCATTTCTCCCACAGGCACCAATGATGGGGCACCATTCCTCCCACTGGCACCAATGATGGGGGACCATTCCTCCCACAGAAACCAATGATGGGGTATCATTCCTCTCTTGAATACCAACAATGGGCCACCATTCTTCTCTTTGATATCAGCAATGGGGCACTATTCACCCCACTGATGGGGCATTTTCTACTTCCACTGGCCACAGTTCTGCCTCCCTAAAGTCTGAAGAGTGGTAAATTGGTCCTTTGTTTGGAAAGTTTGGAGACCTCTGCAGTAAAGCATTGAAAATGTATTTGGAATGGGCATTCTTTATTCTGGGTAACAGGCTTCAGGCTAGCAATAAGTGGGAAGGCGGGCCTCAGGCGTCTAGACGCGTTTATGGGCGTCAAGTGCTTGGGCGTTAATTAATTTCATTGACCAGAATAATAAGTTATTCTGCCCATGGAAATTAATTTGATTGATATTTACATCATATGGAACAAATAATAATAGTGAATTGGTAAAATATGTTTAAATGATTTAATGTTATTTTTTATGTTTATATGTGTTGTCAAATATTTTGTAAATTATTTTGCAAGGCAGCCAGTTGAATTTTAGCTTACTGGAGTGCGCACATCGAAAGAAGAATTGTGATTGGTTGTTGTGGCCTACTGAACACTGTTCTATGTTCCTATTTAAAGCAGACCTTGCATAAACATGCAAGGCCCACATATGCTATAGCCCTCCAACCTACTAAATTGAAAACAAAGAAAGCAATATAAAGTGGCGGGGAAGCACAGTAGGGGGGGGGGGGGGACCAGGGGAGCACACAGGGGCCCAGAGACAGCAGAGCACAAGTGAACTGGATAGGAGGAGTGGCGGGGGCAGCACAGTAGGGGGGGGCGCAGGGGAGCACACAGGGGCCCAGAGACAGCAGAGCACAAGTAAACTGGATAGGAGGAGTGGCGGGGGCAGCACAGTAGGGTGGGGGGCCAGGGGAGCACACAGGGGCCCACAGACAGCAGAACACAAGTGAACTGGATAGGAGGAGTGGCGGGGGCAGTACAGTAGGGGGGGGGGACCAGGGGAGCACACAGGGACCCAGAGACAGCAGAATACAAGTGAACTGGATAGGAGGAGTCGCAGGGGCAGCACAGTAGGGGGGGGGGACCAGGGGAGCACACAGGGGCCCAGAGACAGCAGAATACAAGTGAACTGGATAGGAGGAGTGGCGGGGGCAGCACAGTGGGGGGGGGGGGACCAGGGGAGCACACAGGGACCCACAGACAGCAGAATACAAGTGAACTGGATAGGAGGAGTGGCGGGGGCAGCACAGTGGGGGGGGGGGACCAGGGGAGCACACAGGGGCCCAGAGACAGCAGAACACAAGTGAACTGGATAGGAGGAGTGGCGGGGGCAGCACAGTAGGGGGGGGGGACCAGGGGAGCACACAGGGGCCCAGAGACAGCAGAACACAAGTGAGCTGGATAGGAGGAGTGGCGGGGGCAGCATACAGAGGAACCAATCTCCTCTATTTTCCTCCTGCAGCTACAGGAGGAAAAAGGAGGACAGTGATTTCTCTACATGGTGCCCCCCGCCCCTCCTATCCAGGTGTACAGGGGAGTCGCACAGGCCCCCTGGAGCATGGGGCCCGGTTGCAATTGCAACCCCTGCAACCCCTGTAGTTACACCCCTGGGTTATGATGAGGTTGAGGATTACATCTGGGGTGCCTTAGTCATGACACAATCTCTTTACTGGCTTGTGAATAAGATTTCCTTACGCTGTGTGTTCTTGTAGGAGTATGGTGGGGAAATTAGACAGTAAGCTCCTCTGATGCGGTTTTAGGTTCTCTGTAAAAAAACTCCGGAATTTGTCAGTGCTTATAAATATGGGAAGAAAATAATTCTGAAAAGCTGCACCGTTCGCTTGCTGTAGACAACAGTAGGTTAATGAACACAGCTGTGTTTACTGTTCCATTACTTTAGTAAGCCCATTTGAAACGTCTCACACTGAAAACTTTAAAGAACCTTTGCAGAAATCACAAAATAAACAGAATTTACAAAGTCGTTTCCCTTTATCTGGATTATCAAAAATGTGAAACAGTGGCTCACATACAAAAAACATTACAGGGCATTGAAGCAGACTTCTAAGCCGGGGATTCTTTAACCTAAACCAACATTTTACATTCCTGATATGTGCCTGCTGTACCATGTACTTGTATGAAAACATCTCCTGTTCTCTTTGTATTGCTTTCTTTGTGTGAGATCCCTGGTCTTCCTACCAGTCACTGTGCTTTCCTATAAAAAAAAAAAAAACTGACCATACTAAGCATGAGAACACAGTGTGGTCAGTTCTCTAGCTGTGCTGGGAACTCAGTGTGCTCTCCTCCAATGATCAGACTTTTGCTCACACGCAACCCCCTCCCCCCGCGCTATGGTAAGATCCGTGTGCTGCTGTTTCCCCTCCCCCAGCTCTCTGTTCTCTAAGGAGCTTAGAGGGTATGTGATCACTTAATGGGGGGAAAAGGGTATTGATAATGTTTTTTTTATTGCTATACACAAATGTTTGCCTTTCATTTCTATTTTAAACTGAATGAGTTGTTTTACAAGGTGAGGGTTTACATATATACTATATTACCAAAAGTATTGGGACACCTGCCTTTACATGCACATGAACTTTAATGGCATCCCAGTCTTATGCTAGCATTACACTATATGAAAAATCGGCCGAAATTCAGTCATTTGGACAGTTTGTTCGTTTTTCGGCCAGTTAATGGACACAAATTGGTAATCGGTTGTGACGTATTTGAGGCAAAAAAATTTCTGCCAAACAGACGATAAATTGAAAGGTCATTTATGTCTAATGAACAATTTATCGGTCATTACATGATGGCACTATTGTTCGTTCTTACAGCCAAGTGTTCGTTTTTAGAAAGAGTTTGAACGATTTTTCGTTTAGTGTATGGCCAGCATTAGTCCGTGGGGTTCAATATTGAGTTAAGCCACCAACACTATATTACAAATCGGGATTGGGACTCCTACCTTTACACGCACATGAATTTTATTGGCATCCCAGTCTTAGTCCGTAGGGTTCAATATTAAGTTGGCTCACCCTTTGCAGCTATAACAGCTTCAACTCTTCTGGGAAGGCTGTCCACAAGGTTTAGGAGTGTGTCTATGGGAATGTTTGACCATTTTTCCAGAAGCACATTTGTGAGGCCAGGCACAGACGAGAAGGGCTGGCTCACAGTTTCTGCTCTAATTCATCCCAAAGGTGTTCAAAAGTATTGGGCCTTTACACGCACATGAACTTTAATGGCATCCCAGTCATAGTCCGTAGGGTTCAATATTGAGTTGACCCACCCTTTACAGCTATAACAGCTTCAACTCTTCTGGGAAGGCTGTCCACAAGGTTTAGGAGTGTGTCTATGGGAATGGTTGACAATTCTTTCAGACGCGCAATCTCCCCTATAATTGATCCCAAAGGTGTCCTATCGGGTTGCGGTCAGGACAGTCATGTTCCTCCATCCCAAACTTGCTCACCTGTGTCCTTTTGGACCTTGCTTTGTACACTGGTGCGCAGTCATGTTGGAACAGGAAGGGGCCATCCCCAAACCGTTCCCACAAATTTGGAAGCATGAAAATTGTCCAAAATGTCTTGGTATGCTGACGCCTTAAGATTTCCCTTCACTGGAACTAAGGGGCCAAGCCCAACCCCTGAAAAACAACCCCACACCATAATCCCCCCTCCACCAAATGATTTGGACCAGTGCACAAAGCAAGGTCCATAAAGACATGGATGAGTGAGTTTGGGGTGGAGGAACTTGACTGGCCTCAAACCGATAGAACACCTTTGGGATGAATTTGAGTGGAGACTGCACATCTGGAAGAATTGTCAATCATTCCAATAGATATACTGCTAAACCTTGTGGACAGCCTTCCCAGAAGAGTTGAAGCTGTTATAGCTGCAAAGGGTGGGCCAACTCAATATTGAACCCTAATGACTTAGACTGGGATGCCATTAACCGGTTGCCAACCGCCGCACGACTATATACTGCGGCGGTCAGCCCCGGCCAGGCAGAGGGACGTATGGGTACGTCACTCGCCTGTCACTGACTTGTGAGCCAATTGCGGGCGGGCTCGCGCCCGCCGAGGCACGCGTCCGCCCCGGCTCCTTCACTGACAAGTCAGTGCGTGTGACCGGCGGACCCGATCCTCCACCGGTCACTCACGATCGCTCCGGTGAAGGGAGAAAGGCGGACGGCTTATGTAAACAAGCCGCCCGTCATTCTCCCTGGTGTAAAAATGAAGATCAGACGGTTCTACTATGTAGGACCGTTGATCTTTCTTTTTACACCAATAGCCATGTCCCTTTACAGTTAGAAACACGCCCCTAGGACACACTTAACCCCTCCCTCTCCAATACAGTTAACCCCTTCCCTGCCAGTGTAATTTTACAGTAACAGAGCATATGTATAGCAATGATTACTGTAGTAATATCACTGGTACCCCCAAAAGTGTCAAAAATGTCAGTCAAGGGTCCGATCTGTCCGCCGCAATGTCGCAGTACCGCAAAAATAAATCGCAGATCGCCGCCATTACGTGTTAAAAAAAAACCACCAAAAATGACAAAAATCTTTCCCTTTGTTAGTAAACGCGATAACTTTTGCGCAAACCAATCAAAATACGCTTTTTGCGATTTTTTTACCAAACATATGTAGCATAAAACAAATTGGCCGAAAATGTTAAAAAATTTTGATTTTTACATTTTTTTTTGGGGAATTTCTATAAAAAAATGTGAAAAATATTGTTATTTTTGCAAAATTGATGCTCTTTTTTTGTTTATAGCGCATTATCAAAAAATCGCACAGGTGATCAAATACCACCGGGGCTTAAGTGGTTAAAGTTCATGTACGTGTAAAGGCAGGCGTCCCAATACTTTTGATAATATAATGTACTTTAAGCGGTCCATGGATGGGTTTCAGGGGGTCCATGAGGGTTGGATAAAAAATACCATTCATATTTATTATACTTCCCTCCCCCTTGTCCTAATCAATGGTTTCCCATTGAAAGAAATGAAAGAAAATGCACCCCGCCACTGCATATAGTGACGACCGCTAAGTGTTTCTTGACTCATTGTTGGCCCATGTTTACTATTTAGATTTGTATCATCATGGGGGTCCTTAGCTTTAATCAGTTTCGTAAAGTAGTTCATGGCTCAAAAAAGGTTAAGACTTAGTGCTCTAAGCTGATAGATGCTCTCATTGAGGACCATGCTGCACTACAGTGTCATCATGACACAATGATAGAACTGGTTAAAATAGACAAGACAGAATGAATTAACCACTTGCCGACCACCGCAAGTACATATACTGAGGCAGACAGCCCCTCCTGGGCAAAGTGACGTATCGGTATGTCACTCGCCCGTGAGCCAATAGGTAGCAAGTGCGTGCCGCCACGCTCCCGCCCCCGCTCGTTTACTGCCATCACCGCGCGAGTGACCGGCGGCTCTGATGTCATTTTTACACCAAAAATATGTAGCAGATAACAAATTGGCCTAAAATGATAAAAAATTTTGATTTTTACATTTTTTTGGGAGGAATTTCATATAAAAAAATGTGCCGAATCGCAAAAAGTGGCCCAGACGTAAGACAGCAAAATCCTCCGGTGGTAAAGTGGTTAACAGACATTATAGAAAATTGTTGTAAGGGACATTAAATATATTTTTTTACAAGAATAGTTTTAAAAAATACTAATAGGTGATAAAGCCACTATACAGGGTCCCGACCTTTATGTCACTCTCCTGATGGCCTCTCATAAAATTGCTCACCTCAGTCCTGGGTGCTCTTGGTTCTGGGCTTAATCCTCCACATCATGCATGTAAAAATAAAGAAAGCTACACACCAGATTTTATTCTAGCTATTAAACTTTATTGACCATATGCATTTCGTCTGGGCTTTTCCTTACTAACGCGTTTCACTCTGGGAAGCTAAAAGTAATTGTCAAGCCAAAAACCTTTTCCTATCTTTGGATAAAGTTACAGTGAGGAGCCCAGACGGGCTGTATATGGGATAGTCAATACAGTTTTAAGGCTGGAAGTCTGGAAGGATCAGAAGAAGGGGCGGGTTTTTACAGCTATCAATTAATACTATTGCTATAATAATATTTATATATAGTAACAATAATAGAAAAAAATTATATTGATGGTAATAAAAATATTGCAACATTGTTTTAAAAAAACTACTGAAAAGTTGACCAAGGCGAAGAGACCCAGGGACAAGGACGTCTATGCAGGGGTAGCAAGTACTACCCACCTATACCCTCTTATGTGTTCGATTAATAATACTATTGCTGTATTTATTATTTATAAATAGTATTAATAATATTATAAAATAACAATGATGGCAATAATTAAAAAATATTGCAACATTGTTTTAAAAAATTACTGAAAAGTTGACCAAGGTGCAGAGCCAGGGACAGCCACGTCCATATGCGGGTGGCAAGTACAATCCACCTATACCCTCTTATGTGTTCGATTAATAATACTATTGCTGTATTTATTATTTATAAATATTAATAATAATAATAATAATATTATTATAAAATAACAATGATGGCGATGGCAATAATGAAAAATATTGCAACATTGTTGTAAACAATTACTGAAAAGTTGGCCAAGGTACAGAGCCAGGGACAGCGACATCCATACGCGGGTGGCAAGTACAACCCACCTATACCCTCTTATGTGTTCGACCAATAATATTATTGCTGTATTTATTTATAAATAGTATTAGTAACATTATAAAATAACAATGATGGCAATAATTAAAAGTGATGCAACATTGTGTTAAAAAATGACTGAAAAGTTGACCAAGGCGCAGAGCCAGGGACAGCCACATCCATACACAGGTGGCAAATACAACCCACCTATACCCTCTTATGTGTTCGAATAATAATAATAATACTATTGCTGTATTTATTTTTTATAATTAGTATTAATAATATTATAAAATAACAATGATGGCAATAATGAAAAATATTGCAACATTGTTTTAAAAAATTACTGAAAAGTTGACCAAGGCGCAGAGCCAGGGACAGCGACATCCATACACAGGTGGCAAGTACAACCCACCTATACCCTCTTATGTGTTCGATTAGTAATACTATTGCTGTATTTATTATTTATAAATAATAATAATATCATAAAATAACAATGATGGCAATAATTAAAAGTGATGCAACATTGTGTTAAAAAATGACTGAAAAGTTGACCAAGGCGCAGAGCCAGGGACAGCCACATCCATACACAGGTGGCAAATACAACCCACCTATACCCTCTTATGTGTTCGAATAATAATAATAATACTATTGCTGTATTTATTTTTTATAATTAGTATTAATAATATTATAAAATAACAATGATGGCAATAATGAAAAATATTGCAACATTGTTTTAAAAAATTACTGAAAAGTTGACCAAGGCGCAGAGCCAGGGACAGCGACATCCATACACAGGTGGCAAGTACAACCCACCTATACCCTCTTATGTGTTCGATTAGTAATACTATTGCTGTATTTATTATTTATAAATAATAATAATATCATAAAATAACAATGATGGCAATAATGAAAAATATTGCAACATTGTTTTAAAAAAATTACTGAAAAGTTGACCAAGGCGCAGAGCCAGGGACAGCGACATCCATACACAGGTGGCAAGTACAACCCACCTATACCCTCTTATGTGCTTGATTAATAATACTATTGCTGTATTTATTATTTATAAATAATAATAATAATATTATCATAAAATAACAATGATGGCGATGGCAATAATGAAAAATATTGCAACATTGTTTTAAAAAATTACTGAAAAGTTGACCAAGGCACAGAGCCAGGGAAAGCCACGTCTATACGCAGGTGGCAAGTACAACCCATCTATACCCTCTTTATGTGTTCGATTAATAATACTATTGCTGTATTTATTATTTATAAATAATAATAATATTATAAAATAACAATGATGGTAATAATAAAAAATATTGCAAAATTGTTTTAAAAAATTACTGAAAAGTTGAGCAAGGCGCAGAGCCAGGCACAGCCACGTTCATACGCGGGTGGCAAGTACAACCCATCTACACCCTCTTTATGTGTTCGATTAATAATACTTTTGCTGTATTTATTATTTAAAAATAATAATATTATAAAATAACAATGAGGGCAATAATAAAAAATATTGCAACATTGTTTTAAAAAATGACTGAAAAGTTGAGCAAGGCACAGAGCCAGGGACAGCCACGTCTATACGCGGGTGGCAAGTACAACCCACCTATACCCTCTTTTGTGTTCGATTAATAATACTATTGCTGTTTTTATTATTTATAAATAATAATAATATTATAAAATACCAATGATGGCAATAATGAAAAATATTGCAACGTTGTTTTAAAAAATTACTGAAAAGTTGAGCAAGGCGCAGAGCCAGGGACAGCCACGTCCATACACGGGTGGCAAGTACAATCCACCTATACCTTCTTATGTGTTCGATTAATAATACTATTGCTGTATTTATTATTTATAAATATTAATAATAATATTATTATAAAATAACAATGATGGCGATGGCAATAATTAAAAATATTGCAACATTGTTTTAAAAAATTACAGAAAAGTTGACCAAGGCACAGAAGAGCCAGGGACAGCCACGTCCATACATGGGTGGCAAGTACAACCCACCAATACCCTCTTATGTGTTCGAATAATAATACTATTGCTGTATTTATTATTTATAAATAGTATTAATAATATTATAAAAAAAAAAACAATTATGGCAATAATTGACAATATTGCAACATTCTTTTAAAAAATTACTGAAAAGTTGACCAAGGCGCAGAGCCAGGGACAGCGACATCTATACATGGGTGGCAAGTACAACCCACCTATACCCTCTTATGTGTTCGAATAATAATACTATTGCTGCATTTATTATTTATAAATAATATTATTAATATTATAAAATAACAATAATGGCAATAATGAACAATATTGCCACATTGTTTTCAAAAAATTACTGAAAAGTTGACCAAGGCACAGAGCCAGGGACAGCCACGTCTATACGCGGGTGGCAAATACAACCCACCTATACTCTATGTATTATATTATTATTATTGTTGTTGTTGTTGTTGTCATCCTTCAAGTAATTATTATTCATCTACGCGATGGTTGCATCGACCAGCAATAAACCCCGGTGGTTGTAGATTTAAGTGTAGGAGCCTCCGGATATCCAGATGTTGAAGCTTTCTGAGGATTCCCAGCTGCCTGGCGTTGATTGGGCAGCCCCGGGATCTGCGATCAGCCACCCTGTATTATACAATATACACACACAGCATTGCAGAGGGACCAGCCAGCTGACTACTATTAAGTTGCCAAGCATCCCAGTGGCCGGTCCTCAGCCCTGACAAGGATCTCAGCACGGCGGATTTGCAGGACAACTTTGCACAGATTGCAAATAATAAAAATAGAATGAAATAGATGAGCAATGGGGTGGCTTACCTTGAGAAGGGTGCATACAATAAAAACAGGGTGTGTGCAGCTGGAATCAGCAGCTCATCAGTGGGCTGGGGATGGATGCAGGCAGCAGCAGCAGGCGTCCTCTGCACAGGCTCCATGCACAATAAAAGGCACTGGAGTTCTCCCTGCTTTTCTTATCATGACATCATTCCTCAGGACAGCAGGCCAATAGACGTGCACAGGGAGATGCCTGGAGCCCAGGGGATTCTGGGAGGTGTAGTCCTGCCAGAGGCAGCTGCTCCATTAGACTGTATAGGAGGCAGGGGCCCCTGTGGACTACAAGTTGCTAGGGAGGTGCTGTGTGGATGGGAGAGCGGAGGCTGCAGGGGGAAGGAGGATGGCTTGGAAAGCTGGGAGGGAGAAGGGATTACAAAAAAAAAAAAAAGGAAGGCTCAGAAGTTTCTGCTCACTGCAGGAAAGAATGTATCTAATATGTCACAAATGAGAAAAATGCAATGTGTTTCCTATAAGAGAGCAGAGAGAGGACATTGTACTCCCGGAGGATGCCTGGAGCTATCGATGGCAAGGAAAGGCAGGATGCAGAAATAACACACATTGGGCGCTTGCATTAAAAAAAAAACCCCAAAAAAACGACATGCAGCATTTTCGGTTTGCGCTGGACTTTGGTTTTATTTTCAGATGCTTTTTGGAAACGCGCAGCGACACGGGTTACTGGGGGGCAAGCGTAGGCTAAGAGGTAAATCATTGCAAGCCTTTGATGGGACCGCAATTTATATTAACATTACTACTACTACTAATAATAATAAAAGATAAATAAATACTACTACTAATAATAATAATAAAAATAAATAAATACTACTACTACTACTAATAATAATAATAATAATAAAAATAAATAAATACTACTACTAATGATAATAATAATAAAAATAAATAAATACAACTACTACTACTAATGATAATAATAATAATAAAAATATATAAATACTACTACTAATAATAATATTAATAATAATAAACATAAATAAATACAACTACTACTACTAATGATAATAATAATAAGAAGAATAAATAAATACTACTAATAACAATAATAAAAATAAATAAATAAATGCTACTACTACTACTAATAATAATGATAATAATAATAAATAAATGCTACTACTACTACTAATAATAATAATAATAAAAATAAATACTACTACTACTACTAATGATAATAATAATAAAAATAAATAAATGCTACTACTACTACTACTAATAATAATAATAATAAATAAATGCTACTACTACTACTACTAATAATAATAATAATAAAAAATACTACTAATGATAATAATAATAAAAATAAATAAATACTACTACTACTAATAATAATAATAAAAATAAAAATAAATACTACTACTACTACTACTACTAATGATAATAATAATAAAAATAAATAAATACTACTACTACTACTAATAATAATAATAATAATAATAATAAATACTACTAATGATAATAATAAAATAATTAAATACTATTACTACTACTAATAATAATATTAATAAAAATAAATAAATACTACTACTACTACTACTACTACTAATGATAATAATAATAATAATAAATAAATACTACTACTACTATTACTAATAATAATAATAATAATAATAATTGAGTCAGCACAGTGTAGTGGTTAGCACCTTTGCCTAGCAGCACTGGGGTCAATGGTGCAAATCCCAACCACAGCACTACCTGCCTGAAGTTTGCATGTTCTCCCTGTGCCTGCACAGGCTTCCTCCGGGTACTCCGGTTTCCTCCCACACTCCAAAGACATGCTGGTAGGCAAATTGGATCCTGTCCAAATTGGCCCTAGTATGTGTATGTATGTATATGAGTTAGGGACCTTAGATTGTAAGCTCCTTAGAGGCAGGGACTGATGTGAATGTACAATGTACATGTAAAGTACTGCGTAAATTGATGGTGCTATATAAGAACCAGAGATAAAGAAATAATAAAAAAAAAAAAAAAAGTGCACCCTGCCCCATCCTGACACCCACACCACCAATCTCTAATTGCTTGAAGAGCTAAGGCTCACCCTACACATAAAGCTGGCTATACACTATACTAGGGGTCTGCAAACTATGGCCCTCCAGTTGTTCAGGAACTACAATTCCCATCATGCCTAGTGCTGTCTGTGAATGTCAGAGTTTTACAATGCCTCATGGGATGTGTAGTTCCGCAACAGCTAGAGAGCCATACTTTGAGGATCCCTGTTATACAATCTTAATGTACCATCTACCTCTTTACACTGCAGTCCTGATCACTATGCAGTTCTGTATGCATCAGCTGTGCGTTCCTTTAGACGTTATTTGCATTTGCTGTGCGTTTTTTTAGACGTTATTTGTGTTTGCTGTGCGTTTTAGTACGTTTACATGCAAAACTCTGAACCCACTACCCTTTAGTAGGGTGCGCTTTAAGGCCATACAAAGCGAATGTGCTTAAATTGTACTGCAAAAAATCGCATGCACTTTGAACCGGTACCAGATTGTTTTTGTAGAGTGCCAATACTTCTGTTCAAGTAATCGGTAACGTTTTTTTATTGACGAGTACCAATACTTCTGCTCAAGTACTCGCCGGTACCAATACCTTTGCACTGCAAGGAGTCGCATGCACTTTAAACCGGTACCATTTTTTTATCGATGATTACTAATACTTCTGCTCAGGTAATTGGGGGGGGGGGGGGGGTTTGTGTTGGAAGGGGAAATTTGGGGGGCGTCAGGGGGTAAGTATTGTTCTAGAAGTAGAAATTTGGGGGGGGGGGGTACTAAGAGAGGTGGTTTAAGGGGATTAGGGGAGGACAGTTTGTGCAAGGAAGGGTGATTTTTTTCGGGGGGGGGGGTTTGGCAGGAGGGCAGATTTGTGCTGGGAGGAGGTTGAATGTATTCTTAGGGGGTAAACATGCAGATTAGTGCTCACTGTTTTTGGAGGGGGGGGGGGGATTGCTGACACATAGTGCTCATACATCTTGGGGGGGGGGGGTGTTGCAGTTTGGCATATTTGCCCCGGGCTCTAGATGACCCTGACGCCCCTAGGAGCAGCAGAAAAAACCTTCAGCGTGCATGAGGCCCTTTAAAAGCACATTAAAGCACCAAAATGGTGAGAACTAGGATCACTGAAATACCAAAATACCAGGCAGGCCCTTGTGCTGCACAGTTGTTGGTGGACCTAAAGGAGATTGTACAATCAGATTGTAACATGTGTGGTGAGCTTTAGATCTACCAAAATCTATGCAGTGCAAGGTCCTGCCTGATTGAATACAGAGTGATTTAATAGATTAGGTAGGCGCTCATTTTAGATAGTTTTGGTAAATCTAAAGTTGATTGTACTAAGATTGTAATGTTCGCGGTGACGCGGCGACCATACACTATACAGTCTGCTTGTACAATCAACTTTACATCTACCATCAACTATGTAGTGCAATGACCTGTCTGATTGGATATAAATTAAATGGCTTGTTTAGGTGTGTCCCACTTTCGGTATAGTTTTTGAAAATCTATTGGAAACTATACAATCAGATTATATGTAGCACCCTCCTAGGTAGGTGGCGGTGCTAATGAGAAAGTATAGTGTTGAGCTCTGTCTGCTTACCAGAGGGGCTGCAGGTAAATCTATATTGTTCTCTGCCTACCAGGGAGCAGGATCTGTCAGTGAGGTCTACTCATTGTGCTCAGTATGTGATTCATTCAGTCTAGAGAGTGTTTCACACTGGTCCAATAGGGAGGCATGCTGGACAGTGGGAGGAAACCTGATGAATGGGTGCATAGGCTTTTGATACAGTCCTGATGATTGGCAGAGGGCAGGTCGCCTCGGTGCATGCTGGGATACTGTATAAAAGTATCATGTGCTTGAGGTCTTTTCTTGGAGAGCTGAGTCCCGGAGGGAGGGGGCGGCTGTCTCCTCCTCTGTAGAGGTGCCATGCGGTCACAGGAGGTCGTCCTGAGGGCCAGAGGAGCGGTAGGTGTGGTAGTGTGGATTAACAGAAGAAATGAAAGGGAGGTACAGCGCCACTAAATAAAATAAACTATCTAAACTTGCAGAGGTAAATTAGAGTCCATAAAGTCCACATAGGAGAAATGGTTCAGATGCAGAAAATGTAGCCGTAAATCCAACATCAATCTTGCAAAGGAAGTTTCTGGCAGTAATCACACAAGGCAATAAAGGATGTACCCTTACCGGAAAGTTGGACCCCCTGTTAGGGAAGGTCAAACAGGCATGCGATATCAGTCACCAGGAACAAACGACGCACCCAAATCTCCTCCAATCATCCACGGAATCTCCGGGCAGGACCATGGATTCAGTAAACCTCAATAAGCCCCAGGTGTGCATAAGGAATGACCTCCAAGAATACAAATGGGGGCGCACATAGTGAAGTATGTACAGAATTTTATTCACAAATAAAGGTAAAAAACTCACATGTTGCTGCTTGATACAGGCATGTCATAAATCAATTGGATGGCCGCGGCTCGAACAGCGTGCCTGCATGGGGGCTAGCATGCCTGACGCGTTTCGTCCTGCATAGGCGTTATCAAAGGCAAAGCCCCCCTAGTGCAGCACGCTTTTATATGGTGTGGATCAACAGCCTGGCTTATGATCACTAAAGAAGTTGTGAAGATAGAAGTCCTCATCTATGTGAATAGTTCAATTGGAGTATTCCACTATACCCTTCTCCTATCCCAATTACCAATAAACAACAAAAAACCAACACCCCTAGACTGGGAAGAGCCAACAGGAGCAAGGAGGGATCCAGGATCTGTATCTGCTTATAACCATGTGTTGGTAACCAGGAGAGCCCGCAGAGTTAATATCTGGCAGTCCCTACAGGGGCAGTGCGACAGTGCTATATGGCCAATTTATGTATGCAAATCTCATACATGTGAGTGGAAGCCGACAATCACTGTACTAGTTTTGGGCTATCATACCAATCGCTGTGATTTTCCAGTTCCTGTGCCAAGCAGCAGCAGATAAAAATCTCGGTTTTACCGCAATCACGATTTTACCCCCGCTGCAAAGATAGCATGCAGTCACTTAGAATTGTACACTTGGCACCAGCGCAGTGCTTTGCTTTGCAGCCGCTGCAAAAAGTATACCCCCTGTCGCATTCGGCAGGCGGTACCCATGCAAGTAAATGGGGCGGCGCTGGTATTTACACATCACTTTTCAGAAGGGTGACAAGGGCCGGGGCAGCCGTGAGTGAGTTCCTATGGCACACAGATGGCAGGAAAAGTAAAAAAAAAACTATTTTGGCTTAATGGTGGCCAAATGGACTTCGTTCTTTTTTTTTTTTTAATCCAATTGATCTGAGATTCGATCAAAACAGTCGGCTCTGCAAAGAATAGAATAGCCATAACTCAACTTCAATCAGATTCAATCAAATTGAGTCGACTGGCCAAGGTGGAATATTATCGATCGTTTTGGATCAATTGGCATCATTGAGATACTTTTTTCTCGAGTGCGATCATATTAGGAGATTACATGATGGAAACGGAGATGCAATCGATAACTTCTGTTATGATTGCTTCTATCAATCAAAATTCACTTCCCTGTTAGTGGCACAACGATCAGAAAGGTTGCCGACTACAGATCGGGTATTCCTGAAAAATTCCTGATATATCGAAGCGCATATGGCCACCATTAGATACAATAAAGTGGTTGTAAGCCTCAGACTTGAAAAATTAACAAAGCATATCCTTCTATAGAGTGTACTTGTCTCAATCAAGAGTACTAAGTGCCACTTCCTGTCTTTTGCTTCCTTCCCCTGCTATCAGCATGAGTCACTTTTGACAAGTTTTCTTGACACCAAGAGGAAAAGGTGACGGGGGGGGGGGGGGAAGCTCCAGCACAGAGCCAGTGATTGACAGCCTCAGCTCTGTTCCTGTGAAGGGGGGTGGTGTCTCTTCCCTCCAATCAGCTCTCAGAGCTCTCCTTACTGAGCTCTTCAGAGTGTAACTTCAGCTCTCCACCCCCTTTTTTTTTTCCTGACAACTCAGACAAGCTTCATAAATTCAGCACTTTGGACATTGCAGATAAGAGAAGACTGCAGATAGACAGATACAACCTATGTAGGAGGATTTGTTTAATCTGTGTATAACGTGAGGCCCAGTCACTTCACTAGGTATATGTAAGGGTTAATAACCAATTTAAGTTTACCTTAGTAAATATTTGGGGGTGCAAAAAGTGCATAAATGTTGCACCATTCATTTCAATAGGCTGCCCTACCCATGAGAAGCGCAGAAAAAAAGTGCACAATTTTTTTCCAAAAATGCATTGCACTGAAAACATGCCTATTTGCAGGTGCATGGGGGTGCTATTACAAATAAAAGTGGTTGTAAACCCACTTTAAAGTCTTTTACCTATAGGTACGCCTACTGTATATTAAGGCTTACCTATAGGTGCTATAAATATCTCCTAAACATGCACAGTTTAGGAGATATTTACAGTGCATGCAGCCGATGACGTCATCGACGCATGCGCTCTGAAGAAAAGGCCACCCGTGCCGTTCCTTCAGAGCCCTATGCCGTGAACGGCGGCTCCCGCGCCAATCAGATGGCGGGAGGACACGAACAAGGAAGCAGGACGGCCGAACATGTCGGCCTTCCTGTCGTTGAGCGGGCGAGACTGCGGGGGCTTCGTTTTAAGGTAAGTATTCCATAATGAGCTAGTAGGCAATGCATACTAGCTCATTATGTCTTTGTCTTTACAGGTTTTTTTTTTCCTCATTTTTTTTTTATGAGGCTTTACTTCCTCTTTAAAGGCCTCACTGCAGCTCTGCTGAAGGGCAGCATGTTTCTGTGCTTGTTAGGAAAGCGCAAGATTTTGCACACATTATATGAAAACCTAGCATTACAAGAAAATGCATTTTCTTCTAATTATAATAAAATATATATGTATTCAAATTTGTTACCAATAAAAAGTCCTGCATGTCCCAAAATGAAATGATGTATAATATGTTAGGGTGGACATCAAAACCTGAAAGGTATATTGTGCAAATCTAAGACTTCGCCATAATCAAAGTCCACATAAATCTAAGGAGCCCTGATGAAGTCCACATAAATTTGAGGAGCCCTGATGAACCCCACATAAATTTGAGAAGCCCTGATGAAGTCCAAGTAAATCTGAGGAGCGCTGATAAAGTCCACGTAAATTTGAAGAGCCCTGATGAAGTCCATTTAAATCTGAGGAGCCCTGATGAAGTCCACGTAAATCTAAGGAGCCCTCTTGAAGTCTGCATTCATCTGAGGAGCTCTGATGAAGTCCACATAAATCTAAGGAGCCCTGATGAAGCCCACTTGAATTTAAGGGTCCGTTATGAAGTCCACATAAATCTGAGGGGCACTAATTAAGCCAAAAAAAATTTGAGGAGCCCTGATGAAGTCCACGTAAATCTGAGGAGCCCTGATAAAGTCCATTTAAATCTGAAGAGCCATGATGAAGTCCATAATAATCTGAGGAGCTCTGATGAAGTTCACATAAATCTGAGGAGCCCCGATGAAGTGCACGTAAATCTAAGGAGCCCTGAGTATGTCCACATAAATCTGAGGAGCGCTGATGAAATCCACATAAATCTTAGTAGTCCTGATGAAGTCCACATAAATCTGAGGAGCCCTGATAAAGCCCATGTGAATTTGAGGAGCCCTGATGAAGTCCACATAAAGGTCCTCTGACATCATCAAGTACAATTCAGAGCCCAAGGTCCTGCACTGGGCACGAAGACACAGAGGGACAGTCTGCTCACAGAATTTAGAAGAATAGAGGAGAACTCTGGCTTTCCCGGGGAGCAGAGGATCAAGTTAGTAAAACTGTATTTTCTGTGCCCTAGACCCATGTTTTCCAACTTTTGTTCAGTGGAGGCACCCTTTTAAAGTATGCATTTACTCGAGGCCCACCAGTCTAAACTGTAATAACGTGTTATTTATCAATGAAAAACTTGAGCCTAGGGCCGACCTTGATGAAATTAACTTCACATTAGGGCAGTGTTTCTCAACCAGGATTCCATGGAACACTAGGGTTCCTCCAGAGGTTGCTAGAGGTTCCTTGAGCAATTGGCAGTTTCTGCCTCTCAGATAAGTTCCCCCTGACCCCATTGTTTAGCTATCTGGAAGAATGTAATTCTTCCCAGTGTCCACAAGTGTAAGGAGCATTCTTCCCACTGACCATCACACTAATGTATCAAGAGTTGTAAATATAGTCATTTTTAGCAGGGGTTCTGAAAATTATTTTAAGGGTTCCTCTGTGTTGAAAAGGTTGAGAAAGGCTGCAATAGGGGTTCCTCCATCACATCAGAGTCCCCCCTTTACGTCAGAGCCCCCCCCTTCACATCAGAGGTCCCACCAACACATCACAGCTCCCCTATACAAAAGAGGTCGCACCATTACATGAGAGGTTCCCCTATCACATCAGAGGTCCATTTTTCACATCAGAATCCCCCTTTCAAGCCAGAGGTCCCCCCCTTTGCATCAGAGCCTCTCATCACACAGCACCGCAATCACACAGTCCCCTCTTCATATCAGAGCCCTACCTTTTGGCTCCACAAGTGCGGCAGAGGGTGGGGGGTGGAGAATATCTGGAGGAGGTGGGCTTTCGTCCACTCTTGAATGTTGGAGGTGGCCCTGCATGCCGCCTTCCCTGGATCAGTGTTATGCCTTGCCAGGGTGCAGGAGGGCTAGCTGCTAACATCATAGCAACAAATGCCTGCCCGCACCATAGCAACTGATTACGCTGATCCAGGGCAAACTGAAGGCCCGTACACACGTACCGATCGTCGGCATACAAACGTCGGTGGACGAAGGATCTGCCGATTGTACGCGTGTTAGTATGGTGCCTCCGACAGATGTCTGCGCACAATCCGCGGACAAAAGTCTTTCTTGCAAACATGAAAATATTTGTATGCCGACACCAGAACGGACGATTGTTCGCCTGTCAGTACACAATTCGGCCGACAGACCGCAGATTTGCAAGACTGGGCATGCTCAGAAAATAGAAAACACAGGGAAAGTTAACCATTACATGACATCACTTCTGCAGTCGGCGGACAAAATTCTTGTGCTGTCCTTGTGCTGTCTTTGCACTTTTCAGCAGACACCGACATCCCGGGGAGAAAAGAGGAACATTTGTATGCCGACCATCGGTACGTGTGTACGGGGCTTAAGTCCGGTGCTTGCGGCACCCTGGATGAGAATCCCTGCCATAGACCTAAATGGGCACTTAACCCTTGCAATGCAGGGGCAGCCCCACTGCAAGGGAGGAATTTTCCTTTCCCCAGAGATAGACTTTATTATCACAATCTCATACTGCACTCCTGGGATGTTGTGTACCACATACAATGTGGCCAAGGACAGTCAGGAAATACACAAAATAACAGGAGGGGCATATCTGAAAAGGCATTCAGAGGGTTAAAAGAGAGTTTTGAGAAATTAGGGCTCGTGCCAATAAATAGTGAGTGATATGGAAAATTGTTTGATCTAATAGAGCTGATGTGAGCATCATTTCCAAAAATAAAGATGGATCAGTGGTAGGAGGCTCTTATCTAACTGCCATTTATTAATAGGGCTGCTATTTATCACTCCAATAATCTACACATCAGAGAAATTAATACAAATCCCAATGATAATCAGCCCCAAGCCATATGAAGAGGCCAATGTGATCTCGCCTTTCTTTTATTATGCAGAACAATTATAAGAGATTTTATACCCAAATCAGTGTTTTTATAAGTGTTTGATGTGACCCACGTGCCTTCCTATCTTAATTGCCTCCTTTCTTCCTTTTTCTGTTTTCTGTCATTTCTTTTTTTTATCATTGTTGTATCATATATGTGTACTATAAATATTGTATATATTATACCTTATTATTATTTGATTCTATTATATATATACAGTATCTCACAAAAGTGAGTACACCCCTCACATTTTTGTGAATATTTTTTTTATATTTTTTCATGTGACAACACTGAGGCTACGTTCACATGTGGGCATAGCGGATCGTGGGCAGAATCACCGCGATTCTGCCCGCAATCCGGAAATCATTGCAAATCGCGGGACGCCTGTGTGTTGCCCGTGATTTGCAATGGCACCCCAAACGCTGTGCGATGTTCCTGCGATTTCCGCCTGCCGAATCGCGGTAACATCGCACAAACAAAATCGCGGGATGCATGACGCCCAAAAAAGGTACAAGAGCTTCCTTGGGGCATCATGCGTCCCACGATTTTGTTTGCGCGATGTTATCACGATTCGGCAGGCAGAAATCGCGGCCACATCGCACAGCGTTTGGGGTGCCATTGCAAATCATGGGCAACGCACAGGCGTCCCGCGATTTCCAATGATTTCCGGATCGCAGGCAGAATGGCGGTGATTCTGCCTGTGATCCGCTGCGCCCACATGTGAACATAGCCTGAAGAAATAACACTTTGCTAAAATGTAAAGTAGTGAGTGTACAGCTTGTATAACAATGTAAATTTGCTCTCCCCTCAAAATAACTCAACACACAGCCATTAATGTCTAAACTGCTGGCAACATAAGTGAGTACACCCCTAAGAGAAAATGTCCAAAAAGGGCCCAAATGTCCAAAAGTGTCAATATTTTGTGTGGCCACCATTATTTTTCCAGCACTGCCTTAACCCTCTTGGGCATGGAGTTCACCAGAGCTTCACAGGTTGCCACTGGTATCCTCTTCCACTCCTCCATGACAACATCACGGAGATGGTAGATGTTAGAGACCTTGCGTTCCTCCACCTTCCATTTGAGGATGCCTCACAGATGCTCAATATGGTTTAGGTCTGGAGACATGCTTGCCCAGTCCATCACGTTTACCCTCAGCTTCTTTAGCAAGGCAGTGGTCGTCTTGGAGGTGTGTTTGGGGTCGTTATCATGTTGGAATACTGCCCTGTTGCCCAGTCTCCGAAGGGAGGGGATCATCTCTGCTTCAGTATGTCACAGTACATGTTGGCATTCATGGTTCCCTCTATGAACTGAAGCTCTCCAGTGCCGACAGCACTCATGCAGCCCCAGACCATGACACTCCCACCACCATGCTTGACTGTAGGCAAGACACACTTGTCTTTGTACTCCTCACCTGGTTGCCGCCCCACACGCTTGACACCATCTGAACCAAATAAGTTTATCTTGGTCTCGTCAGACCACAGGACATGGTTCTAATAATCCATGTCCTTAGTCTGCTTGTCTTCAGCAAACTGTTTGTGGGCTTTCTTGTGCATCATCTTTAGAAGAGGCTTCCTTGTGGAATGACAGCCATGCAGACCAATTTGATGCAGTGTGCGGCGTATGGTCTGAGCACTGACAGGCTGACCCCCCCCCCCTTCAACCTCTGCAGCAATGCTGGCAGCATTCATATGTCTATTTCCAAAGACAACCTCTGGATATGACGCTGAGCACATGCACTCAACTTCTTTGGTCGACCATGGAGAGGCCTGTTCTGAGTGGAACCTGTCCTGCTAAACTGCTGTACAGACTTGGCCACTGTGCTGCAGCTCAGTTTCAGGGTCTTGGCAATCTCCTTATAGCCTAGGCCAGTGTTTCTCAACTCCGGTCCTCAGGGCACACTAACAGGCCAGGTTTGCAAGAAAACTGAAATACATCGCAGGTGATATCATTTGATTTGCTCAGTGATAGCAGTATTCTAGTCTGCATCTCCCCAAGGTAATACTTAAAACCGGGCCTGTTAGTGTGCCCTAAGGACCGGAGTTGAGAAACACTGGCCTAGGCCATCTTTACGTAGAGGAATAATTCTTTTTTTCTGATCCTCAGAGAGTTCTTTGCCATGAGGTGCCATGTTGAACTTCCAGCGACTAGTGTGAGAGAGTGAGAGCGATAAAACCAAATTTAACACACCTGCTCCCCATTCACACCTGAGACCTTGTAATACTATCGAGTCACATGACACCAGGGAGGAAAATAGGCTAATTGAGCCTAATTTGGACATTTTCACTTAGGGGTGAACTCTCTTGTTTGTTTGTTTGTTTCCAGCGGTTTAGACATTAATGGCTGTGTGTTGAGTTATTTTGGAAGGACAGCAAATTTACACTGTTATACAAGCTGTACACTCACTACTTTACATTGTAGCAACCCGTCCACTGACTCTTCCAGCTACAGGGGTGGCCCCCCTCAGGTCAGGCCCCTCGACACAGATCTGTACTCACTGTGCTGCAGAATCTGATCCTCCAGTGTTTCCTCTCTCAGTCAGCTTCACAGGACCTCTGGGTTTAGTTCCTCACCAGCACTATCCAGGCCCTCAGGTCGACTACCTGAGGCCGCATGGCACATCTACAGAGGAGGAGGCAGCCACCCCAGTACCCAGCATGCAACGAGGCACTTTCCTCTGCCAAATCACCAGGGCTGTATCAAACACCTGTGCAGTCATTTGTTAGGTTTCCTCCCACTGTCCAACAAGCCTCCCTATTGGACCACTGTAAAAAAGTCTGCAGACAGAACGAGTTGCACCTGAGCACAATGAGCAGACCTCAATATCAGATCCTGCTCTCTGGTAGGCAGAGAACAATATAGATTTACCTGCAATCCCTCTGGTGAGCAGACAGGATTCAAAACTATACTTTCTCTTTCTAGCACCTACCTAGGAGGGTGCTACAATAAAAACCCAAATACCCTGGACTGTTTATTGAGTAACGAGCAAACGGGAGTAAAGGGGGATGTGTGAAAACCCCCAGCAGCTGTCTGCAGGTAATCAGAGGGAGGCCTAAGAAGTCAACATACAGCAAGCCCTACTGGGATAGTGCTATATATATATATATATATATATATATATATATATATATATATATATATACATATATATTTATTTATTTATATATATATATATTTTTATATATATACACACATATACAGTATATACACAGTATACTGTATATACTATATATATATATATATATATATATATATATATATATATATATATATATGTTTGTGTGGTTTTTTTTATGCTGCTGTGATTCGACTTTCTGCTTTCTGCAAGGTGGCTATGTTTGTCCTCCATGGTCCCACTATATGGCTAAGAACGTAGCTACTCTCTCATTCCTGATAGTCCCATATAGCCTGGTTAAACCTTTCTGCATAGATCTCACTTATATTACAGCTAGACATGCTGCATCATATACATTTTCATATGCCTCAGCACACAAAAAATAGGCCCTGCACAATTTTTCAGAATGCAGCACATCACAACGCACTGTGGAGTGCTATATTGCAGCTGTGTTGCAGCACGCATAGCACATTTGTGTGCATTACTGCAAGGTGCAATGTAGGGTTTTATGATGCCTGTTTTAAAGCTTGAGTCCTTAGGCCCCATTCACACTTTGCGTAGCGGGAACTCAACTTCCTGTTTGCGATTTTGAGTGTGCGATTTTCACACGATTGCAGGTGTCATGCATAGGGTAGCCCATTCACTTCAATGGGCGTTTGTTGTTCAAAATCAGCTCCTGGACGACAAGTTTCCAATGTCACGTTTTGCCACAACTGCAATGTGATTCTGTCATGCAACAATCGTAGCAAAATCAGACGCATTTAGGGTGCCTCTATATGGCATTGCGTGTCTTGCACCAATAACCACTCGAATTGGAATCATGAGCAAAATCATGTTGATGCTGCCGGTGATTCCAAATGGCAAAGAGTAAATGCATAGTTGCCAACATTTGAAAAAAATTTCCAGGGACACTTTGCAGCACAGCTATAAATTACTTACCACACCCACTTCCCTGAAGCTCCGCCCACTCCACATAATTAATCTCCGCCTACTTATCACCAGATTATAGGGTCTACTCAATAAAGAGAGAATTACAGGAAATTGAAAAGGGAATTTTAAACTTGAGGCCAAAGTAGCAGAGTTGGAATAATTCTCCCATTCAGCTGCACTACTTCTGCCTAAAGTTTAAAATTCTCATCACAATTCCCTGCAATTCTAAAGTGGGAAATGTGCTCAGGTGTGACCATACAAAAAATGTAATATGGAAATATAAATAAAGTGCAAAGTGTAAATAAGTACATTGCCGGGACAATGTAAATTACCCGGGACAGGCTCCTATTTGCTGGGACTGTCTCTGCAAAAACGGGACAGTTGGCAAGTGTGTAAATGGAGTAAATGGAGCCCATAGATATGATATGAGCCAAAGGTGTGGGGGGGGGGGTGCATTCCTTTAAATGAGTCAGCTGACTCATAGACTTGCATTGTGGGAGGGGGCAGTAGGGTCCATTTTAGGCCCTGTTTACTTGCATTTTGCGGCATGAAAATTACAATTACAATTACATTACAAGTAGAAATCCAAATCTTTCCCATGTGGCTGGTTCTCATTAATGAACTGCAGTTTAGTGTGAAAGAGAAATGGTAATGATATGGACCCAGGCCCATTACCATACACGCTGCATACATAGTATAAATCCAGCATTTCACATATGAATTTTAAACGCACACCAGCGCATGTATACAGGTCAGCCATTATTTTTAATAGTGTTGGTTCACATCTGTGCAATGCCTTGACTTGGTGCTGGCCAATATTTTGATGCATCAAAATACCTATTGATGAAAATGGGAGAGCATAAAAAAGCATGAATGTTCATATTACACATAAAAATCCACGTGGAAAGGTGGGATTCAGGCTCCTAGCACAATTATAGTCCAGGGAGCTGAGCCTGCATATTTAACCACTTCTGGACCGGAAGATATTCCCCCTTAACCACTTAAGCCCCGGAAGATTTGACTGCTCAAAGACCAGGCCCTATTTTGCAATTCGGCACTGCGTGACTTTAAACAACAATTGCGCGGTCGTGCGACGCTGTACTCAAACAAAATTAATGTCCTTTTTTTCCTACAAACAGAGCTTTCTTTTGGTGGTATTTGATCACCTGTGCGATTTTTATTTTTTGCGCTATAAACAAAGAAAGATTAACAATTTTGAAAAAATAACTATTTTTCACATTTTTTTATATGAAATTCTCAAAAAAAAATTTAAAAATCAAAATGTTTTAACATTTTAGGCCAATTTGTTTTCTGCTGCATATTTATGGTAAAAAAATCGCAATAAGCGTATTTTGATTGGTTTGCGCAAAAGTTTTTGCATTATTACTAAATACGGGAAAGATTTATGTCATTTTTATTGGTTTTTTTTCAACTAGCAATGACGGCGATCTGCGATTTCTTTTGTGGGACTGCGACATTGCGGCGGACAGATCGGACCCCTGACTGACATTTTTGACACTTTTGGGGGTACCAGTGACATTACTACAGTAATCAGTGATCTAAATATGCACTGTTACTGTCAAAATGACACTGGCAGGGAAGGGGTTAACTTTACTGGTGATCAAGGGGTTAAGTGTGTCCCTAGGGGCGTGATTCTAACTGTTAGGGGGTGTGGCTTGTGATGTAATCACAGAGACATACAATCCTACATAGCAGGATCGCATAGCCTCTGTGCTTACATCAGGGAGAATGACAGACGGCTGTGTTTACATCAGCCGTCTGTCTTTCTCCCTCTGCAGCGGGAGATCGCGAGTGGCCGGCAGACATCAGAGCCGCCGGTCACTCACGCTATCTCCCTAGGGAACGAGCATGGGCGGGAATGCACCACCGGTGGCGCACGCTCGCCCCCCACAGACGGCTGAGCGAGTGACGTACCCCTACGTCACTTTGCCCAGCAGCGGCTGCCTGCCGCAGTATATCTGCGGTGGGCGGTCGTTATGTGGTTAATGTCCAGGCCATTTTTTGCAATTTGGCACTGCGTTACTTTTACAGACAATTATGTGGTCGTGCGACACTGTACCCAAATAAAATTGAAGTCCTTTTTTTCCCCACAAACAGAGCTTTATTTTGATGGTATTTGATCACCTGTGCAATTTTTATTTTTTGCGCTATAAACAAAAAAATAGCGACAATTCTGAAAAAAAATATATATTTTTCACTTTCTGCTATATAACATTCCCAATAAAAAAAAAATGTAAAAATCAAGTTTTCATCATTTTAGGCCAGTTTATATTCTGCTACAAATTTTTGGTAAAAAAAAAAAAAAATCCCAATAAAAGTATATGGATTGGTTTGCACAAAAATTATCACGTCTACAAACAAGCGGAAAGATTTTTTACATTTTTTTTTTATTTTTCAATTTTTTTACTAGTAATGTCGGCGATCTGCCATTTTAAGGCGGGGCTGCGACATTGCGGCGGACAGATTGGACCCCTAACTGACATTTTTGACACTTTTGGGGGGACCAGTGACATTACTACAGTAATCAGTGCTAAAAATATGCACTGTTACTATACTAATGACACTGGCAGGGAAGGGGTTAAAGCCAGGGGCGATCAAAGGGTTAAATGTGTCCCTGGGGGGTGCTTTATAACTGTGTGGGGGATGGACTTGCTGCATGAACACAGAGACCTGTGTTCCTAATCCCTGTGCTCATTGCTGACAGAACACCGGTCTGCAGTGTTTACAATGGTAGACCACCGTTCTGTCTCCAGGGGAGTGATCTCCGGTGCCCGGCAGCAATCGCGGCCTCCGGACCTGCAGATCAGCTTCCCCGCTGGCGAATGGGCCAACACTCGTAGGGCCACAAAGAGACGTACAGGTACGTTGTTTCGCGGGACAAAGCCGACCTGCCGCAGTATATACACTGCTGGTGGTCGGCAAGTGGTTATTAGACATGTGCATGACGAAAAAAAATTGTTTTGTTTCATTTAGATTTGTTAATCTAATTATTTAGTTTAGCTAAATTCGGTTGATTCGTTCAATTCTTATTCAGAATTCGTATTCAAAATCGTTTGATGTCTTTTTCAAATTTTCTTCAAATTTACCAATTTTTTCGATTCAAAACATTAGAATCGATAAATTTAAAATCAGTCGAATCGAAAACTTTTTTTTTTTTTATTCGAATGTGGCAAAGTGAACATACAAAATAAAAATTTTCATCAAATGATTACAATGACTCTTTAAATCACCTTTGGCTTAACAAAAGCAGCATTATTTTTAAATTGTAATCTAATAGCATACTAACCCATGTTTTTAATTCCTATGAATGTCAGGAAGTTACCCCAACATTTATATCTACACCATAAACCCAAATTAAATCTTCACTTCCAGCCCTCACAGAGAAGAATTATTTTTTGCCTGTGGCAATGAGGGCTGGAGGTGAAGATTTATTTCTGGTTTATGATCAGGATTTTGTGTTGTTTTATAGTATGTAGGTACTGTGTTGGTTATTATTTGGGGTAGTGTTAGAAAAAGTGGTGCAATATTTTCATTTGGCAGATTGATTGATTGTCTGTCTGTTATTTTAACCTGTGCTATTTATTCTATGCTGTATTTTAATTGTATGGATGTTTAATTTGTAGTGTAGTTTTATTTGTTTTATTTGGTGCTAATGGCTGTTATTGGTAAGAGCCGGTTCACACTGCCGCGATAAAAATGCCATTTATCTGGCATTTTTTGGGCGTCTTTGGAGGCAGGCATGCCTCCAAAGATGCCCAAAAAATGCCCGATAAATGCCAGCAAAAAAAACGCCCAGGTGGAGAGTAGCCACTACCCTGCTCTGTTAATAATTATAAGAAAAATTATCTTTTTTTTCTGGTTCTGGACATGCTACAGAGATGAAACTTCACAGGTACACTTTTTAGACCCCCCAGACACTTTTTAGACCCCCCAAAAAATGTCATGCCTGCCTCCAAAAATGCCTGATAAATGCCTGCAAGAAAAACGCCCAGGTGGAGAGAAGCCATATGCCTGTGCTACTAAAAATTATATGAAAAATGATCTTTTTTTCTTGTTCAGGACCATTTTAATGGAAAGTCGGATCACAAGTCGCTTCAAATAAGATAAGGAGGCGACTCCCATTGAAGTCTATGGGACAAGTCGGATATAAGTCGCCTCAAAGTAGTACAGGACTCTTTTCAGAAGTCGGAGCGACTTCAGTAGTGCCAATTAAGACGGCACTCATTGATTAACATTGCTTTGGTTATGTCAAGCGACTTGGGGCGACTTGAGGGCACACAAGTCACCTCACAAGTCGCGGCAGTGTGAATGGACTCTAATTGTGTTGTATTATTGTATCTTGTTAGGTTTATTGTTGTGATCTTGTGTTGTCTGTGTCGTAACAATT